>NC_138906.1:78854404-79268734 GCF_965231255.1 Vanellus vanellus
TCACTTTCAGGACTAAGCTCCTGCATTCTTCACCGGCAGGAACTGCAAATCCATCCCCCTGCTAACCCACAGTGTCATCAGAAACTCCTGTTCTAACTCAAGGGTACAGGAAAAGGGCATGATGGGGGTTGGGGGCTCTATACTCGTTTCTGAGAAAAGACGGGAATAAAGGGAAGGGTTTTTTTCCCCCCTGTGGCGTTCGCCACTTCATCACAGGAATTCCCATCCCTGCCTTTTCAGAAGTGCTGTCTGGAGGTTGATTTTTGAGGATGCAGAACTTCTCTGGAGAATGTAAACACTGTATGACGACATCTTTAGGTAATAAAAACACTGTCTAATAGGCAATCTGGGCTGCCAGCCTCCAGAAGGGGAACATGGACACAGATTGGAGAACTACTGCTGCAGCTGTACTGTACTTTCAGATTAGACAGTCCGGTAGTTTGTTTATCTGACTCTTTTGTTTATTTGACTCTTTTATTGTCCTGCTGCTGTCTGTTCTTGCTTAGTTATCATTCACTCTTATTTCCTAGACTTTCTTGTCCAAAGGGCCCCATGTAACTTATGGTGCATAAGCTATGGTAATCATAAATGTAGAACATTAGGGTGATTTATACCCAATTATATGGTGAATGGCTAACGTACACTTTCCTTTTTATGGGTCATAAAGCATGTTGCAAACGTTAATTTGTTAAACCTCACACAGAATCCCTCTGGGGAAGCTGTTACTTACATTAAACCAGCAACTTAACAGTTACGTCTCACTGTCAGTCAGCGGCAAGCTTTATTAATTTCCCACAGACTAAAAACATCCCAGGTTACATTTAACTGGGATTTCAGTGATTTACACTGCTCTTTATGAAACCTTTCTTCATTTCTCAGAGCACAGAGAGAGCCCTGTCTTTAGGAATGCATCTTAGATTGTTAAAATTCACCAGACAGCAGTATGCAAGGAAGAAAACACATTTCTTGAAAGTTCATGGCTACAGTTTTCCACATCAGTAACTTCAATAAGATGCTTTTGACCATTTTCCTCCTATTTTTTGTGACTGAAATCACTTGACTTATCCCCATATAAAAGGCAGCCTTCTTTACTATGTAAATAATTAACCATCTTTAGAAAGGTGTGTTTTCATATTCTATTCTTGCAGGCACCATGCATACAAAATTCTTTCTGGAGTAATTTGAGAACTTAGGGGGTGCTTAGGGAAGGTTGTCCAGAGAGGTGGTGGAGTCTCTGTCCTTGGAGATATTTAAAAGCTGTCTGGACATGTTCCTGGGCAACTGGCTTTAGGTGGTCCTGCTTGAGCAGGGGAGGTGGACCAGACAATCTCCACAGGTCACTCCTAACCTCAACCCTTCTGTGAGCTTCTATTTCAAAAATGAATGAAGAAAAAGTCCAGTAAAAAGAGGGCCCTAATCCTGCCCTCCTTTATACACAGTTACTATTGTAATTAAGTCCCTTTCTAGAGGTGTCCATGAGGGCAGAATCCCGTCCTTTTCCCTCACTGAGTATTCCTACTATTATTTGAGTAAAAACCAACGCTGCTAATAAAAACTCACAGAAAAAGATCCAGGGCTCATAAAGGATGTACATGTCCCATCATTCTTCCAGTTGGTAAGGTGACACTTTAGATGTAGGGGTACCTCTAAATAAATAAATGAAGCCAAAGTTGCTTCTAGCATAAGCTTTTTATATAATGCAGAATAACACAAAAGGCAGAACCAGTATACATCACCGGGGAGAAAGTGGTACAGTTACTAGTAAATAGGTATATTTGCTGTAAATAAGTATCTCCTGCTTGGCTTTGAACAGTTGCTACAGGAAAGGGAATTATCATGGCCAGTTCTCCACTGTGCAAAGATTTGCCACAGCTACAGAACACAGATAAGGAAAAAGTGTCTCTAAAGCACCTCTGTGCTGACCAGGACCCAGCTGGCCAGGAATCAAAAAATACAGAGCAGGGCTGCTCTTGTTTTACTGGCAGTTACTGAAAATTGTTGCAAACAATTCTCTTCAGACAGCAGCATACCAACTCCACCTTTGCAAGCCCAGGCAGGTGCTGTACCACACTACATGGCTGGGCTGGGGAAGTGTGAGGAATACAGGAGCATACGCGGGCATCAAGGAAACGAAATGTTATTCATATCCAATGAGGTTAAGGCAAGAGTTATTCCTAGTCTGGATTCAGATCAATATTTGCAATTCAAGGAGCCTAGTGGCAAAGCATCATCCAATTGATGGGTTCTAAGCTAAACTGCTGGCAGTGATCACTTTGAAATGCAAACTAGCTGTCAAAGGATTAAGAATGCGTTGGGGAAAAAAATACTATTTCTGATTTTCATCCAGGTGTTTCTCCCAATGTTAGAAAATGGCCCCAATTTTAAGGTGAGCAGAGTTTGCCAAAGAAAAGAATGGTATTGGTAGGATTGTGTCTAATAAAGAATAAGAAAGGGTGGTCAGCCATAAACACCTCTGTGAGAGGAAGTGACCTCCTCACAATGACAGCTCCTGTACCAGCTGCTGCCACGGTGCCTTCCTCATTGACTTCCACGTACGTCTTATGGACAACATTTGACAGCACCAGAGATTTTGCAAATGACATTGCAGAAAGATCGGCTTTTGATTCAGTGAAGATGTCAGTCATCCCCATCTCTTGTAATACCTCATTGAGGTTAAAGGTGCCTTCGAGCTTGAATCGGGGGAGGTATACCTCCACTTTTGTCTCAAACATGTGCTCTGAAGAGGCCCACAGCATTAAATTTTCATAGGTCATTGTGCTTTCAATCTAGAAGACGGGAAAAAAAGAGCTTAAAACAGGTGGGAGGCTTTGAAAAGCTTAGATCTTTACCCAGCCTTAATTCAGCCAGCAAACTTTTAGCCATAGTCCATGACATATACTGCCTTACCTGCTCCAGCCCACCGGTAGATCCATCAGCCATGTCACCCGGCAGCAGGATGATCATGCTCAGTGACTTGTGAGCATAAGGGAGTTCAAGGACCTGAGCACCCATCTCCTCAATGTAGCCTAATTTAAACATGCCTTGCTGATACATCATCTGCACAGTTTTTTTCTCATTCTATTTAAAAGAAAATGATATTGTCACGTAAGCAACACAACTCAACATTTAAACTTATTATAGGTGTAATATCAGTAGTCAGGGTTCCAGCAGCAATTGTTGTTAGGCCAAACGTTTTTCTTCATTTTGTTGCGTCTACAGTGACACACAAAACATCAGCTTTGCCATGCATAAATACAACAGACAATTCTTTGAAGAAAAAACAATTTCCCTGCAACTGATCAGATAGCGAAATTGCTTAATAGTGTTACACTTCCAAACAGGCTGATGCTGGTTGGATTTGCAAGTCCTAACTTGGACTGGGATAAAGAAGAAATAGCACCGCAAGAATCAGTCTGTCCTTTATCAGACTGATTGTTTAGACAGGAAGTAATAAATAGGTTAAGAGCAAAATCATAGCCTTTCTCAGGCATCCTCTTCTAGGTCTTGTTCTCTTGCTTTTTTTGTGATGGGGTTGTTCAAAAGCTGTATAAAGGTTCAAGTTTCCTTTTACAGTTAGCTAACTTCTAAAGCAGTGAAAGAAGACTTTTGGTAGATGACATATTTTCAGAAAAAAATGTCTCTAGTATTGATTAGCATATGAAGAAAAATCTATACAACTTCTCCTTATCTCATAATTTTCTCCTACTGCAACAGTGCACCAAAAGTTCTGAGCTATAGACTATTGTGAATATCCATATTCAAAGATATGTTTAAAGTCACAAATATAATTACCCAATATGACAGTTTATTACCAGTGTCTTAACAATGGAATGCAACATGATAACAAAAAACATATTTTTCTGATCTTTTCCTTTGATATATGAGGAACATTCGAAAGAGACTTTTCCCCATACAAAGCTCTGCAATTTAATATTAGACCTAAATCTGTTGGGTTTTTTCTCTTTTTATGGTCGAGAGCTAACAGAATATTGCCACAACATATGGAAAGACGATAAAATTGTATTAAACGGAAATAAATGTTTTTGATTGTCTTTTTTGATAATATCTGTCAGACTTAAAGGGCACGCACAATACTGGGAGGAATGTGCTTGTTAAAGAAATAAATTTGCGACCATATTGACAATGCCTTAGTTAAACAATGAAAGCTTTGGTGATATCCTTATGGCAGGAAAAAAGAGCTAAAAATTAAAATCTATTTTAAATAAACTTTCAATGTTGCAAATACTATAAATAAAACAAAATACTCTATAAGAATTTCTCCTTTTTCAAATTGCAACTGTATTTTTGTAGTTTGTTATTATCTGGCCTAGTTTGTTTGGTCTGTTTTAACCTCTCAAATGCGTAGCTAATATTAAAATACATCGAACATAAAACCACCAGGATGACCCCTTGGAGCCTATATGAAATGGGATGTTCAGATTTGCTTCCATCCATGACAACTATCTGTAATGAGTACTGTTCAAAAGTGTTAATCAGGGCTAACACTTGTGTTTTGCCAGTCACCAAAGCAAAACTCTGAGTTGTTGCAACTTCTCAATCTTGCACATTATTTCAGTAAAGATTACGCTTTTCTATGAAAAAAACTCTTGCCAATTCTACCCAACAGGAGAGGCAGGTTAAGTTCCCAGCACACCCACACCATGCTCACAGGGCAGCGGAGCCCTGGACATTGTGCCTCTGTGTTATGCTTGCTTCATTGCTCACAGTATCTAGGCCAAATAATGTTAAGATTTACAGCATGCAGATGTACCTGATTCAGTTTAAAATCTCTCTGTACTGTTTTTTGTTCCTCAAACTTGTGTTCCCAGGATGCTTTGAAGTAGATGACATTCACCAGCACCAGCAGTGCATTTACGTCAATCACACCAGGAGCGAAGAGTTCCTTGATTTTACCTAAAGGAAATTTTGGAATACACAAGTATTTGTGAGTTGTCATTAAGACTCAACCGAAACCCAATTACTTGTCTGTGAACTTTGTTTTGGAGAAACTTAGAAATCCAATTGTTGGTTTATTTAAAGGACAGGGACAATATAGGCAAATAAATGGTAGATTCCTCTGCACTGTTACCAGCCAGGGAGGACGGAGGGAGTGGCGGTCACCAAATTAGCTAACTGTCAGTGTCAGCGACCATGCATATGTGCCAGGTGACATTAACCATGAGGAAGGAGGCAGAACCATTAATCACATATTTTGGTTTACCTGAGGGCATCTCACCCTTTGCCCTGAGCACAGCAGTGAACCAGCTGTGGAGCTCTTGACTTCCTACACAGAGGCTGAAGTAGGAGTTAGCAGGTCCACAGGATTCACATGAGCACCCAGAGCAACAATGGCTCCTAACCCTGTGGAAGGTGGTTCCTGAACCTTCAGCCCTCTTACTGGGAGCCAACTGGGATTAACAGCTCTTTCCACATGAGTCACAGGCTACTCTACCAGCACATGGACAGGTTTGGTCAGGAGACGGGAAACTGAGAAATTACAGAAACCTTCAAATCTATTTGCCTGTCCCCCAGTAAGTTCTGGTTTATATTCAGCTAGAAGATTTAGAAAATTCTCATCCTGCTGCTATTGCAGCTCTGGCAAAACTAAAGGAAAATGGCATATATCATGTTTAGTCTAATCAGCAAGAGCTAATGGGCCCTGTTAGCCTGTTAAGGGCAAGAGCTGGTTGGCTGTTTCTTGTGATAGTGAGTCTCGCTGGTGGTCACATCTCTCATCTTTGTGGGCATTGTTCTACATATAACCAGGTCCTCAGTCATCCTCCTTCCCCCCACTGCCCCAGGCTGTTCCCAGTCTCACCGTGAAGCTCACAGCTTCCATCTCCTGCTGTCCTGTATCTGCATTTGTGGCTGTTCATGGAAGCAATTTCTCTGGTCAAACCTTATAGGTATTATTGCAATTATCATACCAGGCATAAGGGTGGGAATACAAAAGTATTTGATGACAAACACACCTTTCATTCAGAAATAATTTAGCTAATAACTTACTCTAATATTTAAAAAGTGGATGGGGAGACAAACCCTCTCTAAACAGCATAAAATTGAACACCCAGAAACGTGAACAAGCCTTTGCTTTCCATACCCTGGAATTTCTTTTGCTGAAGCTGTGGAGGAAGGCAGTGGTAGCATGGCTATGTTTTAGCTTTGTTTTACCTTGTGTCTCGCTTTCAACCCAAGTGTTAATTTTTATTCTGGCAGCTTCAACAGCACCGTGAAAATCCACTGTTTGCAGCATTGCCCCATACAGTTCCTTAGTGCACGTTAGAAATTGCTGTAAAGCAAAATAAAGATTATGAATCGGTCAAATCTGTTAAGCATTTATTCCCTTTTGAAAGAAATCAACGGTTCAAAGCTATTTTAGAAATGGTGAAGGACCTGTTGACTCCAACAGGTCACATTTCATTTTGGAAACATCAACTATCTGAAGTTTATTCTTTGAAGAAGAGATAATTATTCTATTGCATAGGCAAAAAAGTAAATAAGTAAAAAGCTGGAAGAAAGAGGCTTACCCTGGAGAACTGCATACCCGAGGTGCAGATAAAAATTACAGAAGATGCAAGATGTATTGTTTAATGCTTAAGTAACCAAATAATTCAACAGAAATAATTGACAGGAAAGCAAATATGTGACTAGCAAGTTATCCATACTAGGTAGTCTAGAGACGACTCTGTCATTCAGTAAGAAAGGAGTAAGAAGTTCAGCACAGCAGCCCTATGCATGACACTACATAGTATCTCAGGTGATAAGCCCTCTCCAAGCTGACTGCTGCCCCAGCGATGCCACTTGCAAGTCCGGAAGTATCTTACACAGAGCTCAAACAGACCACTGTTGGCTGTAGTCACACCTCTGTCTGAGCGTAGACATATGCCAAAAGTGAACAGATTCTTGCTTTATTTTTGCTCTATAGCCATTGATATCCATAGGGGGAGGTTAAGCAAAATAACTTAAAGCTGACACTCTTGTCTCTTTCCCACCAGCCCCAAGAGATACAGCCCCAAGAGACAGAGCTTCAAGAAGCACACCAAGTACTGCAAAATACACACGCGGGGGACAACAGTGAGGCTCACAGTTACAGGGAAGTTTGAGGCCAGGGCCACAAGAGCTAGCAGACACAGGTAACTTACCTGCTGGAGTTCAAATCCTTGTTGTATAAAGAGATTGTTGGCCAGGGTTAAAACATAGCTTTCACCAAGGCTTTGTAGTTGTAAAAGCAGTGCCTGGAACGCTTTATGGTTAAGGTCCCCATCCTTGTTACACTGGGAATATTACAAACACAACAATTATAACAATTCCTCCATATGGCTTTGGTTGCTCATTTGCGTCCTAAATAGATTACACTATAGGGCTAACTCCTGCTGTACTGATTTTTAAATCCAGCTAGTCTAAGCTTTGCAGCCTTATCCTCCTTCAGATGAGATCACCGAAGGCTTTGGTATTGACTTCATGGAAGACTTGGCCCTTAATTTATTAACACCTTGCATCAGGCATTTCCTAGCGGATTAGACAGATTCTGTGCATGTGATCTTGACTCCCTCCAGCGGCAGACTCTAGTGCTTTATACCTAATAACCCATCGTGCAGTGAAGAAGAGGCTCCAGTGCTCCTCACCCAAGGACGCACCTGTGAGAAGGAAGGCTGTCTCTCCTGGCTTAGTTCTGGCTCCACTTCTGGGGCTGCACCCTCAAGGTCAGATCCAAGGCTCGTTCTTCCTGCAGCTTTTCTGACATGGAGCACCTGCAGTTGAAGATGCCAAATTATGGCAATTATAACTGGGATGAAAGCTTTTTCCTTGTTTAAAAGATTTGCTCTGCTGTCCTGGATAAACAGCATGGATTTATGAAAGATATTTTCTCAGCTTCAGTCAGGCTTGAAATTGTTCATATATTCATGTTTGAATTCACATTTCTACATTAGCAAACCAAGAAGAACTTGCACTTAATCCCTCAAAATGTTACTCTCCACTACCTCAAATTGTTTATATTTGATTTGTATTTTTATTGCTATAGTTACCTTAAATTTCACAACAAAAAGTTGCCTCAGGAAAAGACATAAAAATATTTTTCTTTGAAAACATTAAAACTGGCTTTTTGCAGTAATTCTTAAACTTTGCATCAGCTTAGGAAATATATCAAAACCACAATGCTCTTAATGGAAACCAGTCCTTGTTTCTAATGTGCAAATATCTCGCCAAAAAATTTCCACCAGCTCCTTCATTATAATAATGTTGCATCATACACAGACTTAATCTTTTCTATTCAGGATACTGGATCCCCATTGCTTTCCTAAAATAAGCAAGAGTCCCTGTGTATTGGGTTTATGTGGCAAGGTTATGGTAGCCAGGGGGCTGCAGGGGTGGCGTCTGCGCAGAGATCAGGGGCTGCCCCCACGATGAACAGAGCTGGTTCCAGCTGGCTTCAAAATGAGCTGAGTCTGTTTTGCCGTGACAGTAATTGCTGAGAGATCTCCCTGTCCTTATCTCAACCCACCAGCTTTTTCATCTTATTTTCTCTCCCTGTCCCTGTTGAAGAGGTGGAGGGAGGGAGTGGCTGGGTGGGCACCTGGTAGCCACCAGCCAAGATCAACCCACCACACCCTGGGAACCTCGTGAGGAGGGCATGTCTACCTTGGCTGAGGGTGACCCAGCAGTCAGACTGTGCACATGGCAGTGATAGGTTATGATGGATGAGGCTCTAACAGCACAAAGCCAGATATTGACAAGAACCTCTGCCTTAGGATTATTGGCCTTTTACTGCTCATGGGCACAAACAAGAAAAGACAAGAAAGATTGTAGAAAGCAGAACTTGTGCTGCTGGGAGTACAGGTGCAGCAACCAGAGGGGTGGCCTTCTTCATCCCCTCCCTGCCCACCTGGGTCCCTGTGACCTCTGTAGGTGAGCCACTCACTCTTGAATGTCATAAGTGGTAAGTGACCTAATGCTTCCAGTCACCCAAGTGCAATCACTTCAGGTTTCTGCAACGCTCCCTGCTACCCACTCAGACTCATACTTTCAGGATTCTCATAGAAACCACGAGAGGAAGCACCTGCCCGTAATTTTGAAACAAAGTCTGTTGTTCCAGCAGCAGGCTGGGGGAAAGCCAGAGTGCCCCACTGAGATGCACCGCTCATCTCATTCACCTCTTGCTCCATGCTCCTCAGTCTGCATGGGGGTACGGTGCAACTCACACAAGCAGATGACAAGGATCAAAGCACACCAAGCATGACTGTGAAGGCAGCGCTTGTGCTTGTATTTGTGCTTTTTTCCTGTGAGACCCTGGCACATGTGTTGTGCTAGGATGCCCAACATTTCCATAAGAGAACAGCAAGCAATGTGGAAGCATCTCAGTATGTTTCATTAATACTCACTTTTTCTATCTGAGCAGCGGTGTTGTTTTTTGCACCTAGATGGACCAGGGCCAGGGCAACAGAAATGCTCATTGGAGAGAAGACGATGTTTGTGTCCTCTGCATTTCTGTTGAGCTTATTGTAGAGATCAAGGCAAAACTCAGTAATTGGTCTAGAAACGGAGCCCATCATGAAGCAGCTGTTGACTGGAAGCACAAAAGAAAGAAGAAATTTAATGCAGCTTGTTGCCTAGCTAGATCACAGTGTGAAGCATCTCTCTGCCCCGAGGTTGTCCCATAGCTGGTTGCTAAATAATAGAAGTTTGCTAAATTCCGAGAGTTTGAAACAGCCAACCTTGCACATATCTGTCAGTCTATTCTATACAGCGGGAGCAAGGACACAGTAAGTCTGGAAAAGGGAATCACATTCATAACATATGTAAATTCCTCAGAAAGGACCATTTTTCTGTCTTGTCCCATGGCGTATCTTATTTCAGATCATGCTATTGAAATTAGTTAACTGTGGATTAATATTTTCCTTCTCCAAACTGGTTTGATGTATACCATTATATCAACTCTTTCCTCTTGTAACAACATACAATTAGTGACAGAAACTTGGTGACAGAAATTACGCCTGCATATAACCATGTCTGGTAACAAGAGCTGTGGCACGAGGGTTCCAAACAAAAGGTTTATAAAACCAAAATCACTATTAATCAAATGTTTTTGTATATGAAAAAGAGTCATTAACAACTATGGAGACCGAACTACTTATGGAAACATGAACAGTTTGAAATACACTTTTTCCTTCCTCATGAGTTTTCCAGGAGTCACAGGTTCAGACAGGATACACAGTTAAAATTTCCAAACAAAGCAATATCCCTGAAAAGAAAGTCTGTAAGTTCCTGCTCAATGACATAACAAGATCTGTGTCACTCTTTTCTTTTGTACTATAAACATAACAGTCTGATACCTTTCCTGTGGGTCGTTTACATCAAATACACTCTGCTAGGAACAAGTTGGGATCAAGTTCCAGCTTGATCCTTGCAAGCAGGAGGCCATCTGAAAAAAAGGGGTTTAGAAACTCCTTTCCTGTCCCCGAGGAGAAGAATTGTGTTGTGCGGGATCACACAAGCTTTTCTGGAATCATAATACCCAGAAAAACCCACATCACTTTTGGTGTCAAACAAATGATATTTTGGAAAGCACGCCAGAAAAATGTGCGAAAAGCAAAGCATACACTCCTGCCTGCGTGCAGACGTAGGGAGGAGTAACTGTGGCCTGTGTTCCAGAAAGATACTTTATTTAGGGGGAGTTATACAGCCACATTAAGGAGAGAAGGCCCTCACCCGCAGCACAGATCTGACCAGCTCTAGCTTTCAACCTCCGTCAGGACAAACATGAGTCAGGTCAATAGCAAGTTGCCAGAGCTCCTCTCTGCTGAAAATATGGGTGAGGGCACAGCCCGGTGGTTATTCCACAGAAGGCCACGGCACAGCAGGCGCTCCTTCTCAGCCCTGTGCCTCCCAGCTGCTGCAGCCTGCAAGGCCAAGTTGTGTGAGGAGCTCCAGCCTGCGTCACCAGAAGGCTAAGGGTGGGGAGAGGCTGCTGCAAAGCCGAACTTCAGGATCTTTCACCAGCAGAGCCCTTGTACGGCCTGTCCTGGGCTGTCAGTGTCCAGCAGCCCCTTTGAGAGAGGTTTAGAGCCTTCTTGGGAAGGGGCTGCCCTGTGCTGGGGACCTCCATCCCCTCCCAGCCAATGGTCCCCTGCCACCCCGCTTTCCCACTGAGGCCTCAGCTATTCTACCACAGCCAAAGTCCCCCCCACCTCATGGAAAGCTTGCCCTTCACAGACCTTTCTTTACTCCAAGAGCTACTCAAAATGTCTTGCATTGTCCTCAAGGATGCAGAGTGCACGCTGCCTCTCGCTCAGCCATGACCCAGACACAAACTTGGCATGGGAAGCCGAGGCTCCGGTGCCAGAAGTTGCCAGGGCGTAGGGAGTCGCTGTGGCTCAGCTGAGATGCAGCATTTGTCTGCACAAACCATATTAGCCGGCAGCAAATGCCAGGCAACGGGAATGAGCTCGGCCCACAAGAAAACAGATTTAGCCTCAGACAGGTTACTGCAGCGGCTTGGAAAAGCTGAAAAGTCAAGTCACTGAATGTGTGAAGGTGCCCCATGTGGCAAAGGCAGACATTTCTTGCCTTTTGACTAGCTTGAAACGCACAGCAATAATCAGTGCTTCATCGTGTTTCTGACTGATCTCTGTGGAAAGAACCTGCGATGCTGAAAGAAAAAGTTCATATGCGTTTCATATTGAGACGTTTGTTTTACACCAAAGTCCAGAAGCACTTCACATGAAGACCTAATACAAATGGGCAAAACTGAGGAGAAATACCGAACAGGTTTTCTGAACAAACAAATTAAAGACGGGTTATATCTCATTAAGTCTGAAAATAGCTGTTTTAGCTCTGCTGTTTGTGTCTTTGTATGAAACAGTTTTCATTTTCCTTTTAATAACACAGTCATCTTACCACAAGAAAAAGACATTGCACTAAATAATAATTTCTCTTTTCTTCCACCTTCATTACCTATTATCCAGAACCTTCTGAAAACCAAACTCAGCACTTCTGTAGTGCTGAAGTTTGTATTGCTCCACTTCCACACCTCTTGAAAGACCTGAAATGGACCTGTGAAATCGCTCACGGTGAATGTAGGTCATGAGGCGTATTGTAGGTGTGCCCAGACCTCAGGACGAGTCAAGGAGGGAAAAAGAGTTAATAAACTTCCTCAGCAGGAAGGAGGCACCTCCACCCCACCCTGCAGGGAGAGGACGGATTGCCAAGCTGGAGGGAGAGCCCAGGAGCTGGGAACAGGTTTTAAAAGCCAGTGCCTGGCATACTGAGGTGGCCACTCCTTTAGAAAAAGCAGCAGGCTGTCCGCAGGGTGACGTCCAGGTGCAAACACGGCTGCCAACTCCGTGGTTTTGCGAGTGGGAACCACTTAGAGCACTGCCCTAGAAACCCAAAGCAAGGGAGGGGAGGTGTGGGCTGGTGGAAGAACTTTCTTACTGCAGAATAAAAGGATTTAGTGAACTTTCTTAATCTAAATTGGAGTGGGCACAGGTGTACGAACGATTCCACACCATAAAGCCATGTGTGTAATCTGTGTAATCATTCAATTAGTGAGAGTTTTGGAGTTACTGAAAGGACGACAGAGTTTGAAGAACACCTACATGGTGGACAACAAATGGTAATGTTACTTTTGAAAGATCTTGGAGAGGTAAGGAGAGAAGATATAACATGAAAAGAAGTGTTCCAGGAAGATCACAGCTGCAGTTCTGCACTAGCCAAGGCGTCTGCACTGAACATTAGCGATAGTGCAGAGACAGCAAGCAGGGTTGAGGCTTTACAGCTGATGAAGGGAGATACTTTGTGTGATGGTTTAGTAGCTTTTAACATAGTCTGGCAGATGGAAATTGCTGGCGCTGTTATATGTGAGCAAGAAGCTACTCAGCTACTTCCTTCAGAAGAAACCATTGTATAACCAGAGACCTTGTAAAGATGACAAACAACTTCTGTGGCTGTGTGAAATGAAGAACACGCCTTTTCTATAACTATTCATGATCTGTTCTCTCCTTACAGTTTGTTTAATTTGCTAAGGGTAGATGAAATCAAGACAAAAACTCAAAGAATAAAAAACAATGCTCAAAGCTATCAAAATTAATAGGTGTATTAGATTATATTATGCAGTCAACAGGATGAGGCAGTAAATAAGGTGGGGAGGCTAAGTGAGCTGTAGCCTTGTTTTTCGTTAATTCTATATTTAATACAAGGTAAAGCAAGAAGGAACCTGTTTTCCCTGATGCCACATGATAATTCCCATTGCATGTTTTACTTATTCAATCTGCCTCCCAGTAAGGTGCTTTAATGCACATTCATTTCTCATACATAAAGGAAGACAGAATTGGCAGAAATGAAATATATCTATCCTAGAAAAGGAGCACATGCTAGATAATACTGTCTCCTCACATGAAAAACCTATGATTGTTAGAAGTGACTTCCTTATTTTTCATGACCATTCATACAAAAAGATGTTCCCAAGTGTCCCTGTGCTGATTTGGAGTGAAAGGGACAAATGGCACATAAGAAAAATGGAATTTCCTACAACACAGAAAATCCAGTCATCCCTGTGTCACACAAAACATTTCCAAAGTAACGCGCTTTAAATTTAAAACCAATACATTTCAGTACAAAAGAAGTTCTCAAGGGAAACATTACCAAGTTAATTTTCCAAACAACTTAGCCTCTCAGGCTACTACTTTTATGCCGGAAAGGGCTTTTTCTGACCACTTTTATTATTTTGCATCTGTACCTCCAGGATGCATCTTTTCTACCTCTTTCTAGGCCAGTTATTCCTGCATAAACAGACATGGATGCACATTGGCCTGTTACAGGCTGTACAGTTGCTACGCCTGTGTGCAGCTGCATAGGCTTCTCAGCAAGCTCCTAACATCCTTGCCAAACCCAAGGGCTAATATGTTGATAGTGAAGACTAGCATCCCCACTAAGAAAATGAAATCTGAATACTACTCCACCCTGCCTATTTTATATAGTCATTGTTTAAGCACATAAACAATCCCCCGGCAGCGGGGATCAGGATACAGGGGAAACACCTCAGCACCCAGTCAAAGATCTGCACATCTTCTCCCTCGTCTAGTGAAAATTTCAAGGCTTTTTCTTGTGCCATGGAAACCTGGGCAAAGAAAGGAAATTAACATGTATCTCACACTTTGTGGGTGAGTTTGCCCAGGTCATCAGCACCCTCGCTTCAAGTGAAGCCCATTTCTATTGGAGTGGGTAGAAGTGCCCTGAAAGAGCCTGCCCTTCAGCCCTTCTGGAGGTACAGGCAGAAAAGCATTTGCTTTCTGGTATAAGCCACTAAGCTGATCTGTCCTGTGTCAATTAGAGCTTTCTGGATAGGCACAGAGGTCCTGGGGAAATTTCAGATTCAATGTCTGTGAAATTTAAGCAAGAATCTTTAGATTTGTAGCTTTGGACATGTGTTCCTGAATTCCCCATCTACACCCCACTGAAGACCAGTTCCCTTTGCGTGAGCTCTTGAGCCACCTGAATTATAGCAGTGTGTTTTACTGCCTGCAGCCTGTAAAGGTATCTCCCCCTCTGTCTCATCTGTAAACATGATGTTTACTTTACCAATCTGTAGACTAGTAACTTACAAGTTATTTAAAAAAAAAAAAAAAAAAAAAAAGAATTGTTTACCTTCTTGCCCGAAGAGGTTAAATGAAGAGCACAACAGCTGAGCTCTGGAGCACGTTCTTGTGAATAGTGTGTTACAAATATCTCCCACTCTCTTGTGGGAAAGTTCAGCCTCTAACCAATTGTTGATGATAGCAGCATGTTGCAATTTAATGCAAATGCAATCAACTTGAAGTTTCCTGCAAAGACAGGGAAACCTATAACTAGCAATATGCTAATAGTATTTCTCTCAAAGCTGCCCAACAAGTTTGGCAGGCAATATCTGCTGGCAACATCTCCCGACTGCAATGCCAAGTCACTCTCAGCTGGAAAACGGCATTAACCCTGCAGATCCGTGGCTGTACTGCTGCACGTGGTTCTTTTCAGACTTGATGGGGTCTGGCCTGGGCACAGGGGCATGCAGGGTTCGTGCCAGGATTCAGGGAAGCCTTGTTTGGAGCTGAGCTTGCTTGCAGAGATAGAGCAAATGAACGGGGAATTCGTGAGCTTTATGTTGCCTGCAGCCATCTCTCTCTCAGGTAAGCATATGGAAGGAGCTTAATTAGAGAAGGGAAGAAGTGTTTCCTTGAACTGTAACAGGAATCCCCAGCCAGGGGGTATTCTTTTAAATCATTGGAGTTAATAAAAGAAGGCCAGGAGTGGCTGATCACACAGGTTATGTCTCCAGCATAAAGTGAGATGGAGGTAAAGAGATGGGAAGCACAGAGCTGCATCAACACGGTGTTTGATCTCCCCTAATCAGCACCTCTGATCTCAGGTGCAACACTGGGTTATGGCAGCTGGACTCAGGGGTCAAAATGAAGTCCTCTAGGGTTGTATGTGGCTTTGCAATCCTGAAAATTTTGTCTTTCCTTTCTCACTTCTTCTTTCTTCCTACAAAGCATAAAACTGGCTTCAGATTCATAGGATATTTGAGGAATCAGACATGGTGAGGTGAGAAAGGAGGAAAGAGGAAGAAGGACTCCCAGCACCATCTTGCCCTTCCCACATTTCCCCCTCTAGTGCTGAACCTGGGCCACCCTCTTCCTCAGGCACAGCTCCCACCAGCTTTGCTTCTGTGCCAAGGTCTCAGCCCAGTTGCCCAGGCTCCAGTGATAATGTGCCCATCCAAAAAGTGGGATTTGTAAACAATGCAAAATACAATGACAAAATGAGTATGCTTGTTACCCCTATTCTTTTCCTCCATTTTTCCTTCCATTTGCTATTCACTTTGTTTTCATTCTTCTTTCCTGCATGTTTCTGTAGTGTTCCTTAGTCTTCCTCCTCAGTTCTGTCTCTTTATCTTTTTTTTTTAATTTATTTCTGCACGTTCCCTTACCACTTATGTTTTCTTCTTCTGCCTTTATGAGTCCTAGCCTCTTTTCAGTGAGTCTTAATTATTTTGAGTATATTTCAAGACTTTCCTTCTTCCGGTCTCTGTGCTTTCTCCCTCCCTCCTATATCAAGATCGCTCCTCCACTGATTTATTTTACTTGCTCTGTACATATATTCCCTCGGAATTCCCTTGACATCAGTTTAACTGCTTTGCCTCAGGAAATGTTAATGTATGTGCAAATTCTGTCTTTTCTAGGCCCTTAGGATAGTATGCCAGGGTTTAAAACCATATTGCTTTTTCAGTGGGGCCAATTGGTTCCACGTAGCGTTTCTCAAGTTTCAAAGCCAAACTGCTCTTCACCACAAACAACTTCTGTTACCACAAAACATTAAGATGTATCACTTCTCTTCTACAAAATGCTGGGAGCGGGAAGTGGGCACCGACTGTGCAGCTGAGCGAGTGATGAGATGACTAGACACACAACACTGCAGTGTGCAACTGCCTGCAAAAGCCAGCCATGGCTTGCTTTTTTTCCATCAGGGCCATCACCCATCACTGGATAGCAATGCTCTGTTGAAAGGTAAGGTGGAGCAGCTCGGGGATCTGAGCAAGTCCTCAGCTATGTTCGCTTTCTCCATTGTAACCAACGCCTTTCGGCACGCAGGTGTTGCTATATACGAGCTCCCACACACGTTTTCCCATGTCCTCCCATGCGATTTCTTGCCCAAGGCCCAGAGGCCAGCATGGGTGGAACCGCGCGATAGACCATAACAGCGTTTCTCACACTAGCCAGAGCCTTACTAATACTTCTTCCTCACGTGCTGCAAGATGGAGAGGTTTCATACTGGGACTGGTAGAGAGGAGAGGCAGAAGTGAAAAATAAACCTGAGCTTTTTGTGGCCTCTTTATAAATGACCAATAAATGGGTTTGCCTTCTGTAGATTAAGACAGCTTTGTATCTCTAACATCTGCTTGCCTTGCAGAGGCTGGAATACCTTGGCATGAGTCAGGAGGTGGAGAAAGATGGGCCCCACCCTGAGGTAGTGTTTCTCTCTGCTCTCGTGGGATAACCCTTCCTGGCAAAGCAATCACAAGGAACTCTCTGGGAAGACATGCTTACGTAAACATGTGTGGATGTGTTAAGTGCTCCGATCAGCATTCAGAGTATGAGCTGCATTGAATGAAGACTGACTCCTGGACTGGAATGTTTTCAGAACCTGAAAAAGCTGAGTAAGTGATGTCTGAGCTTTCCTCTTTTGGGAAGTTTCATCCAGGAAGAAAAAGAGGGAGAGTGCAATCTGCAAGAGGTTTTCATTAGTCTAGCAGACCAGCAGAGATGTAGCAATAAGTGTGATACAGCCTGCTGGACACCTGGAACTGCCTGACCAAGAGTCAGTGGCCAAACACAAAGTGTACAGGCTAAATGCAACTAGTCCATCTTGCCTATGCATGGACTGCCCGTGCAGCTGCTTAGTCAGTCATCAACTCCACATGCAATGCCCTGACCCACGTCCTACAGGAGAACCAGTAGAAACCACAGTGATGACAGCTCTGGATAACTGACCCCAGCCTCCAAAACAGGTCAGACAATGATGGGGTGTATAAAACATTTCCCAGCCATTCAGCTATCGCTGAAGTTCTTGAGCTGGTTAAGATCTTTGCAGACAGTTCCTTCTCAGACAGGATGGGCTGCAAAGTAATTGTTATATTTTGCATTCTTCCTCTGCTTCTATCCATGTATCGGAACACCTGATGCTTATCAGCAAAGACCCCCAGAGATCTGCAGGGACTCACATCCCATTGTTTTTGGTGGAAGTTAGTCCCTTCAGTACCTTCAAACATATGGGCCAATGACTCCTGCTAACTCTCTAAAATGGAAATGGTTTAGGGCCCATTAAATGTCCACAGAGGGAAGGAAACTGGTAAAACCACTACATCATTGTGACTAAAGGCTTCTTGGGGGCTCGCAAGGTCAAGAATCAAAACAGAACTCCTATCTCCAAATTCACAATAACCACTGTGCTGTTCTGTGTTGTTCCAAGAGAGGCATACATATTTGGGGTTGCATGTTCCCATTTAGAAATCTCTTTACAGTTTCTTTCAGACCTGAAGCACCAAGAGGAATTCTCAAGTAAAATGCTCATACTTTTTGAGGATGCATAATTGAATTCTCTGTATAATGTGACCAGCTAGTAACATAGTCCTTACTGGGAACTATCATCATGTGGTCCAGAAGGGCAATCCAGACATTGATTTAGTTTTTTATTTTGACTTTGTGGCCTACGTGAATATGTTCATTTCCATTCCTATCATTCATTGGAAGTGAAGAGTGAACGCTGACACTGTCAGTGAACACACAAGAGTGAACACACAGGCTGACATTGGAGGTATTGCAGACATTTGACACAGGTTTTATAGTGCTTTATTCTGAACAGTAATTAGGTAAACCAGTACTGAACATATGCAGCAGGCAGTCCTTAGATAGACATGAAATCTGATTACCATGATTTCATATGGAATTTGGAGACTGGTAATTACAATGTTAATCTTACTCAAGTTGCAGTCCTTATTTCTTTCTTATGCCTCAGACAGTTAGTAATTGTATGGAGTCTCCTTAATGCTGAATCCAGAAGTAGAAATGGCAGCTAATCTGTGCGTGAAAAGTGTGGCACTTCCAGTATTAATCCAACAGATTTCTATCCTAGAATTGCATAATGTTCTTTTTCTCAGGATATATATAGAACAGGGCTCCTCACAGCTTCAGTGAACCGGTCCCCTCTTCCGTGTCTGAAGCACAATGAGTCAAAAAATCCCACGCAGCAGAGTCCAACCTCCCCAGCCTATGAACTGATGTAGCTCATGCTGAAAAGTCTTCTAGGTATGCAATTTGTCACCGTGATTATTGCTTCTTGCATCTATAGGTGTCAATGCAGTTGCTGCTTCACAGATGCAAACTCTGATGCTAGCCTGAATTGTCTAGCTATACTGTAGAACCTGGACGCTGTTTCACTGTGCGTTAACAGGGTCCAGCAGGGCACCCTGGACCACCAGGGTGTAGCCAGGTACAAGGGGAGGGCTATCACACCACATGTCCATGTTTTCCCCTTCTACGCAGTAGGAATCCACAGAGCGTGGGTCACGAGGGAGAGTGGTTTGGCCAGGGAGCAGGAACGTAGCTCTTCCTCCCAGAGCCCTTGCCAACTCCCAGTTTAACAAAACCAGGCTCTCAGTTCACTTTGTTTTGCGGAAAAGGTGTCAGAGAGGAACAAAATATACCTGTTTTTGAGGCTGGGATTCTTCTCATTAAAATACAACGTGTTTTCTTCACAGTGGGAATCCTTCAGCTTAAGGGGATGAAACAAAAGGAGATAAACTAGTCCTGCTGCATATGTAGAGTACCTTGTATTACCCAGCTGATACATGAACCTCTTAGATTTCCTTTCAAAAGTGATAGTCAGGATGCCAAGCTTTACAGGAACATGCACCACCATAAATGTAATTGTGCTTTTTCATAATGAATGTGCCCTGCTTAAGGGGAACAGAATCGGCCTGAAAGAATCACATTGCGAGTTTTGTTGTGCCTAAACAAAAAGATGAATGGATGGTCAGCTTTAAATTCATCTTTGTGTTGCAGAATCCGATATCCTGGTACCTCTCGGGACTCGCCGCCTTCTTCATTTACTTCCAAAGAGACTTTATGGATGATCTTCGATAAAACCACACCTTTGGTCTCACACATTTCAGAGAAATCTGATGCGCTCTCATTGAAGACATTTGTCATGCCCAGGCTTTCTAGAAGTGGCTTCAGGTCATAATCGCCTTCCACACTAAACTTTGGAAGAAATACATTCACTTTGGTGTTGGCCATCATGCTGGGATTGGTCCACTGTAATAATGTTGCAGGGGTGAGTGCCTTTTCCAGCTGAAGACAGAAAGAAACAGAGGAAATTCATGAGCAGTCCAAGGAAAGAGAATTAAAAAAAAAACACAATTCCTGAACTTCCCACTCCAATCAAGCCCCAAAAAACAAAGTCCAAAAGGCTACCTTTGCTTTTGAATTCACAACTGTAGCATCCAGGGTTAACGTACTCTCAGTTATATTGATGCAAGTATGATTTAATCCATAGGACAGGCCTCTGGAACAAGGCCGCTGAACGCACAGGCTCTGACTATTAGCCCCTTACAAGCTTTTGATAGGCAACCACCTCAACAACCATCTGAAGGAACCTGAGAAAGACAGCCCCCACCCAGGTTACAGACAGCTGACTGGTGGGTCCAAAAGTCTCGATTCCTGACCCTACACAGTAGTGAAATTGCTGGTATTTGGGACAGACGAAGACTCCAAATCCAGAGCCTGTTCTCAATCAAATATGCAGCTGTTTGAGCAAGGTTTCAAAAACTGGGGAGTGAGGAGGCAGAATTTGGGGCCACAACAAATTGGTATTAGGAATGGCCTCACTTGTATTTTAAGATATGTGTGTTCTGTAATTTACTCCTACATATTAAAGTACCTTACAGCTGCAGGAGCAGAGTCCTCCTGCCTTGCAAACTTAAAGCCAGTTGCAGAAAGTTACTAAGCAGGCTTGCATGATCATCTGTCTCTTAATCCTTAAATTTTGAAGAAAGGTGAAAATACGTTCCATAATGTCCATAGAGCAATGACATGAGAAATTATTGTCCTTTAGGAAATGCCTTGTTCTTCTTCAAATTTTTGTGCAATTGTAATAAAAATAGCTCCTTTTCAGACAGCTCTGCTCTAAATTAAAACCTAGAGAAGTGTAAGACCTTAGCAAAAAAAAAATCACAGATACGTGCCAACGGAAAAAAAGAGGACATCAGAGTAAATAGAGTCAGCAATACTGAGTACCCAGTAAGTATGAGTTTAAGCACTTTACTACAGCAAGAACAAAAATCTTTAAATAAAAATTTTAATTTTTTCTCTCACCTGTTCCAAGCCAGTGGTCTCATCTTCAATCTCTTTGGGCAGCAGAATGAGCATGCTTATATGTTTGTTAAGGCATGGAAGCTCAAGGATGGCAACATTTAGTTCTTTTACGTAGCCCAGACAAAAAGTAGCTTCCAGATTCATCATTTGCACTGGTTTAGTTTCAGTCTGCAAAACACAGAGGAGACACTTTAACATTCCTTTTAATTCACAACTAAGACATTGAGAGAGAAAAGTTTGTAAGATTGCATGTAAGTGGTACATTGAGTTACCATCAGAGAATTTGTCTTTTATAGGTAATAAAACCAGCTTTAAAAGACACTTGCAGTGAAAGCTGTTGGCTCTCTACAGCAGGCAGCTTTCCAAAGAAAAGTGGAACAGAAATCTACTTAATACAATAGCAACATATTGGGGATGTGCCTTAAAAGAGAAATTTACTTAATATCTGTGGCCCTTCATGCCTGTTTCAATGAGTGCTACAAACTACACTGTCTACAGGGCATCGTAATGCCAGTAAGTGTAAAGCACTGAGCACACCTCAATAGTGAAGGTCAACCTGTTCATATGAGTAACTGATATTTCGCTTCAGGAGCTGAAACAGAATAAGAAGAAATTTCAGGCTTACCTAAAGCCATATGCCTTTGTTTTTCATGAATGAAACAAAACAAAACAAAACAAAACTCTTTATTTCATAGGGAAGATTTACAAACTGTTCTGTTCACCTGGAAACTCATTTTAAAATTCAAATTCAGTAGAAAAATGGTAATTTAGGAAAACAAAAATTGAGATGTTCCACTTAAAAATTTTTATTGTTTATTGTATAATTTTAAAACCTTCTTTAGCTGAAACTGGTGGCTGATGTGGTAATTTATTAATATTTTCAGTGAAACTCCAACTTTTCTCATGCATGTAGATACACACACACACACATATATATTTGGAGTATAATCTCTTTATCTCACAAATGTTGCCCAGCTTTATATCTTGGTTTAAAGCTGCACAATATTCATCACTGGTCACAGACCCTGAAGGCAAGAGCCATGGGTGCTGCACCCACTTGGACCTCGTGGCTAAGCAGGGCTGATACGCAGAGCACTGCAGTCCTGAGCCTGACTGTAAAGAGGGAGATTGGTGGGGTGCCATCCCTGGGGAGAAAAGCACAGGGCCAGGCATCTAAGGTGTATACTCAAAGACACCTCCTGCGTGCTAGCTCTGCAACCATGAGAAACACAGTATTTTGTGCTTTACTCCTGCTGGTTTTGGGATGCAGCCTCTGGTACAGGCTGCAGTCTCTTGGAAGCAGCTACCCATGAGAATGTGCATCCCCTTGTTGCAGGCAATGGTGGCTTCTGGTCACTTGTACTCAGCGGCTGTTGTCTAAATATGCTAACAGGACAGTCTGTTTTCACACTGGCACTTTGGAAGATGGACGTGAAAGCACCAGCAAAGTTTTAAAACAACGTGACAAGCAAACCGGCTTAGGGGCCCTCGCAACATCACGTATGTTTAGATAAAGAGTCTAAGAATGCCACAGTAATAACAAAGGTTTCTCATTTTCTCTTATTGGGATTTCCTTAGCTCAAAGTTTGCATTTTTCTGAGTGGAAACAGTGGTCTGATTTTTTCCAGAACATACCTTGCTGACTTTAAAAGGACATTCTTTGATCTCTGCCTCTGGGAACTTCTTCATCCAGTTCGTGACAAAATAAGCTGCATTGACTAGGAGGATCTGAGTCTGGTCACTTACACTATCTTCATTCAAAACATTCTCCATTTTGCCTGTGAACGGGTTTAAGTTGATTTTTAGTACAATACATTATCAGTCTATCATTTCCTTCTACTGAATATGGAAACACTTCACTGAATTAAAATATTTGCACCTCACCAATAGGAGATTTTACTTAAAATTGCAATTTAATGTTTGAAATGGGATTTGGTATCAAGACACATCTTCTAAATGACATTATTTTCTTGGCTTATATAGCATGGAATCAAAAGTATGTCTACTACTTTTGTTTAGTACCTTAAAGAAGGTACTGAATTTTTGGTGAAATTCAACGAGTGTAAGCAAAAAATCTTTTGCCATTTGGAGCGCCAGACTTGAAGAGAAGTTCCAGATTAGCTGCTACTCATTTCTAGAGAGACACATGAGAACAAAATAACCACAATAACAAAAAATACTGCTCTGATTATAGTTCATAACCAAACACTGCTTCAAAAGGGGTATGGAAAAGTTGTGTGTGTCCCCACCCCACTCTGTTCTAGACCTGTTCAAGGACTGCCATAAAAGACACTGAATCCAGAGCGCTGGGGAGGCAAGTCCTGCCTTCATGCACGAACTGCACAGGCAGGGCAAGGTGCTTCCTCACAGCCACCTGTGCCAGCCCAGGAAGGACCAGGCGTGACTCAGACACCCGGCACCCAAGTTTTCATATTTGTACCACACGAGGGCAACAGGCAGCAACTGACCCCAGAGCTGCAAACAGGCTCAGTTATGGCCACTGCGGGCTCATACGGGCCAGGGCTGGACCTCTGCCCCCCACAGACTGGGCAGGGTCTGCCCGGGGACCCTCACGGTGACAGAAGTGCATCTTGTGTGACTTGACCCAACAGCTGATGGCTCAGCAATACTGCAGGAAAAATGTTCACAGCCCCATTTCCACAGGAAGGCACCTCCAAATAAGAGCAGCACATCCACTTGTGGCACCCTTGCTGGCAAAAGCAGCAAAGCAGATGAGCTGCACTATTAATTAACAGCCTGAAACTTCAAGTCCAGCAAATACTTCCCATTAGAATAAAACTTTTAAAGGAAACCAGGCCCTGAGTTCAATGTATTTATGTCAGATGTTTGTGAAGCTCCACAGCCAGAAGCTGTCCTGCTGCAGTCAGAGCTGTCAGCAACCTTCCCTAGGGCTAATGCAAGATCAGTCTCATATTTCCACCTTTAGAAGTGCTGCAGTAATCAAGTCAGTGATTTCAAAACAGGCTGACGTTGCTAATCCTCATGAATCCAAATAATAGGTCTAGTCCCATTGCTTTCACTATGTATTTACTTCTGACAGCATTAGTAAAGAGATGTCACAAGGACAAAGATCGCTTTCTTCAAAGAGGTAAACAGCATCCCTAAGGTTAAGCTGTACTAACCATCAGTTAGCTCTGAGAGAGATTTGTTGATCTTTTGTCGGGTTTCCTCAGTTTTTTCTTTGAACTCCACTAATTCCAGTTCGGATGGGAAAGGCCTCTTTGTGGAGTTGACAAAGTCCTGAAAGACAGAAGGTACCAAAGTCATCCTTGGTTAAACGCCATCCACTCAATGGCTCTTTACAGAGCCTGCAACATCACCATCCCAAGCTTCACCACAGGGTAGCCGGGGAGTTTATTATGATGGACCACTATCAAAGAACAGTGAGTGACAACCAGGATGCACAGTTGCCTTCAGCACGTTGCTCCCAAGGGTGTCTTCAGTCCAGGGGCATTACATCAGCAGCTAAAGTAAATTTCATACTGCAGTAGTGCCAACATTGCCAGAGTCTGAAAGGATAAAACAACCCCCGGTCCAGGCCTGGGTAAGAGAAAGGACTGAGCTAAAGGCCACAGGCTGCTCGCATGGTGTCTGTCCTTGCCAGCTGAGATGTCTCTTGCTGTGGATGGGTATTGGCCTTTGCTGTAGCAGAGGCTGAACAGCAGAAAATCTGATTATAGCATAATTTAGCATAGTAAGAGTTTTCTGAAACATCACTTTTAGGCTGATGTTGCCCTTGCTTGGGGCCCTATTCAAAGGCAACTTTTTGGGGAAAAAAAAAAACACAACATTTTTCTCAGTTATTTGCGAGGTCCATAAGTTATAAGGCCAAACAACACCTTCCTCACTTGTGTTGTTTCACTAGCCAGGCTTCTGCCTCCTCAGACAGATTAAGAAAACTACAGCTTATGCAGTAATTACTTGGGTGTGTGAACTGGACACACACTTGCGCCATCAACTCATTTTAAAACTCTTTTTCGCTCATACTTACAATGCAAAAACCTTCATGTGGCACAGAAGCTATACTGCATTAAAAACTTACTGAGCCTACTGACCTAAAGCATATTAATGAAGTAATTACAAATGTTGTAATAATTGCATAGCTTGGGGTCAAGCAGCACACTCAGCCTCCTACAAACTTTTATGGCAGCAGAGATTATTATGTTGTTCATCATTTGAATCTAGTCAAGTAACAGCCAAAAGTGAGAGAATTTATTTTAAATAACATTGAAGTCTGACACCATCACCCGTCAACATTCTGACCAAGCAATTCCTAGCACTGGGGCTTTTCTGCAGCACTTACTGTGGTAGGATTGAGAGACTTGTCTACAAAGAGCCGTTTGACCATTTTCAGTGCAAAGAAAGAGCTGAGTTTGGAAACATCTGAAGTTACTGTTTGAAACCCGAAAGAAACATCTTTGACATCTTGTAAATGGAGAACCTGTGAAATGAACATAATAAAATAATAAGCATCCTTTTTATTATTTATTATCTGAACATGCCTAACAGCTTAGCAAAAAATAATGCTAGTTTGTGATCAGAGCTGTGGCTTTTCACATTTAAGCTGACAACACAGCCTCTCACTGTTGTTACTCAAAAATCATTTATTTGACATCCTCACAGAAATCTAAAAGCCTGATCCTACCAGAACTTTAACCAAATGTGTTTCTTTCCTCTGAGCAGTCCAAAGAAATCCATAGACCCATTCATGCTGGTGATGTGACTTAGTTGATTAAAACTCTGCAGTATGGCATCATAACGTCTTCACCAATCTTACATGCCTGTCCAAAACCCCGGAGCTTTTAAGCCAGACAAATGAGGGTCCCAGTTAGTTTCCTTTCTAGAAGTGGGCTACACCTTTAAAAATACTTAACAGATCATCAAGTTTTCTGATTGTCATGACTGATACATGACATGACATGTTATTTCAGCAGAAGTTGATTAGATAACTATGTCTGTTTTGGTAGACAAAGTATGAGCTGGAGGTAGGGCTGCTGACCCACACACAGCCACCTCCCAGCTCCTGGGGATGACAAGCCCAGTTCTAGGCACTTCTGGGTCGACCTAAAACTTGCCGCTTTTAGGCACCAGAGGTGAGAGGTTCCTGCTGGTTTTGTTTGAAAAATGACCTTGTAAATATGAATTGAACTTCTATGCCTGCTTATTACTGGGTCGGGGATGGTGGCTGTTTCCCCACAGGCAGCCTACCCAACCCTCCCCACCTGTCTCAAATTCCCGCATGAGGCACAGCAGGCATTAGCGACTTTCTTTCCCCTCTGTCCCTCACTCCTGCTCTTTCTCCCTGAACACATGGTATCTTCACAGGCACAACAAATTGCTGCTCTGCCTTAGCCACCCCTCCTTGTCCTCCCCTCTCCTTGCTCAGTGGGAGCAGAAGGAAATAAGCTCCCAAGGACACAGCAACAGCACATCTCTCCTAGCCAAACTCCACGGTCGTTTCCTCAGGAACGACTTTCTCAACTTATTTCCTTTTCCTCCAACACTTTTAGTTCTTAGCATGGTAAGTGCAGAAAGCTTCTGTGCCTGGAAACTAAGTTTGGGGAGAAAGCTACGCTACTGCAACTTCTCTACTGGGGAGAGCTTTTGGCACAAGTTTGTTAACTGATATTCCAGAGTAAGACTGTCAATCTGGCTTCTTTTTTACCTAATATTTAAAACCCAAGCATGAACTCAGGGGCAGGCAGAAACTAGAATAGACATGAAAAATAGGAGATATTACATTTAAAATCATACCAAGTTTTCCTTAGTATCTGTAGTCAGCACTTTTTGTATACCACTTGAGAAATACAAAACATAAATGCACTTGTGTAACAGAACTCCCTTTGTGGATGTGTTCATTATTATGGAATGGTTCAAAGCAAATTGCAGACTCAAGTGAAAATGCAGTAAAGCGTAGGTTAATACTTCGAACTCTCCCATTAGAAAGCCAGTGCTTGAATTTTGAAATGGTGAGGAAGCTGCAAAGTATCATTTAAATTAATAAAAAAGGAGATCTAGTGTTCATTTTTAATTAAAAAAAAAAAAAATCCTGTTTGGAAAAATCTGCAAAGCCAAGAATACCTCTGTAGATATATTGCTTTGACCTCTGCAAACAGTACAGGACTCATTGTAATCTGTGGCATGAGCGTGGGCACAGGAGGCTGCGCTCGGGGGTACCTTCAGTGAATGAGGAAGTACAGGGAGGAATTCCCAGAGGAGGGAAAATGTATTCAAATAGGTAGAATGTCCGTCAGAGCAAGGTGATAATCAGCATATAAATGCATACTGAATTTGCTTCTCATTCACCTCTAAGTAACTGCAGAAACCGTGGGCACCCTCGCTGGGGTGAAAAGGAATTACACAAATCTCTGCTTACACAGAGGCAGCAGAAGAGGCTGTGAGGCTGCCGCCCTGCACCACAGAGGGAGCTTGAGAAACTGATTGCATCACGACTGCCACACTGCATCGTGGTGTTGGAAAGCCCTTGGGCACCATGAGCTGCTTCTAAGGAGGAACATAGTTGAAGTTGTGCCCTCTTCTACAGCATCCGCCTCCTCTCAGCCGTATTGTGGGAGAAAGGGGAAATGTCAGTGACAGAGCTGCTAAGCACACTTGCTGCTAACAGATAATGGCAACATTATTTCCAGTGCTATAAAGTTTAGACATTCTTCAATAATGAAAAAAAAAAATTATCCAGAAAATGCAGTGATCTTGACTAAGACTTGCAGCCACAATCAACATTAAAAGGAGACAAGGCTTTAATGCAGTTGTTGAGGACTCTGCCATGCCCCCTTCCACCTTGTACACGTTTGAGAAAGCTTTTTCTTTATGCCAGATTTTCAACCTCTTTTGTTGTGTGCAGCCATGGAGTGTGGAGCTGTTCAGGAATTTTGGATGGATGGTTTGCAGCCTGGCTTCCAAGAGAACCAGACATCCAGTAGAATACTAATGAGAATAAATAAGAAAGACACCTCCGATAGCCATATAATTTTGCAGCCCCAGAACAAGATGCTGGCAGCTTACCTGTTTCATTTGGTCTGCAGTATCACCTTTTGTAGCTTTATATGCCAGAGCCAGAGACGTTGAGGTACACAGTGGGGCAAAAATAATATTGGCTGTTTTGTCCTTCTCGCATAGTTTTTTGAACATATCAACTGCAAAGGCAGTGTTTGCTAGTTGCAGAGCGTCCATCGTCATTCTGAAACAGAAAAGGGAAAAGAGACATGACTCACAGAGTATAATTCTAGCTCCTGCTGCGGTCAGGCTGGGTCAGAGCACTGATTTCCTCACTGAAGGAGGCTGGACATCAGTATGGGAACTGGGAAGCTTGAACCTACAGAGAGAGGAGAGGAGCACCTGGTCAAGCACACTCAGCTTTAGAGCACACCAGCAGCTCCTGAGGAGCAGGGAAGGTCTCATCCATGCCCAGCCAAGGAAATGTGAGTGGTTAGGAAGAAGTTTTTCACTTTGAGGGTGGTAAGGCACTGGAACAGGTTGCCCAGAGAGGTTGTTGAGGCCCCATCCCTGGAGATGTTCAAGGCCAGGCTGGATGTGGCCTTGGGCAACCTGGTCTAGTGGGAGGTGTCCCTGCCTATGGCAGGGGGGTTGGAACTTGATGATCTTCAAGGTCCTTTCCAACCTAAACCATTCTATGATTCTATGATCTTCAAGTGACAGCTGGCAATGCCATGTGCTGCACAGAGCCAGTATTACCACTTGGGGAAATCTGGGTAGGTCAGGGTGATCCATGCATATTGAGTCAAATTGGATCACATATAAATTTAATCTGTTTTTAATTGATACTTTCGAAATGTGCCAACTTATAAGGTACTTTGCCTATGCTCTGGGCTCTCCTGGCTCTCAGACAGGCCTTTAATAGTCTCATAATCTTTCCTGTCTCTTGCTTCATGGCTAATTGTTCATTAAAGCTTTAACTTTGGTACATGTCCTTCCTCTAAGGGATGATTCCCCATTCTCTCTAGCTTTGCTAGAAGTCTCCAGAAAGCTGTCTGGTCCTGTAGAATGAGACTGTCCTTGAAACTTAAAGGAGACCTCTTAAATAAATACTGCTGTGTGGCCACTCATCACTTACCCTGTTTTAACTATGAATATTTTCCTAGCCATTCTTAATAACTGCAATTGCCACAGGGCTGTTAGATGATCTGTGCAGTGAGGAATGGGATGGGTGGTGCCCAAGGGACAGTTGCTGCAGCCCACGCTCTGGGAAAGGCAAGGAGTATTCCCATCCTCCAGACTGCTTTCACGTACCTGAAATTGCACTGTGGTGTACACACATTCATGTAGACTCAAGGTAACAAGGGTGAACCACACAATTTCAACCAATAGCACAAGTCTGGCTTTAGTCCAGCAAGCACACAGAAGACGACCCCTTTGGCATAGTGAATTTGACACTACTCTGCCCCCAATATCATGTAACCTTAAAAACAGGCAATCTGTTAAAATTGGTGTTAAACAGCTCCATCAAAGCTATTGACAGAGAGAGAAAAGAAATGGAAAAGATTAATATTGGGAGAGACTTCAAAAGGTGAAAGAACCTAAAAGGTATCGCCAGCATTCACTTTCTCCAGGAAAAATGGCAAAATAGTGGAATTAATACGGTGAGGGGACGGGGTGAATTTAAAAGGTGTATTCTTATCCAGACATACACCTATCTGCATTTGCTTTTCAAGCTCTGACGCTGAAGATCTAGGGGTCCTATTTTATCCTATTATGAAAAGGAAAGTCAGTTATTTCTTACATTGGTAGGAGGCTTGCTAATCTTTTGAGAAGCACCTTAAGGACTGGGATTTCTCTCCAATAACTGACTACTTAATGCTGCAGTCTCAAACATTTACTTACCCAGTTCCTATCTTATACATCCTAGCCAGGAAAGATCTCACTGGCTGAGAGCAACAAGGTATGAGAAGATAGAAAGGGGAACAAGGAACGTATGGGCAGGGAACTGTCTCCAGCAAGGTAACTTTCAACTTTCTCGACCGTTCACTCTCATCCTGCTTTGGAAAGACATTTTGAATAAGAACAATCTCCTGTTTGAGTGCATGTGTCATACTGCCCAAACTTAGCTGAACATTTGACACCATTGTACAGAGACGCCGTGGAGCAGTTGTGGTACTTGACAGTAGTGAATGACTTCCAAATAATCCCTGGTATTTATACATTTTTGTGGGAGTAACAGAATGGGTGCATAACTTGCCTGCCACACAGTAAACACTTTGATTTACTTGTAAGGCCCTGTTTTCAAACATTGGGATACACGTTTAGCAAAAGCCACACAGTTAGTTAACAGTAGAGAAACTGTCAATCAAGCGGGCCCTGCCCAGTCAGAACTTTTACAAACTGCGGAAGGGGATAAAGTCCCTGAAGTGCACATGAAAAATATGTTAGGGAAAACAGTTTTAGTTATTCCTGCCATGAGCAAAGGCAAACCCATCCTCGGGGTTGCTTTTGCTCAAGGACCTGGGTGCACTTAGTGGCTGATGCAAAAGGATAGGGAATTCTGATGTGTACCTCATGGGGATTTGATTTTGGGTGAGAATAGCCAATGAATTTAACTGTATGATGTTAATTTCTAATCTACCACTATATGTCATCACTACTATGGTTGCTATATGCTATGTCAATAATATTACAGTAAGAATCGCCCAAATTAATGAAGAACAAACTTTGATGAAACTGAACGAAGTGCAGCAGTGATGGAACCAGAATTGACTTCAGCAACTGGCTCTCGGCAACCTTCTCGAGATCAACATCTTCAACCCACAGATCAGGGGGATGGACCGTGCCAGATACACCGGTTGTGAGTTCCAGATGCAGTTGCCGCAGTTCAATACCACACACACCACCTCTCCCGCCCTGAAAGACTGTTATGACAGATGGAGCCCAAAGTTATGGATTAAATGAACTCAATGGATGTTTTAGAGGGACGGCCAACAGACTAAGGGAATGATATCTGTCCACGTGTATACATATATTTCAAAGACAGGAAAGTGTGGGGACTGACGCAAAAGAAGGCTTAAGTGTGGTAGAACTAATAGGGAGGAATAAGCAGCTGCAGCACTGTTCTGGCAGACGATGAAGTTGTGTGAAGCTACTCCCTAGGTAAGGAGGTGCTGCTCACACGGAAGAGAGATTCCCTTTTCGGTGGGAAAACGATCTTTTAGAGTACGCGATGGTGTAAATCAGTAAAGTAGAAAATTACTGGCCTTGGCAGAAAAGTATATAAAGAGCACGCTTGCTTAATAAAGCGGATTTCAATCCTGCATATCAGAGTCTGTGCCACTTCATCTCCGACAGGAAAGTGGTGGTGACTATGAAAAGTATAAGGCCTGGGAATGATGTAAATGGTATACAATAAGGAGTGGATACTGTCCTGGTTTCAGCTGGGAAAGAGTTAATTTTCTTTCTAGTGATTGCTGTGAAAGGAATGCCAATAATACCTATTGGGTTTAGTTGTTGCTAAGTGATATTTACACTATGGAAGGACCTCTTTCAGCTTCCCATAGAAGAATAGACAAAACGATGGAATGGCCAATCAAATATTCCATACCATAGATATCATGCCCAGTATATAAATGGGGGCTAGCTGGGGGGCGGGAATCCGCGATCACTGCTCAGGACAGTGCCAATTCACCACATGGTGAGTGTGACCCGTGTCATTGTTATTATTATTATTGTTATTATTATTGTTATTTTTCCTTTTCTGTTATTGTTTCTATTAAACTATCTTTATCTCAACCCATGAGGTGTTTTTTTTCTCCCTTTCCCCTCCTTTTTTTTTCCCTCTTCCCCCACACCTTTTTGAGCAGGGGAAAGGGGAGAGGGGTAAGCGAGCAGCTGCGTGGTTCTAGTTGCTGGCTGGGGTTAAACCATGACAAGAAAGCATTTTACAAAATAAATGTCTTTATTGTTATTTTAATTAACTTATACATGTTCGTGAATCTATTTGGTAAGGCAACGAGTTTATTTGGCAACTGGGGCTTTTTGGGCTAAAAGAAGCTGTTCAAAAGGTTGCTGCAATGCATTGCACAATCTAATTGAGTAAAAAAAAAAAAAAAAGATACTGGCATAAAACCAAGGCTTTTTAAATCCATGTTTGAAAAGCACATCTAACCAGCACTGCACTCTCACAAAATGTTTGGACTGTTGGTATTAGCAACAAACTGTTTGCTAACAAATCCTCTCCCACTGAAAAAAAAAAAAAAAAAGGAATTTCTCTAGAAGGGGGGAAACATTAAATACATATGTCACTGAAGAAAGTTATCCCCTGTCATGGTTTCAGCTGGGATAGAGTTAACTATCTTGCTAGCAGCTGGTATAGTGCTATGTTTTGGATTTAGGGTGAGAATAATATTGATAATGCACTCATGGTTTTAATTGTTGCTAGGCTCTCAAGGCCTTTTCTGCTCCTCACTCCACCCCACCAGCGAGTGGGCTGGGGGGGGCACAAGAGGTTGGGAGGGGACACAGCCGGGACAGCTGACCCCAACCAACCAAAGGGATATTCCATAACATGTGATGTCATGCTCAGTATATAAAGCTGGGGGAAGAAGGAAGGGGGCGACGTTCAGAGTGATGGCATTTGTCTTCCAAAGTAACCATAACGCGTGACGGAGCCCTGCTTTCCTGGAGATGGCAGAACACCTGTCTGCCCATGGGAAGCAGTGAATGAATTCCTTGTCTTGCTTTGCTTGCATGTGCAGCTTTTGCTCTACCTACCAGTCTTTGCCTCAATCCACGAGTTTTCCTTATTTTTCCTGATTCTTTTCCCTATCCCACTGGTGGGGAGGGGGAGAAGTGAGCGAGCGACTGCATGGTCCTCGTTGCTGTCACCCCCACATAAAAATACAGAGGAGTATGCTTTGCAACAGAATCAGGCTGTGCCAGAACCCTGAATTCAGAATGGGTCTGGCCAGAGTTGTCCATCTTCCAGAAGCCTGGCAGCGTTCAGCAGCTGCTTGGTAAAGACAGATTATCCACATGAGATCCCATTTTACAGCATCAACAGGAGTCGAGCTGATGTCAGAGTGACAGCCCCACCCTCGCTAAAATTTGCAGATCTGAGGCAAGTACCAACTTCCCAGGTATTTCTTACCGAGGAGCTGGTGGAAAATTACCCAGGGAACCACGAATGTGTCATTCAACATCTACCACCCTCAAGAAGACAAAGAATATGGAGAACCTCCCAATGCAGAACAGAGAATCTTGCAATGCAGAATGAGACGTGCAGTTCACCTGAAAAATATCTTACTTGCTAGTGGGATAGAATATCATTCTTTAGTGCTGGCTGGCCTGATATTATTCTATTTAGGCCTCTGAATCTTCCTTATAGGCTAAAAATCAACGTGCAAACATAAATGCTTAAAGTTGTTCTTGTTCCTTTCTGGCTTAATATTGCAAGTACTATGCTGTCATGCTAACATCAGTATTTTCAGTTATATTGGCAAACCTAGGGCAATTTTAATATGTGTATGTGCCACCTGTGTTTCACTTCCTCAGGTTGCAAGAGATTCAGAGTAAGAAAATAAAATAGGAAATTTTGCAAATTTGAATGAAACTCTTCCTCCTTATGCCAGTGAAAAGCTGTACCGTGGCTTAAAGCCTCTTCTTTTCTGACCTTATTGGTAACTCTGATACTGTTCATGTTGGATGATATTCTACAAAGTTCTGACGTTCCTTCTTAGTGAGGAAAATGGGAGGTATTTCATAGTGAACCTTCTGTTTATCTTTTGTTCACCCAGTAACTACTAATACTCTCAAAACTTCTTTTGTGCTGAGTGAAACTATTTCTGGTAGTGGTAAAGCCCTCCATTCTTATAATTTCTTTCTTTTTGTGCTACTATTAAATAACACCTATTCAGGGCATTTTGACAGGGAAAAAAGCTCAGTTTTCACCCTTAACCTTGAATAATGGGCTCATCTCTATTTCACCATCTTTTTCAACTGCACCTGGTCAGTCAGTTTTTTATGCTTCATTTATTAATGATATATGATATTTAGGAGCTCGTGACATTCGTATCCTCAAAAAGAACTTATTGTATTAAATCTTACAAAATCTTAAATCTCTTTAAAGCCTTGAGCGTCTCAAGCCTTGTGAGTCCATTAAAGCCAGTTCCAGTCAAATGTGAAGGGCTGAGGCTCCCATCAAGAAGAAAGCCCATTAGCTGCCCAGAAATCAGACGCAGCTCCGGAGTCAGTAATCACAGGGAACCCTCAAACAGGGAGGAGTCAAAAAATTGAAAACGAAATTTTAAAAAGGCCTGCTGCATGGATTCTTGCTGAGTCCCTCCTTTCCCAGGAAAGCGGTACGTCAGCATTTCCAGAGAGGCCCGCGGCACTGGGGCATCTTCTAAGCACAGGTAGCTTGTGATCCACCCAGCTTTGCTTAAAACTGTGACTCTGCCACAGCATTATAGGAACACTTTCAGATACAGAAGGGAGATGAAAGGCTTCTGAACCAGTTTAGAAAAACCTGATTTAAACTTGTTTATTGGTACAAGACACCATTTTTGCTTAGTCACTCTTGAATGCAACAACAACAACAAAAAAAATAAAAATAAATAAATAAATAAAACAAAACAAAAAAAGAAACAACAGAGGCTTTGTTTACTATCTGCTCACTAAGAGAAAAGCTAAATATAGCTTATCTTTTAAAAATGTAAGCAGGAGAATAGCAACGTCTGCATGGAAATGTCTGACAAGTCAAGTTAGCTATATGGTAGGGATAATCTGATAAAGCAGAACAAGTATTTATTTTATTCTCGTCTTGGTTAAGCAGTCCTTCCAGGAGAAGACACCCATGGCAGATAAAGCGTGGACAGTGCTGGCCATCCAGTACTGGGGGGGGTGTATTGGGTGTACAGCTGAGGAGCTGTGAGTACCAGCGCTGCACTCTCTCCAGTTCAAACAAACTTCTACCAAGAGGATAAACTATATGAAACAACCCACACCTATGTTTCACGAGCTAGGCATTAATATTTGAAACTAGCTCAAGCATTTAATATCACCTCACATCAGCTCTTATATGGCAAACACAAAAAATAAAGGAAATAAAAGACTTCCGTGAGCCTTTTCTTCTTACTTCTACACAAATGACAACTCTCCCCCTGGCAGACTACCTGGCTACACAAGAAGAACACAATTTCCTCTGAACAGACAGTTCCTTGAGGAACACAAGACATCAGACTGATGTGGGACTGGAGCGTCTCGTATGGTTGGGGAAAAATCACTGTCAGCAATACAGCAGGGAAAGTCACTCCAGGAAGGAAGGAGAGAAATGCGCCACCACAATATGCTTTGTTGTACCTCAATAGCCAGTAAATTCTCCAAACTACATGGCCACACTGAAAATAAAAGGGTAATTTCTGGACTTAAGTTCCTGCCCTTCACTTTAAACAAGTGCAGATTAGTCACTTGAATAACTCAAAGCAAACAGAGCAGAGCATACACACCTCTGCAGAAAATGAGAGGAATATTCCTCTGTGACAAAGACTTAAAAAACAGTCTAAATCTTACTTTGACACATGGAGCATTTTCATGGCATCATACACAACCTGCTTTTTCTGATACAGGGAAAGCCATTTGCAATAAACCATCATATTTTAATAATTCCTAATGCCCTCACCTGCCAGATCCTATTCACCGCTTCCAATGAAGAAGGGGGAAGAAATATAGCATGGCAAACGCAGCAATTTTGGGACAAAACCAAAATGTTGTAGTTTTTGAAGGCTTTTTTTTCTCCTTTAATTCCACATGGTATATTTTTGTAAAAATTTCCTTATCACATTCCCTCTACTCAATTATATTTCACAATGCAGATTTGTTAACCGTGAGTTAGGCATTAATGAAAGTATCAGAGGAAGAAAAAAAAAAAAAAGCTGTACTTACTTTGCAAGGCTATAATCCTGGTAAATGAATCAATGAAATGGGTACAGCACGAAGAACTTGCTACCCGTGGTGAAACCTTGCCGAGCAGAAGACTCTGTTAGCTTGCTTGCTCATTGACACCACTCCCACTTTCCCAACCTGTATTTGTGCGCAAACAGACTCCCTCTCACTCTCGCTTTCTCCCCCCCCCTCCTTAATCATTCTTCATGGCAACTCCTACATTGGAGGAGCAAAATGATTCACACCAGAGTTGTCTTTGCCTGCCCAGCTACTGAAGACAACAACAAGCTCCGGCAGGAAAGAGCAGCCTTTGTGCATTGCCTTCAGCAACCGCAGTACAAAAGGCACCAGACAAGAATGAACGAAGACTATGAAGGAGAGAATACAGGAGTGGATGAGCAATTAAAAGACCTTCTGAACAAAACCAGTACTCCAACTTACATTGGTATTGCCGCTATTTACAGAAAAATCGTAATTGTGAAAAAGGTGCCCAGGAAGACAACCAAAACGTGTAGGAGTGCGAGGCTGGGCACTTTGCATCTGTATATGCATTAAGACAGTGTCTTAACTCTGCCTTTGTAATGTCTTAACTCTGTCTTTGTAAGCAGCATACGTGTGTACTTGGTTGCTTTAAGAGTCCAAGGCCAGACTGGAGTTAAGGACTTAAGGAAAAATATCTGTCCTTCTTTTTGCTATAAAGCAAGAGCTTCCTCCCACTGCCAGCCAGGTCCTCTGCAGAGGAACAGTCTTCCCTGCAGCTAGCTGTCCCCAGAGGTGGGATGGGAACAGAAGGTCCCATCCCTTCACCTCCAGGATCGGGACCACTAGGTTCATGTCATACAGTTCACATTACTGCTAATAAACATGATGGGGATGGGAGAAGAAAATGAGAGGGAGAGGTGATGGTGCAGCCCACCAACTCTGTTTTTATTTGAAATATGTATGCAGTCCTTAATAAAGAAGAGGAGGCCTTCCCCTGCTCCACAGCATTCCTTGGTTGGGCAGCTGAGCCTCCTGCAGCAGGGAACACCAGCAAGTGCTCCCTGGGAGGCCATGGCTACACTTCAGTCCCCATGAGGAAACGGTGTGCCACACCACAGGCACAGCTCACGGTCACCCCTCAGTAACCACAGGTGGCCCCGCATACTTTTAGGCTACAAAAGGTAAATGCAAGATAATTGAGTTTGCTTTCATGTTTGCAGTGCTGGCGTGCCTGGCTGCCAGGCTGCCTTTCCTGAAAGGGCTAGGAAACCAAAGGATGTGTTTTCACCGACACAGTGCCTCCTTCGTGACAGCTGTTATCTCCTGGAACGACACGTTCCTGTTTCGCTTTGAGCACAAGTCACTCCACACTACGGCGTCCTGATCAGATCCTACACATATTCCCTTCCAAAAGGCTCCTAAGCTCTTATTACCCAAAGAAAATTATATTTTACTTTCTGCTGTGATGCAGATGGTGTTCGTCTTCCATCATTACCAGACAGCAAATTTAAAATGTGTATGCTTTGCCATAAGTGTATTCATAACAAAGACAGGGTGTGGATATGTTTAAGCAATTAAAATGAGATATAGGCCAGCTGGCTAAACTGTGCCATCTGGGCCGCCATTGTTATGTATCTAATTATGTCTTCTGTAAGAGAAATTGTGATGAAAATCCCCAATAATGTTGGCTGCCAGACTCTTCTCAGATGTCTGCAGGTAACCTAAAGGCAAACATTGCCGTCTCTGCAGGAGCAAACTTTCCTTCAGACCCAGGTCTACCAAGTAAGGCCACTGCAAAGTGGCTCAGGAGCTTCTGCATAAGCTAAAGGGATGGGGACAACAGCCAGACTGCCTTGACAGAGACACCACAACTCACCAGATCCCTTTCCTTACTAGTCATATGTGAGAACTACAGATGTAAGTAGATGCATCAGTTTCTTTCAAAGGCTGGGCAGTGGCAAAAGGAAAGGACTCTACATTGCCAAGTTGGAGGTGTGTAAACATCACTCACCCTCCACTAGATAACTGCTTTTTGATAGCTGAGGTCTGGCACTACATAGCTGTACTGAATCCTTCAGCCTGACCTAGTTACTGCTGAGAAATTACTTATTTCAGGCTGTGGTGCCATGAAACTAATCATCACAGCTGGAATTGTGATGCTTCAAATGAAGGAGTCCACACTGGCACTGGTAACTGAGCGGCTCAAAGGTCAGTCCTGCTCCCCCTGAGAATGGATATTTTGGGTTCATTTGCCATTGGAGGTAACGTTAAACTAACTGTGACTTCCTGGTTAGATTCTTATTCATATTTATGGGAATTCCTGACATATGACTGAGCCTTACTTACAGCCCAGCCTGGAAGATGTGGAAAAGCAGAAGATGCAAACATGACAAGAAGATGCTTAACCTCAAGTAGTTGAGGTTTGCAAGGGACAATAAATGAAGCAGTTCTCCTCCAGTCCAGGAACACCCTTTCTCAGTCTGAGTGAATGACAACTAGTTGCATCCGCTTCCCCACCTCCTGCATTTACCTTCCACTAAATCAGTCTTGTTCAGTTTAATCTCAAAGTATTTTCAACACACACCTATTATGACCTATATTTCTATCACCAAGTTAAAAAAATAAAGAACCAATAACAGGATTTTTCCTTATCAAAGAATCAAAACTATTTTTAAGCCCCCTGTGAGTTGGACAGCTTCTACTGTGATATTATCTCAGAAAATAAGGTAAATAAATAAGCTAGAAACAATGAGGGTGTGATGTGGAACACACTGATTATTTAAATCAGAATCCTTGCAACTCAGACAAGTTGCAGCCTACTTACAAAATAATAACTAGGCTTTTGTCCCCACTCTTCCAGGTCTTCAATAGCCTACAGAAAAAAACAAAGACCTCGCTGGACACTCGGATCCAGCACTTACATAGGTGTGTCACCACCTACAAACCAGCAAGCCAGACACGCTTCATTGCAGAAGGGCTGCAACCAGCCAGGTGACTCCGCTGTTACTCAGCCTGCTTTCTGCCCCCGCTCCCGGGCTCTCTCCCCGCCACTCCCTCTGAACACCTCCTCGGAACACTGTTCCTACATGCTGCTGGAAAGGAAAGAAAAACAGCCTCCTTCTCTCCACTCTTAGAACTAGCTCATTTGGGGGGGAGGGAATACTCCTGCTGCTCAACAGAGAACGGAGAACTATTTCAATTATTTCAGAGATTCAAAGCATCCACTGTAGTCTTTTTTTTTTTTTTCCCAAAAAAAACTCACTACTGCTCAGTGCACCTCTGACTGCAATTAATGCTGTCATGCTTTAGAGACCACATGGGAAATCATCTACAATTGGGACTGAACAATGAATAGAACAAACTGGTGCATTCTTTCTATGCTGCCAGTCACGAAAGGCTTTCTAATCAAGTTACAGCTTTCACAGTAAGCTTTGGATCTTGCATGGAAGGCAATGATAGGAGGTCATTTGTACACTTTTATTTTGATACAGTGGCCTTCAATTTTAACACAGTTAGTAAAATTCAAGGGTAAGACTGCAGCGTCTGTAAACAGGTATACACAGCAGAACTTTCCATATTCCTCACATAACATGGGTCTAGATTAGTATTTAGCAACAGGAATAAGCCATGGCCAAAATAATTCTCATTTTCATAAGAAATGCTAGCAAAGATCAGACTGACAGTTATAAACAACAAGTTAATTTGAAATTAAAATAACACATTTGTAAAGTGTTATTCTATGGTTCCATTGAGAGAGACACAAATTGAACAGTAACAAGCTGTTTCTCTTCTCTCTTTCTTCCCAAGGCGTTTGCACTGATACGCATAAAGGATGGTGTCACATAGCAACACACCGATTCAACAGCAATACAGTTTTCTTCAGACATGTCTGCTGACGCAGAAGTATTACTCACTGGTGATTACTTCTAATAACGGACAGGAAATTAATTTCTCATACTTACATGCGCTCGCTCACTTTTGATGGGTTGGTTTTTTTGTAGTGAGGCTGTTCTGGATTGGGCTGTACGTTTCATTGTGAAAAAAATGAAATAGGCAACCAAACAGCTGACAGCTTTCAGTGAGAACAAAGCCTTTAATCTGGCAAATGCGAAATGAATGATTCTGTGTGTTGGAATCAGATTGTTGAGGATCTGACTATTTTCCCTAATGGTGTTGCTCCCAACACTTAGCACCGGGCATAATGCTTTGTGTAATACAAATAACTCAGCTTAAAAAAGAAATAGATTTGACTGACTACTTGGAAGAACTTGTGAAAATAGCCTCACAATAGAGCTATGAACTCAAAATATAAGGGGAAATCCATATATGTAAAAGAGACAAAAACCCCTGACACATTATTCTGAAACTTTATCTTTTTCCCACTGTACAAAAACTAAGATCAAATTCTGTGAAACAAAAGCAGAGAGGCAATGCTTTGGATTAATTACTCCTCACTAAAGCATCTATGATCCACTCCTTCCAGGGGAAAAAAGTTTTGAGTGCATCCCTGTGTGCACTGCTGGTTCAGGGTGCCATCTCATGGGAACACATCACTGATGCCCACGGTTACTGCACCAGCTTCCTTTGCCAGGCTGGAACTATGACACAAAAATCACCTGCCTTACGCCTGTCCCAGAAATAATGCAAATGCACTCACATTTGTCATGTTTCCTCAGACATTTTTTCCCCATTTAGTGGTATTTTCAAATATTTGAAGTGCTACTCCCCTAGTATTGTTTAGGTGAATGGATTAACCTTGCTGAAACCACCTTACCATGGGAGCACCATTACTGAGGGTGCTTTCTCTGCACGTCCACAATTTGTTGTGCCTGATTATAGACCTGTGGGGGACCTCAAGTAGTGAATTATTGGAAGCATAGTAAGCCATCAGTAAGTTCCTAACTGAGCACAGGAGCAATTTTAGCATTATCCTCCTTCACCTAGCAAAATAAAATCTGTACAGGGATAGGATTGCTCCTGTGACTAGATCAGTGTGGAAACTCTAAAGAGAGAGGAGATCATATCAGTATACGGTAAATTAGCGGAAGTACCTTTCCCAAGAGGAGTAAAGGGACCAAGAGCCCTCTCCCTCAGAGACCAAACTAGTTTTAACTCAGAGTTTCAGCAGTTTCTGGAAGGGATTACGTGACCTTTGCTGCCCACCATAGCAGACCTGGGTTCTGACACACTGCTTACCTTCCAGTTCTGTGTTTGTATTACTCCCTTAAGTGTCTCCTTATAATGTACAGAGTAAGGGGGTATGAGAATTAGGGAATTTTTTTCCCTTCCTTCTTTTATCCATTGTAATCAGTAAAGGAGTCACTTTACTCTGTAATCCAATAGTTATGTGTCTGTGTGATTAACGTGGGTGAAGCCACACACTTTCTCAGAGTTGCTTAGTGCAGTTTCACAGCCTGAATATATGCGTATTAAAGGAAAATAAAAGCTTAGAATCAATATTTGCTGAAGATTTTGCTGGAAATGGGCATGCCTTCACAGGCTGTATTTTCTCCTGTTGTGTGTTTTCAGTGGAGGATGGAGTGAAGGCCTTTGTTGATACCTGAATGCAGCTAAGATGGGGTGTGAACATGTTAATTCTTGCTTCTCCAGTTGATATTTGGCATATCTGTTAAAGGCAACCAAATCACAGTGCGCATTCTTATGCATCACTTGAAGGAACACACCCTGCACATTGTCTGTGTGATCAGTAAATTATAGAAGTTATAACTGCAAACTTATCTTGACTTTCAGATGCAAAATTTACAAATAATGGTCCAAAACCCAACTAATGCAAACTGATCAGTGCCCATGAAAGCAAGGGAGCTATTCCCATACTCAGCAGTTGATTCAGCTCATATCGCCACTAACCCAGGACCACTAGGCTTGCATCACAAAACACATAGAAAAGAGTATTATATTAGCCCGTAACAGGAAAAGTGTAAAATAGTTGTAAATTGTAAAAAATGATTCTATATTTTACACTTGATAATAGACTTGATAATAGAATGCTTCCTTTTCACTTTTCCAGTTACATTTACCCAGGCAAGAGGTAACCTACTGAGAAGTAGCTTTCTTCAGTCCTTCTGAGATCTAATAGTCCCATTAATAGGGAAACTTCAGAGGATACTGTATGCATATTCCAGCAAGCTAATAAACTTATTAACACAATAACGTTAACATTTATATAACAGGAGTAGGACGTAAAGATGTAATTAGATCTATAGGAACTTGTGGTAATGCAAATAACTATATATCTGTCTGTCTAAGGTCAAGATTCAAACCCAAAGCAAAGGTGGCTACTTTTGGTGGTGGCTACAAAGGTGGCTGACTTCAGTGGGTTTTGGGTAAAACAGGGCAACAGATTTGTTAGTGAGAATTGTATTGAAAGGTGTGGAGAAAGTGTATGTGTGGAAGGATTATAGACAGCTTACAGTAGAATAACAGCCTGGTTCAAAGAGCTTCCTGCTCAAGATGAAAATTGTTCTGCTTGGATGAAGAGAAAGTTAAATGACTTCTCTATCCAGTTTCTGCTCCTTTCCATACAAGACCTAATTAAAAGGCTTAGGGATTAATAAAGAGGGATCTAAGAGGGAAATGCTAGCCCAGAAATCTAATGCAAACAAGACTGCAGTGGCTGCACAGCCTGCTGCTCCTAGTACAGCTGCTGGCTTTTGGTGGTAGTGGGACTTCCTTGTGCTCTCCTGAGCCTATGTAAGTGAGAGATGCAACAGCAAGCGTCTTACCACTGCGGTGCCCATCCCCCAGTACACCACCATTGCATCTTCTGTACTGGGGAAAGAGGGAACATATTGGCTGGAAGAACCTTGGATGGCCCCATTTCTTCCTACTCTCCCATGAATTAAAGAACTGTGAGAGTTCTTCTGTATTTAAGGTCTTCTGCAGTTCTGAAGCAGAAGGCACGTTTAGACCTTTACTTCTTAAAATACCATTTTGAAGAAAATGACAAGACAAACCATCATTCAGAAGAAAAATTATTTGAAGGAACTGCAGCATGGTCTAGTCCCAGAGCAGTTCTCTTCCCCTCTGTGTCCTTATCCATTCAGAGTGCAAGTCACTCAGTAATGTTGTAAACACTGCTCTCTACAGTCATACAGGCAAAAAACACTTTGAATTTAGCATGAGAATGAAGTCAGAGGTAGCACCTCAGTTCAAAAACTTACTCGTGCAGTGAGATTCTCTGTTTTGCAATAGCTAAGTTCAGTTATTCTGCTGTACACTGGAATGGCAAAAGTTATTCCCCTGTCATCTGTGTAGAGGAGTCTGGTAATACTTTTAAAAGTACCTACTGGAGCGGAACTGCTTTTCTGCTTCTCATTGCCTAACACAATTTAGATTTCTTGTACTCTGGCAACAGTGAACACTACAGGCTTTCTATTGCACAGGAGAGCAGATTCCCAGAAAGAAAATCTAGGTCAACTCACAGATTTGTGTCTTTTTTAGACAGTGAGACACAAGCTGTGACAACCAGCTGGCTTGAACCCTTGCATAACACAGGCTGTAGAACCTGATCTACTGATTTTATGAGACCCGTGATTTCTCTTTGGATTACAGCATATATTTTTGAAAAATCTGGCAGTGATTAAAGAAGACCCTCAGGTGGTGAGAGCACCTACAATATCCTTAGGAGTTGTTCCAAAGATTCTATAGGTCATCAAATTCTTAAATGAAGGCAATGTGAAGCAATCCAAAGTGCACAATCCAAACTTGAAGCTTTCTAAACTCAAAGAAACATTGGCCAGGGAATATCTTTATTTTTTTTTTTTAACAATAAAATCTCTGAAGTGAGTAGGGCTATAAGCCTGTTAAAATGCTGTGACTGTGAAGACATTTCAAAGAAAAATGCCGCTACACCAAACTCAACAATGCATAGCACAAAATCCCTCCTTGAACTCATATACGGGTAGAAGAGTTGGCGGTTCCAGCTGGCAAAACTGGGTATCTTAAATGAACGTTAGTCAACCAATACAGCCCTGAAGCCACATCTGCTCAACCGTGCATGAAGTCATCATCAAGGAGATCTCAATGAGTAATCAAGACCTAACACATGAAATGCTAAGCAGAGAAGACCTAGGTGAAATGTTTGTTCTAGGCCTGTATACAGAATGTCAATATGAGTGTCCCTGTCTGGTAAGTTCATGATGAGGGAAGCCTCAGAAATTCCCAGGCTTATGCTGTATAGAGCAAATGCTACCCTTGAAGACAACACAGGCAAAGCTAAGAAAAATACTGTTCCAGATTTTTTTTTTGTTCCTGGCAATTTCTGCTGGTACTCATGTAACAGTGGAAAAAAAGTCCTGAAATCCACTATGCTAAATGTTGCTAAAAAAAACATAGAAGTAGTGGACTGCATATTCCACAATTTAAGAAAATAAGCTACATTTTTATTTCTGTGCTGTTGTGATTTAACCCCAGCTGGCAACTAGGACCACACAGCAACTTGCTCACTCCCTCCCGGCCCCTAGTAGGGTAGGGAGAAGAGGGAGAAAAGGAGGGGAAAGGAAAAAACTCTCATGGGTTGAGATAAAGACAGTTTAATAGAACAATAATAGAAAAGGAAAATAATAATAACAATAATAATAATGGTAAAAGAATATACAAAATAAAGTAATACAACATAAGTCGCTCTCACCACTTGGTGATTGGTTGCCCAGACCATCCCAAGCAGCAATTGCAGATTCCTGCCCCCCAGCCAACCCCCATTTATATACTGAGCATGACATCTATGGTATGGAATATTCCTTTTGCTAGCTTGTCCTGTCTGTGGTCCCTCTCAGCTTTTATGGGAAGCTGAAACAGTCCTTGACTAAAAAATCACCTGGCAACAACTAAAATAATACATATTATCAGCATCATTCTCATGCCAACCCAAAACAAAACAGCTACTAGAAAGAAAAATAACTTTATCCCAGCTGAAACCAGGACATGTGCTTTGTCAAAAGATCAAGTGAACAGTTTCAAAATGTGCCCTGAATTATATCTGCAATAATTTTCTCAGCCTATTTTCCTGATGTGCTGGAATAATCTCACTATGAAGTACAGGCATATATATAAATCTGGAGTCATTCCATTGCCTGGAATACAGTAACTTAGTCTAGAAGACAACACATTTCATCCATATGCACACCTGAATAAAAATCAGAGTGCATCTTCAAGCATTTTGAGATTCCAAGCTTAAAAACTAAACCCTAAGTATAGTGAAAAATAACATAACTAAGAAATCTGAAGAGTTTAGCTCAGAAGGTACAAATTTAAATTTTCTTTTCCAGGGAGGCACAAGCAGATTTATTACCGTATTATGCCAGAAAATATATTGTCACCATCCACCACAGACTTCGAACGTCTTCCCAGTGAAATGGATAAGCAAAACCAAGGTCTAACAGCGGGCTTCACGTTTTCTCAAGCCAGACTGTAAAAGTAGGAGATGGAAAAGGAAATGTTCGTTTTTGTATGCCAGTTTTGCAGAAGTAGATGATTCATCCTCTGAAATTGCTTTAAAATGGATTATTCTCAACAACCTGTGACCCCACGGCCCTGCCCAGCCATGCCGGGGCTGTGTCTGACCCTGCTTCCTCTCATGGGGGCTGACCCCCACCCACGGGCACACATCCCAGCCTGGCCTTGGTTCATTCCCAGGGAGGTGTCCGATGCCCAAGTCTGGAGCTGCCCTGGTGCCCCAGCTGCCCTGCTCTTGGCTGGGGTGGTTGAGCAGGCCATGGCCATACCCTGACCCACCCAAGGAGCCACCTCAGCTCAGATTTGCTCAAGAACTGATCATTCCTACAGAAAAAAATCCCAAACCAATGGCTGGTGACAGCAGCAGTGGGTTGTCTCAGGTGCAAACCACCAGGTCTGGTGTGTGGGAAGGGATGAGTGGCATGTATACACAACGTGTGACCAGTGACACTCAGGTGGGGGAAGAGCCGGCCATAAGGAAATCCCTGCCCAAAGGCCACTTCTCCCGCCCCTACGCCTGTGCCGAGCCTGCAGGCTCTCCTAGAAGGGCTGGATTTGTCCAGGGAAGCCTCTGTCTCTCCCACCCACTGCCTTTACCTCTACAGACACAGGGGAGAGCCTGGAGGTCCAGTCTTGGGTGTAGGAGCTCATTGTCTGTACAGTGAACAGGATCGAGGTAACGTAATGAGATTTGAACAACCTGAATTTTGCCTCCTAGTTTTGTTACCGACAGCCTTTGTTACCTCAGTCTCCATCATTTCATCAGGTCAAAAAATATAGAAAAAAAGATGTTATATTTTCCTACCTTTCTTCTCTGCCTTGCCTACCTGCATTGTTAAGTTATGGCAGTGATTTCCCTTAGCTGCATGGCTCTTATGTCATCCAATTAATGGCAAAGTCTCACTCTGATACTAACATTAGTCATCCCTAGCCACCTCTCGGCTGCCACAGTGGGGGAGAATCTCAGATATGAGGCCTGGCTGTGCTGTAGACATGACCTGTTTTTTTGACATATCCATCTGTTCTTGGCCAAGGTGTTCATGCAATGTGAAGTTTGGACCTCTTCCTTCCATACCAAGAGACGATGGCAGGAAGCGTTCTCCATGACAACTTAGCCTTAAAAAACACAGGACATCATGTGTGCCTGTGCCACCCAATGTCATAGCAATGTGAGTAACAATGCCCCAGGCAATTAGGAGATGGGCTTACCTGAGGCCAATAGGTACCTATATTAACATCTTTAATATGTTTTATTTTCATTACACTTATTTGTAGACAATCATTATGATATGGATTCTTAGAATATGGTAACACAGGAACTGCAGCAATGGGAAGTGTTAGATAATGTGATTGTATTTGTCCCTCAAATTGAAGTAGTATCCTTGACATGACACTTCATTAGCTTCTCAGGAATTAATCTTGATGTCATTACTCAGCATTCAGCCAGTCTTTCCTCAGCCAAAACTAGCTGCAAAGTCAAATTATAGTAGGGATACTGTATGAGTAAGACTTAAGTCAGGAGTACAAGATTTAGCCTGTTATCTGTAAAGACACATGTGCCTTTTCTGATTTTTTTTTTTTTAATCTCATTCACATTCTGTAACTCTGAATATCCCCCCCCCCCCCCTTCCTTCTTCTTCCAGGTTTATATGCTGAGCATGACATCACACGGCATGGAATATCCCTTTGGTCAGTTGGGGTCAGCTGTCCTGGCTGTGTCCCCTCCCAATATCTTGTCCTCCCCAGTCCACTCGCTGGTGGGGTGGGGTGAGGAGCAGAGAAGGCCTTGAGAGCCTAGCATCAATTAAAACCATGAGTGCATTATCAATATTATTCTCACCCTAAATCCAAAAAATAGCTGCTAGTAAAAAAGCTGCTAGTAAAAAAGTTAACTCTAACCCAGCTGAAACAGCGACACCAGATGATTAGAAGAAGAAATTAGCACCACCTCCCCAGGCACAGGGGTGACTGTGTTTGTGCTTTTTACCCTCTGCCCAGAATGTGCAGCCTACAGACAGAATCAAAAAAGTTCAGTGAACTATTTTACTGCGAAACAAAACCATGAAGCGACACAGCAATCATTAAACTTGCACTGTGGTCATGCAGAGTTGGCCGGAAGAATGGGGTTTATGAGTTTGGAGAAGTCTCCTGGATATTCTTTTTGGCCCCCGAGGAATTGCAGGAGGCCAGGGAAGGCTATGGCGCTAATTTGGCAGACGTCCGTAAAACCCACGTAGCAGGTCCACTTCACTAAACTGGTTTATAGAATGCTCTGAGTCACATCCTGCGGGCACTGCCCATCGCCGCAGCTTTATTACCGACCCTCAGGTGAACGACACTGGGCCGTTCACGACTGCGTCCGAATTTATGAAGGGCTGGTTCCCTGAATAAAAATACTCAGCGCTCACAGCCGACCTTTCGGAGGCTGGGGCAGGCTGGCAGCCGTCTGAGGGAATTTCTTAAATTTAGTGAGCGAAGAGGGGGGAAAAATTGATGCTACCCCAAACCCTAGCAACGGCCTTTTAACATTTTAGAGACGCGATTCAAAATCATGGTCTTTTATTTGCCTGTGTGTTTTTTTTAAAAAAAAAAAAAAAAAGAAAAAAAAAAAAGAAAAAAGTGCGCATGCGCAGAGCGCCCCCTGCAGCAGGGCGGGGCGGGGCTCCCCGGCGCGGCGCATGGCACTGACGTCCATCGAGGCGCGCGGGGCGGTGCCCGGAAGCGGAAGCGGAAGCGGGGTGGTTGGTGTGCGGAAGCGCCTGGCGGAGGCCGCGGTTTCGGTTCTGTGGGTGGCGGCGGCGGCGGGGAGCCCCACTACCGGTAGCTGCGGGCCCACGCTCTCTTCTCCTGTCTTCTTCCCCCCCCACCGCTCCGCTATGGCGGGAACCAGCGGCAACCTGCAGGTATAGCGACGCCGGCCCTGCCCGGGGTGAAGCGGAGTCGAGGGGTCGCGAGCAGCGGGGGACAGGGCTGGGGGTTTCCTCGCCGCCCGCGGGGTGTCCAGGGCCGAGCTTGCGGGTGAGGTTGGGGGAGTGCAAAGGCCTTCGGCTGGCGGGGACGGGGACGGCGGCGGGAGTGCCGCGGGTTGCCCCTGTTGGCGGGTGCAGGGTGGTGGCGACGGGCCTCGGCTCGGGCCTCGGCATTAGCGGAGGCCACAGGTGAATCCATCCCCTCGTCAGCGCTGGCCTCTGCTGGCGGCGGGCGCCGAGTCCCCGGGGAGGCGACGGGGACCCGCCGGGCCGGCAGTCGCACCAGCGCTGTGGGACGCTGGAGCAGCGGGGCCTGGTGTCCAGCTGGGAAGCACTGTTGTCTCTTGTGGTCTGGACGTGTAGTTTGGCTTACGTTTCTTCTAAGACTAGTGACTGCTGGAAGTCTTTGCCTACTCCGTGTTTGTGTTTGCCCTCAATTGGGGCTGTATAATCAATCACTTCTGTGGCTGGTTGGCAAAACAGATCCAGACATGACCGGTGTTAAAAATACTTCTTTTCTCTTCTGCTGTTGTGAATCATGATCATTTCTGTAAGCTCATTACGGCCATGTAATGCTTATACTTGCAAAGCTAAAGGAGATATCACAGGATCTAGAATAAACAGAAGAATTAAACCCCTTTAAGCTGATATTCTTTCTGAGGATGATGTTTATCAACTGTAGTCTGATAAACACAGTTTGTGCCTTATGGATAGTTAGAGCTGGTCCTTTTTGCCCCCCTGGTTCATACAACTTTATAATAAACTATTTCCTGTTTGATAGCAGTGCTCTTCATCACAGTAACATGCTAAGAGGCTGGCTGATATAACAAAGTACTAGAGCTAGTAATACCCAAGTAATACTCTTCTGGGTATTTACAAAAACAAAAGTATACCAAAACCAGTCAATACATGATGTAGACTTTTTTTCTATTTCAGAGGAGCAGGGCTGCAAAATGGCTAGTTTTCTTACAGTTCTGTTTTAGCAGGTGGTCTTTGCCGTTTATTCTTTGGATACAAAGACATGTATTACTGTCTTTGTTTTACTGGATCTTGGAATCATTGGACTGTTCTGTGGAATTTAAGTCACTAAAGGGACTTAAGAAATTTAAGAAGAAAGTAACATCTTTTGGGGGGTTAGTTTTTGCTCTTTTTCTGGATTTGAGTGGTGCCTAGAGGAGCCTAACAGAACTAGCACAAGGTCAGCAGCAAGGAGGGGACTGCCCATTTGTGTGTGGTAAACTGCTTATCAGCTCATGGCTTCTCCAAAAATGAAAGACTAAGTTCTGTTCCAAAGAAACAGATGCTTACAGTGTTCCAACACTTGCCACAACAGAGCTGTAGAATCTGCTTTATTGGATCGTTGTTTTTAAATAAATTAGTCTTTGATTTCAGGTACATCTGATGAGATAGTCTTTGCTTCCAAGACAGCAACACAAAGCAGTAGAATGTGAGATTTTGCTGTTTCTTTCATGACTACTGTTTACTAGCTTTGTTTTGCCTGAAACACATCCGAGTGTCCAGATAGTTGCAAGACATCTGTACTGGAATGTCTAATGAAAACTCCTTACTGCAGTTGAAGCTCTCCCTTGCTCCCTGAGCATACTAACAATGTGTACGGAAAGAAATTGACTGAATGTGGAAAAGTACGTGTGGGGCTATAGTTGGTGTTGGTTAACTCTGGATAACCAACTGCCATTTTTAAACTTACATGAACTTGTCGTTCAAACTGACAGTTTTAATTGTCCTGAGGTGGTATAGGCATTCCAAGGAGCAAAGTGTAATAAAAGGTAATAAGCACTTCAGAGCAAACAAATAACGGTGATACCATCAAATCCCCAGGCCAGTGTATGTAATACAGTGGCTTAGATCACAGTCAGTTTTATTTGAAACTAGCTCAGCAAACAAATTAAAAATCCATCCATAACTACTTCTAGAACTTTTATTGTTACTCATGATTCGGGTGTGTTTTCTGTCTGGTGGGGTTTTTTTTCCCCCTCTTCCTGGAGTGATAATTAGAATTTCCCACTTGGATATCAAGAACCTGAATCCTTCTAGAGAAGCCAGAAAAACAGTCAGTCTGTGAAGATGTCTCCCAGCATAGGGTTGGAAGAGTGATGGTGCTTGTTTCAGTGCATTGTAATCATGGACTTCCTGTACTGACTGTACTATTGACAGGGTTTACTGATGTCATCAGTCATAGTTCAAAGTGCCTGGGTCTGTGACAGAAAAGACGTAGAATGGATTTCCAAATCTTTCCAGATAAATGCAAGAGATCATAAGAGGAAAAGCACATAGACAAACCAGTAGTAGTTTCAATTTAGTACAAAGAAACTTACGCTTGTCACTTACACTTTTTTTCTGTGCTAGTAAATTTCAGCAGTTTGTTAATCACTGTTTGTAAGGGGATAGAAATACTGTATCATGTACAAAGCACCACCTAAGACTTGTAATCAATTGCTTTCAACCTTTTGGGGTAAATGTTGAAGGGAAGAAAAACTGGCCATCAAAAACAGTCAGAGCAACAGCTTAAAATATCTCTTTGATCACGCAAAATACTCTCACGCAGCACTTAATTATTTGCTTGTATTACAGAAAGCAATAGACCTTGCTAACAAGGCAGCACAAGAAGATAAAGCAGGAAACTATGAGGAAGCCTTCCGCTTGTACCAACACGCTGTGCAGTATTTTCTCCATGTTGTTAAATGTAAGTGTAATGTATTGGATGATTAAGTAGAGTTTAGTAGTAAAATTGCAGAGTAATCTCTTATGTTGACATCAATATTTAAATTTTTACTTTCATCATCAGGTGATACTTGCTAATTGTAGTTTGACTGAGGTCATATATTTTGCGGCTTTTGCCTTTACTGTGTTGTGCGTTTGCTCCATTCTTGTAAGAAATCAGATTACTTTTTACTTGTGTTTTGTTTTAGTTTTTTTTTAAGACTGGTAGGCAGGGGTTTGCTGTCTCTCCTCTGGACTTTGGTAGCAGTGTTTCAGGCTGACCACTGCGCATGAGGAAATGTAACAATAAGTACAGGGATTCCTGTATTTCTGTTGTGCTGAAAACCACATGTTACACAAGAAGTCTTTGGTGTATCTATGGAGCATATTTTGCTCCTTAACTCATGCCGCTTGCCTTTCTACAACCTCTCTGGTGGCATTTTTCAGTCCTTAACGTCTTGCTGTTCATCTTCACCAACAAAATGTGGGAGATGGATTTGTATGTTCTAATTTTTCTTCAGTTTCCATATTCTCCTAATTATTATTTTTATGCCTTTCTTTTCATGCTTGTTTGTACCTTTTGCATCATGTCCAGTGTTTGTATGCAAGGAGTGGGCTTTCTTAATGTAGATACAGCCATAATTGAAGTGGGCTAGGGTTGCTCATCTAGCATAAGTGCACTTACAGATATCTATGATTTAAAAAAAAAAACAACTGCTATTTTCTTTGTAGTCACTTAGGCTAATTTGCATTTTTCTCTTTCTATCCACTTATATCTCACAGACTTTATCAGAATATCACTTTCTATGCTTTTAACAGTACTGATGTACTTCTGGAAACTTAATGTGTAAACCTGACATGTTAAATTTTGATTGCTGATTTGAAATACTGTACTAGTGACTAAGAGAACAGTGTGGCTGTTGAACCACAGCTAACTTTCAGACATTTTATGTAATTTTTTTCTTTGATGTGTATATCTTTTAAAATTAGAAGACTATGGAAAAATAAATAACTTTCTAAATAAAAATTACTCAGCACAAGCATCTTCTTAATGAGCTATTTTAGAAAAGGATTTATTAAGATAAATATAATAGCTTGAAAGGCTGACAGAAAATCTTCCAGTGCCATTGTCCTTAATCCTTTACAGTCAAATTTTAAGCCAAAGTAATGTTCAGATGTATATTTGATTTCTGGTAGGTGATGACATTCTTCCTGTCACTTCTTTCCATGTTATAGTGGAAAAATAAGTAGTTGAGATGTTTGGTTATGTGGCGAGCCTTGAGAGAGGTATATCAATACGATATAAAGAAGACAGAGATTTAGTCTTGTTTTTAGATTGATGCACATGTGTTTTGCTGTTAACAAAGCATTGTTTCTCTTCAACTCTTAGATGAAGCACAGGGTGATAAAGCAAAACAGAGCATTAGAACAAAATGTACAGAATACTTGGACAGAGCAGAAAAGCTGAAAGAATATCTGAAAAAGAAAGAAAAAACTGCACCAAAACCAGTTAAAGAGTCTGGTCCTACTGATGGAAAAGGGTATGTTTTTGGAGAAGGTAAAGCAAAATGCTTCCTGAACTCAGCTTGTTCTAAAACTCAACTCTTCAAAGATCATTTTAACTAGTGTCTTCCAAATGCTTCAGATGACTACTAATGCTGAAATAAAGTAGGCTAATAAAAGAAGACTAACACGAATTAGCATCACGGGCATTTCTGTGCTTGTTTACTAAAATGTGCAAACATTTGCATAGGAAGTCCACTGAAGAATGAAAGCCGTTTCAGACTAACACATGCTTATGAGATTTAATGGCAATGAGCCTGATGACCCTTAAATTTTTTTATACATGCAAATACCTACTGACTAGAAAATAAATTCAGACTGATGATTGCTGTGGCCTGAATTTTGTCCGTCTCATACTTGTAAGAGGTTGCAAAGTTCTATGCAGGGAGATGTTCTATAAGAGAACTGAATGCCTTGCTGCTGCCGAGTCTCTCCACTGCTTTCCATTTATTAGATTTGGTTTCCATTTTGCTTATCAGCGAGCTAAACAGAGCAGAGCCTCTTTTTGCATTTGATACTCCCTTTATAGGGACAGGAGAGTGGAAGGGTTCAGAATGATATCTTCTGGTGGGATTGCCCTTTTTTAGCAGTCCTGAACAGCTAGAATTGCTCAGTTGTCTCTTGAAACTTCACCTGATTTTCAGTCTCTTTTGTTGTCTACTCATCTCATCAGTTTTATTTTTTGAGCTGTACTGTGTTCTGGTGGTTTATAATAGAAGGAATTAGAGATATCGCAGAGGCTATGTATATTTTGATGACTTCCACTCCAGTTGTTCACTATTTAGTCTCTTTTTTTCTTTCTTTACCTTCCAGTCTCCTTTGCTCTGACAAGATGAGGGTGTAGAGTTTCATAGTACTAGATGGAATTGACCGAGTCCTGTTACAATTCCAGATAGGGGATAAGTGACAATGTTGACAAATAAACTATTTTAACACTTCCATGCTGCTCAATACAAGGGCTTTTGTTTCCTAGAGGCTGGCTTAAAGCATGTAGAAGTGTGTTAAGAGGGCTCAGACCCATAAGAGGAAGTTGAAATGGCAAGGAGGGTGAATTATAAAGAATGTGGTGTAAAAAAGCAGGAGTACAATGATGTAAACTTGCAGAGATCTGAAAGCATCTCAAGGTATCTTTCATTCCTCAGACTGGTTATTTTTCTGCTGTTTGCATTGTGATTTTTATCCTAAGAATGCAGTCTCTTTTATTGTATTTCAACATCTTTTTTCTTGTTTCCAAATCAGGAATGACAGTGATGGGGAAGGGGACTTGGAGGATCCTGAAAAAAAGAAGCTACAGAATCAACTTCAAGGTATATTTGAAGCATCCTTTTTTTTAAATACTGTCTGTAAGTGGCTCAATTAGTATGTACTCTTCACATACAAAAGCCTAGTCTTTATGGAAGTATGGGTTTGTGTGCCATGAAATTATACAGTGACTATGTTGAAATTTATCTCCTGTACCCCGTGCTTCATGTTAAAATTGTACCATTTATAAGGATAGCATTTTCCAAAGGGAGAAGTTGCAAGATCCCAGGTAGCTGTTGGCTAAACTGAATCAGTATTTTTTACTCTTAAGTGCATTAGAGTATTGCCTAGAGGCTATGGTAACAGACGTCATGCAAACACAGTGTAAGTGGGATTGTGTTCAGGAAAAAGCTTGTGCTCAAGTTTAGGAGTTGAGGACATGTATTCTTGCTCGTTTATAGAAACAGGCAGCATTTTCTTATACGCAGTGATGATGCTCTCCCAGTTGAATAACATAATGGTTTGGGGTTTTGAACTCAAATGCTAAATAGTCAGTGATACAATATATAGCAGCTACCAGTGGTTTTGTACACAGTAAAAAAGATGCTTTGTTTGATATTTGTTACCCTTTAGAGATGAAAAATTGTTCAGAATTTCCCTCCCAGAAGTTGCTTATATATCTGAAGAAACTTCACTGTTCTCCCTCTGTTTTTCAGTGTAACAAAGATCAATTGCATTTACCAGATTTCTGCCTGTGTAATTTAAGGAGCTGTTTTATCATATTTGGGAACTGTCAGGCTTTTTCTACTTGCCTGCATATTTATTTAATCCTGTGTGCAGTTTTGTGAAAGTTTCCTGTATTTTAAAATGACAGAAAAATGATGCACGTTGGACTCTTGTCCTGTCTCTCACTGTAAACACTTCATTTCTTCCCACATGAATCTGACTTTCAGTTCTTACTTCAAGAAATAGTTTCTTGCACCCACCACTTCTTTGATACTTTCTAGAAAATTACAGTGTTCTTGCGTATACATTTGATTGCTTGAAAGTCTGAGGTGTGAGATCCTTGGTACCTTTAAACTTAACACAGGAATCTGTTACTCAGGTAATACAAGTTCTGGGCACCCTTCAAATTATTCATTTTCACTTTCCTTCCTGCAACATCCACAGAAATTTCCTGCTTTTATTTTTGCTGCCTTGTTGCTCCTAGCTGACTTTGCCTTACAGAACTCTCCCAAATCTATGGGTATTTATCAAGGTTTTAATTATAATAGCAACTTGGCTTATTGTGGAAGAAGTGATGAGTAACATTCAGAGTGGATAGTAGTTGTGGATCTGTTGTCACATACTCCTGTTCAGAATTTTAGAGGCCTTTTGCACTCTATTGCTTAATCTTCCAGCTACTAATTTACTACAAATTCCAGCTACAAAATTAGGAAGCCTATGATTCCAGTCCCATTTGTGTCCAGGTAATCTCTTACAGCGCTGTAACTTACAGCGCAGTAATATCAGTTACCATGGTATGTCTGCTGCAGATAACTCTATTATTTCAACTTTGAAATAATCTCCTGTTCCTACCTGAACTGTTTCCTGTTCTGCTAATTATTTTGGTGATGGACCCCATAGTTCTGTTTACTTTAAGAAAAACTGAGATGCAGTCAACCTAGCAAAAAAAAAATTGACGCATTGGAGGTGTGGGGTTGAATTAATTCCAATATATAGATTGCAAGCTAAGGCAGTTTGCAATCAACTTTCTCTATAACATTTTTAACATCTTTAACAATTTGATGTTGCTTTTGGACTCTAAATTCCAAATTGTTAACAATTACAATTGTTAACAGAAATTGTTTGTTTCAAGCTGATGGAAAAGGAATGCAGTAAAAGAAAAAATCTCAAAGGAGATACTTAAAAAGTAAACAAGTGTTACTTGCTTTATTCATTTGCCAGTGAGTAACAGTAAATTTTCAATCCTGCAAGAGAAAAAAAAGCCTTAAATTACTTCACAGAGCTTGAAGGCATCAGGTGAAAGTGTCGAGAAAACAGCTGGTGAAAGCCAATTGTGCAATTATAGAAAGCCCCTCGTAGAGAAATAGGGCAACTGTAACTTTCAGTGTGTTTGAGTACTTAAATAAGCATTGGGTTGGTTAGCATTTGTTCATCTGAGAAAATTTCTGTTACCTTTTGGATTTGCCTTGGCTGGGATCATAAGATCTAATATTCAATCACTAGCTCAGATCCAAGTTGTCCCATCTAAAAGTAGTTAAGACAAAATCATTTTTAGCATGTCAGACTAACCAGTCTGAAGAGAAGGTTAAATTACAGCTCAGTTGGTGAAAATCAAGCTGGACTTGTTGATTGAGCAAGATGAGACTTGGTGATAAACTTTGAGAAACAATGGCTAGACTAAGATGATACTTCCAGCGTGACCTGGACAGGCTGGAGAGCTGGGCAGAGAAGAACCTAATGAGGTTCAACAAAAGCAAGTGCAAGGTCCTGCACCTGGGGAGGAAGAATGCTAGGCACCAGTATAGGTTAGGGGCGGACCTGCTGGGAAGTAGTTCTGAGGAGAAGGATCTGGGGGTTGTGGTAGACAGTAAATTATCCATGGCCCAGCAATGTGCCCTTGTTGCCAAAAAGGCCAATGGAATCCTGGGCTGCATAGGGAAGAGTGTGGCCAGTAGGTCGAGGGAGGTCATTCTCCCCCTCTACTCTGCACTGGTGAGGCCACAACTGGAATACTGTGTCCAGTTTTGGGCTCCCCAGTTCAAGAGGGACAGGGAACTGCTGGAGCGAGTCCAGCGAAGGGCAACTAAGATGATTAAGGGCTTGGAGCATCTGCCTTATGAGGAAAGGCTGAGAGAGCTGGGACTGAGAAGGCTGAGGGGAGACCTTATTATGGCGTACAAGTATCTAAAGGGTGGGTTGAAGGAGGATGGAGCCAGGCTCTTTTCAATGGTTCCAAGTAACAGGACGAGGGGTAACGGGCACAAGTTAGTACACAGGAAGTTTCGTTCAAATACACGGAAAAACTTCTTTACAGTGAGGGTGACAGAGCACTGGCACAGGCTGCCCAGGGAGGTTGTGGAGTCCCCTTCCCTGGAGATTTTCAAGACCTGCCTGGATGCAGTCCTGAGTAATGTGCTCTAGGCAATCCTGCTTTAGCAGGGGAGTTGGACTAGATGATCTCTAGAGGTCCCTTCCAACTCTGAAAATTCTGTGATTCCTCTGCAGCTAAGCAGGCTATATATAACCTTTCTGATGCTTTCAGCCCTAGTTCTCAAAGCTCTTTGCCATTAGATGGTCCAATTGTTTGCTGCACATCTGGAGATACCCAACAAGTTAGTTTATCTGCTGGAGAATCTTACAAACCCTGGGCTAGTGTAGCTACATACAGATTTTTCAGGAAATACAATGGTGGTTTAGTGAGGAGATGGTGCCTGGCTACCTATTAGAGAAGGCACTTCTCTGTCACTACGAAACACACCTTTGCTGGTCAGTTATGGACTAGCTTTGACCATGGCAGGACTTCTACTAACTCTCGAGTATTCTGGTTATCAATGGTTTATTGTGGTAAACAATGTGACAGATTTCTGTAGAAATAGTATCCGTTTGACTAACAGTATTCAGTGTTTATATCTACTTAAAAATGCCTTGTTTCATTCAGTATGGACATGGGCATAGATTTCTTAATTTTTTTTTTTTTTCCAAAATGGAAGTTACTGAAGTTGTGAAAAGATCTATGCATCACTAATTTATACAATCTTTTCTTATAGGAGCAATTGTTATGGAGCGACCAAATGTTAAATGGAGTGATGTTGCTGGCCTCGAAGGTGCCAAAGAAGCACTTAAAGAAGCCGTGATCTTGCCCATTAAATTTCCACACCTGTTTACAGGTCAGTTGCAGCATTTATTTGCTGTTGGCCAGTTAGGACCAGCACTGGGGTCTGGGAAGAGCAGTATGCTGATGTATCAGAGACACCAGCTGCGCTCTTAGCAAAGGGAGTGTGATCTGTCTGACAAAAGTTTCATGGGTTGATGTGGAAAACCCCTGAGTAAATTAAAGGGACTTCATCAGAAAAATAGGTTAAGTCTTTCTACAGTATATCGAAGACTGCTGGTTTCTCTTGCAGGAAAAAGAACACCCTGGAGAGGGATTCTCCTGTTTGGACCACCAGGAACAGGAAAGTCTTATTTAGCAAAAGCTGTGGCGACAGAAGCAAACAACTCTACCTTCTTCTCAGTATCTTCCTCTGACCTTGTCTCAAAGTGGTTAGGAGAAAGTGAAAAGTAAGTTGAAGTTGCCAGAGGTCCAGGAAAACATTGGCAAGAAGAAATTAATACAGAGCTAGATAAGTTGCTGTAAAGAAATTTAATTTGGGGGAAGGGTCATGTCTTTTTAAAAACAAACTTTGGGTGTTCCTATGCTTCATGCTGCAGTCCCATGTAAAGATATCACGTGCTGTGTTTTGTGCTGCTGCAGCTGGACTTCTCCTCAGTGCTCATGATGGTTTTTAAAACTAGTTCATAAAGGTTTGAGGAGCAACATGGAGCTCCTTCTCCTTCTGAACTCAGCTGTGATTGCACACTACATCAGCATGGAGTGTTGGGGTACTCTACCTCTTGGCATTTCTCCACTTATTTGTCTCAGCAGTCATACTGTTAACATGTGGCATTTCTTTGTCTGTATGGAGGTGTTTTTTCTTTATCCCAATTTCAAACAAAATCTGGAAGACATAAGAAATTTGCAAAAATAGGTTGAAGGAGAGGAGCAGCTGTGAAAGACAATTTCATGGTTGCCCATGCTAACTCTTTGATTGTTACTATACGATCTGCGAAGAAGACCAGGAAGCCTGAAGTGACAGGAATTTGTCCGTCTAGGCTTCCAATAAAGATTTCTTGAATTAGGAGGAAGCTCTGTGTTTGTTGTACAGAAAGGACTTTCATATGGTGATAAGAATACCTGTTAAAACCATACTTTAATAGTTTGAAGTGTGGGACAACTGACTAACACTATTCAAAGTTGACAGTATAAGGAAGAAAGGCCATTAGATAAAGTGTTTGAACTGGTTTTTTTTCCCTCAAAAGCTGGAAACCTTAAGCTGCTTTTCTTCTGTTGCAAAAGGAATACAGAATTGGAGTCCAGCTTGGCATTTTTTCTGTTTTACTTCATTTGAGACTGTTGCCTGAGATTTAGTGCTGATAATGAGAAGAATTTCCCAGGACGTTCCTATTCATTTTCCTTTTTAACTTTGTAAAATGTGTTAATAAGGTATCACTAGGTGGTGGTGTTTGGGTTTTTTTTGCAAACCAGCTTTTCTTGTCATATTTGAAAACGTTTAGTAAAGTTGTGTATTAAGTAAACGTACATGTTATTTTTTGAAAAATCTCTAGAGTTAATCAGATTAGGTTACAAATATTAAATAAGAGAAAGCCATGTTCTTTTGAATCTGTCTAGAGTGGTGAGTGTGTATAGTCCAGGCTGTCTTGTAGAAATATAAACTGAAAAAGGGCTTTTTCTTGCAAAACCATGCCTGAAGTACTCTAAAATGTTCCAACTCCCTTTATGCTGGGCTGTCTCCCTCAGTATAATGCAGAGTCTTGGAACTGGAATGGCTTTATGTTAATACTTTTCTACTTTGCCTTTCTCTAAAGGAAGTGGCCATGTCATAATCTCAAGTTATGTGTTTTTACTGGCGTAATCATTAAGACAACTGAAGCTGTTTTCCTTTTTTAAGATTAGTGAAAAACTTGTTCCAGCTTGCCAGAGAAAACAAACCTTCTATTATATTCATTGATGAGATAGATTCCCTCTGCGGGTCAAGAAGTGAAAATGAAAGTGAGGCTGCTAGACGGATAAAAACAGAATTTCTAGTCCAGATGCAAGGTAAGTTTACTTGGTTTTCAGAATAAGTCAAAGGAATTAAGCTACGTATTTTAAGCGTAGCTTGCATGAGAACACTAAAAAGATCTCCATGAAATTTTGACAACACTATAAAACCGTCTCTGTTTATCATCGAAACTGTGAAATTATTTCTACCCTGATACAGGAGTTGGTGTTGACAATGAAGGAATCTTGGTCTTAGGAGCAACAAACATACCCTGGGTTTTGGATTCTGCAATCAGGAGAAGGTATGATGGCATTTTCTGCATGGTATGAAATTTTCAACTGTTGTAAGGGTTCGGTCTGAGGCTACTTGAAGTAATAATGCAGCTCGTGTTTGCAGACATGGCTAATGTTCTACAACTGAATTCCATGAGATGGACTAAGCCAAACTAATAGCCCCTGGCCCCTTTAAAGAGGAAGGTTGTTCACTCTTATATTGAACCTGTAGTGTATTTGGTCTCTTGATTAGCTGATTGTGCTTGAACATGCAGAAAACTATTCTGTTTCCTTGTTGGTTGGTTTTTTGGTGGGCTTGTGGGACAAGTTACAAAATATGCACCTCTGAAGGGCAAGAGGGGGTAAAGGTTTCCTTTTCAGCTGTTAACAAACTGTTGAATAGCTTGAGTTATTTCGTGTAGCCTTATGTTACAGAGAAACACCATGTTTTTCTACTGGTCAGGCATAATTTGTGATCTTTCAGTGCATGTTTTAACTGCTATTTTGTAAATAAAGGGCTTCGACACCCATATCTGATTAGCTGGATTTTTCTTTGATCTGCAGAGCAGCAGAGGACAAATACAGCTATGTGACATGTATGATTATGTTGTGATGAGGACACAGCTTGGATAATGGTCATTTTTGTAGGCTAAAGAAACACTACTTTTTTGTGACTGTCAGTGACTCTTATATACTTAATACAAGCTGGCCATACTTTGATTGAGGGTTGGAGCAGGTTCAACCTCCCAAGAGGTCACTCCCAAGCTGTATGACTATAGTTTCTTGTGAGACAGATTTAGAGGTGAACGCGTTGCTTAAAATTTCAAGTTATTCTTGAAATTCCAGCTCTGGGGTCCACAGTACAAGACAGACATGGACCTGATAGAGTGTGTCCAGAAGGGGGGCATAAAAATTACCAGAGGGCTGGAACACCTCTCCTGTGAAGAAAGGCTGAGAGAGTTGGGGTTGTTCAGTGTGGAGAAGAGAAGCCTCCAGGCAGACCTTATGGTGGCCTTTCAATATATAAAGGGGGTTTATAAGAAAGATGAAGAGATGTTTGTTGTTTTGTTGTTGTTTTTTTTTTACCAAGGCCTGTAGTGACGGGACAAGGGGCAATGGTTTTAAACTAAAAGAGGGTAGGTTTAGGTGGGACATAAGGAAGAAATTTTTTCATGATGATGGTGGTAAGGTACCGGAACAGGTTGCCTAGGGAAATTGTGGATGCCCCATCCCTGGAAGTGTTCAAGGCAAGGCTGGATGGGGCTTTGAGCAACCTGGTCTGGTGGGAGGTGTCCCTGCCTGTGGCAGGGGAGTTGGACAAGATGATCTTTAAGGGCCCCTCCCAACCCTAACCATTCTCTCATTCTCTTCAGTGTCAGAGAGCAGCTCTCTAACTCTTTTCTATAAGACTTAAAGGAACTTGTACAAAAATGGCAGTAATCAAATTAATTTTTCATAGATTTGGCCCACTTTGTCATGTATATCAAGATAATTGTGTTCTACAGAATTTGGAATCACTCTTACTTTGTTGGTGGGAGGTAATTCCCACTGTGAGAACAGATGCTGCTTCAAAGGAAGAACTGCAGTTATTAACGTTTTCTGCTGACAACTGTATTGAGAATATGACTTCAAATTTCCTTCTAACTATGAAGTTTTCTTTAATTTAGTTGGAGACTGTAGAAAGTGGCTCTGTCAACTTGCTATCAGGCAGTTCTTTCTTTGGGTGTGAAAACTGTTCAAATATACTTCAACACTTAAGACTTTTTCCCCTCAATTTTTTCTTTTAAAACACGAACTCTGCTAGAGAGAATCTGGAAAAACTTCAGTCTGGAGAGATCTTTGTCATGAAAAGGAAGTACTTGTTATATTCTGGATGCTATGCTAGCTACAGTATTATTTATAAGAACAGGTTGTTGAATATTTGCCATAGATTTATTTTTTTAAAGGTTTATAATACTGAAACTGCTTCTTTCTAATATTGTTAGGAACAAACTATATACTTATTTGCATAAGCTTCTTTCCACTGTGCACCTGCATGAGCTAGCATCTGTGGAACATTTTATTTTTTCTTTTTTAAACCAGGTTTGAGAAGCGTATTTATATTCCTTTACCTGAAGACCATGCCAGGGCTGCAATGTTCAAACTTCACCTTGGGTCAACTCCAAATCTCTTAACGGAATCAGATTATCGAGAGCTTGGAAAGAAAACCGATGGCTATTCTGGTGCAGATATAAGCATCATTGTACGGGATGCACTGATGCAGCCTGTTAGAAAAGTGCAATCAGCTACTCACTTTAAAAAAGTAAGTAGGAATCAAAAATTTTTCAAGTTATTTCATCTCTGAGAACTTAATTTGAAAATACCTTGCAAGTAAACTGAATTTGGTATTGGGTAATACTGCCCACTTATGAATGTCCTTTTTTTGATTAGGGGAGAACTTGGTATTCCTCCTCTTTGCACCGCGCTTCCCCCTCCTCCCCCCCCCTCCAGTCTTGCCATCAGTCTGGTGGAGCTAGTTTCTGGGTCTTCATGCTGTGTAGTCCAGGCTCTCATGACTCTTCATGTCTCTAGGTAGTGTTAAAAGCATTTGGTTTGACGTTTGACTTAAATGGGGATGTTACAGTGGTGCTCTTTCTGGATCGGGTTACGTGGTTCTTCATGTTTAAATAAATGTATCCTTCATCCACATGGGAACAGATAGATTATAATTATGCACATTCTGCTTGCTTGGCATGTTTTTTGAACTGAAATACTAAGGTTCTTATAAAGCTCTAGTAAAACCATTGAATCAGCGTTACTTGTGACAGTAGTAAAGATGCAAGACAACTAAGCAAGGTCTGTGCTTCATTGTTTGGGCAGCACGCAGCATCCCGTGGATGCTGCTGTAATGTGAAAACTAGTTTTACACTTATTTAGGTGCACTCTAAAGAGACTATTGAAACTATATTATTTGTCTTATCTTGCAGTTACCACTACATATGATGTACTGACTTAAGAAACACTTTTTCTAAATGTTTGGATCTCAGAAACTTTATCTGACAAAGAACCAAATAGAGTTCTTTAGCACCAATCTAGATCCATTGAATCTGGCAATGCTTGTTTTTCCGCAGAGAATTTGCACGTATGGTTCTTGTTCAATCAAATTAATTGTTCTCTATAAGCTATTAAACTCTACAGTGAAACAAAAAAGGTATGATAATGTTATCAATGGTTATAAACAGAGTTCCAAATACACACGTGTGTATGTTAAATAAAATTATATTTTTCCTGTGTAGTATTTCTTTAGAGTAGACCCAGACTAAAATTATTTTTTGCTTACGTTTTTAGTGCAAAATTTGATTTTACAGAAATTAATATATCTTGGGTGAAGGTAGGTCAAAATATTCTGCAGAGGTTCTTGCTGCTGTTCATTTGTTGCTCCTTAAAGGAGGTGGTGTGGGATTGGTAAGGTAGGAAGAATTTTAGATCCTAAGCTGGGAAGAGATACGTACCATGTAATTTGTGTTGGCAGCAGTTCTTCATCATCTCAGTTACAATTGCAATTTTTTTACTAGTAACTCAGCCTGACATAAAAGGGTTAAGGGCCTGAAACTGAACAGCCAGTTATTTTGAATTGAAGATATTTTCCATGTAGTTTATTCCAAGGAACGCGTTCAGCTGAAGATTTGAAGAGAAAGGAACACTTTAATTCAACATGCTCCAGAATATGAGAGGACTATGTCAGTTTCCAGAGTCTGCATTGAGGAAACCTTGGTCAACTTTGTAGTTAATAAAATAAATCCGCAGCCTGTCATGGGGGGTGGGGGTGGTGTCAAAAACCCAAAAACTGTTTTAAAGGGGCTTTGAGGAGCTTTCCCAGTTTAAAAACAGAATGAGTATTTTGAAAAACTGATACAATAATTTTTTTCTGAGGGCAATTCAGCAGTAACACTGTGATGTCATCTGTATTTGATTAAAAATAAGCAGCTGTTTTGATATATCAAGGATTTTCTAGATGCTTCCTTCCCTTAAGCAGTGATGCCTGAAGTATTTATCTATTGATGACTTTAAGTGACAATGACATTTCTGGCTAAAGGGTTGTTACCTTTTAGCCTTTCGTTCAAATTTGGAAGAATCTGAGGCATGTCTTAGACTACTGTGGAGCAGTGAAATATCCTCAGTTGTCACAGTTTGCAGAACAACCCAAAATGAATTCTTAACTCTTACCTTCTTTTGCCCTAAAAAAAAAGGAAGGGAAAAAACCCCACAACTGGAGTACTTTGAGAGCTCTGGCATAAGCCAGGTTGATTCCACTTGTGTTGTTATTACTTTAATTGGATGTGATTTTGTATTTTTATAAGCAAAATCTTAGCTTTGTTAATTATTTGCATCATAACAGACAACAGTTATGATGCAGCTAAACAGTGCTTTCCTCAATTATTACTAATACATTGTAAACCATTCCTTGCCCTATGTGATAATACAGGTTTGTTAGAGTGCATTTTGAATATTACAATCTGTGCTCTCCAGCATCGTGGTTTAAATGCAGTTTGGAATGGCAAATCCAGTTCTCTGCTGTTAAAAATAGCCAGTGTGTTGTCTTTCAGTCTTTGCATATGTTTTGAGTTCCTGTGGATGCGTGATGCTTCAGTTAATGATGAAGGAAAATAAAACCATGGGTCCCAGATAAAAGGTGCACCACGTTCTGCAACACGTTATTGGGTCTGTCCATGTGCCTGGAATAAAAGGACCGTTTCTGTTCTCCCACTAGATGGCCCTGTTCTCTATCGAGTGCTACTGAGGTGGCGTCAGGTGCAGTGAGTCAAAGACTGAAACCCCATCTCTGGTTTCCTGACTTGAGGGGCATTCAATGATAATTATTTGAGAAGTTTTTAGAAAGCTTTTAACCAGTGATGAATGGAGTTCCAAAGTGATGAGGGACTAGGAAGGGTGGTCTTCTCCAACTAGATTTCCTGGCATGTTAGTTTTCCACAGAAATACATAACCTTAGGAGGAAGGAGTCCTGGGATTTGACCTGATGTGAATTTAAGTATCTGGATACGACTGCGTGATGCCAATACTTTATACAATTTCTCTTTCGTAGGATGTGTCTTCCCAGTGGGTGAGGCATCTGCATAAAATCAAGGAACGTTTTTGCTCTAAAGATGCTGTTCAGGTTGTGGTTTTTGTCTTTAAAATTATAACTCCTACAAACTGAGTATTTTCTTATTTTTAGGTAAAAGGACCATCGCTGTCTAATCCAAATATGATGGTAGATTTGTTCACCCCTTGCTCTCCAGGTGATCCTGAAGGCGTAGAAATGACATGGATGGAGGTTCCAGGTGATAAACTGCTGGAGCCTCAAGTTTCTATGGTAGGTATTCTTTTGTAGCATTTCTTTCTTGTTTTGCAAAACTCTAAAAAGACTAAGGTAAAGACTGTTGTGCAAGCCAATTGGATGAGTTGTTTTCAGAAATGCTGGACATGCCAGATAACATTTGAATTCCCAGCATAGACAGTGCTACAGTACAGCATGCTTGTGAAAAAGCTATCTCTCTATCCCTGATAAGCATTTATTTCCTAGTGTTCTTGTCTGCTGCCGGGCAGCTTCTGTACTTTCATCCATAGACAACATCTGGGTCTTCCACTGTTCCTTCACTTGTCTTGTATTCATTTAAAACCTTTGGGATCCCTGCCCTGGGATGGATTCCTTCCCATCACTCTGTAAGATTAATATTAATACTAGGAAATGGAAAATTATATTCAGTGTAAATTGGGAAGTGATGTGCTGTCGGTAAATATTGCCCATGAGATAAATACAAGCATAAACAATGAAATGTAAAAAGATGGTGGACGTAATGGTTATTTTGGTTAAATTTCATCACAGGTGATACAGCTCTTTCAGCTGTTTTCTTTGTGCATGTTAAAATACTTGCTTTGGTCTAGGTAATAAAATATGTCATTTTAAGACAAATTGAAATTTTAGTTCACTGCTTAGAAAAACAATTGCTGGACACTTATTCTGTATTTTTCCCCAAGAGCAACAAAAGAAGATTCTGAATTTAAGTACAATGTTTGAGGGCAGCACCAATTTGTTATCAAGTCCTTCTGTCACTTCTTGTGTGCAAACAGTTCTGTAGGGAATTAAAGAAATTAGTGTATTTCATAGGGATCACAAACCTCTGAAACAGTAGGCACTGCTTTGTAAATATAATCGTCACTGTATTTCAGAAAAGAATTTTCTGTGCATATTTGCATATTGAGGAAGCACAAAAGGATGTATGCATGTGCAGGCCTGCCCTAAAACTTCTGCCTGCTTGCTCTAAGAGGATTTTTAATCAGTTTTTCCTGGAATTAAACATAACAATTCACTGAGCGCTCCTAATGGTACCTGGGCTCTGATAGTTGCGTAGGCCGTTGTTCCAGTGTCCAGAATTAGTTCTTGTCCTTAAAAAGATCAGGCTTTAATTCTTTCTAAGCAGGGTATCTCTAGTCTCATGAGACAAATCTTAAGTCTAGAAAATCATTATACTAACTTTTGGTTTTACCTATAATTTTATAGCAATATGAAGTGTTAGGCATCTACTTTTTTCGGTTGCTTTTGGCCAGGACTTGTTTAGTTTTCTTGCCCCTTTTTATTCGTAAGGTGTTTTAATTGCTGCTTTCAACTTCATAGACCTGCGATTTTTCTGAACTCCATTTTCTAGTATCTAAATATTTGTCTAGGAAATTGACTGAATTGAAGAGACAGAAATTACTGGTTGTGAACAGTAAAATTTTGCTAGAGATGAACCACAAACTACTGTTCTGTGTTGTTGGACTATGAAGAGTACATGGGAACATCTGATTATTTTCCACTTTAAACTGCTGTAGCTAAAGATGGATGGAAAATAGTAACTGACAAGAAAAAAAGGAAGTTCAGTTCTTTTCAGTAAAAAGAGATTAATAAAACTTGAATGGATGAGTGGCTTAAACCTAAACCTGAGGTGGTGCTTTCATTATTAGAAAACTCACTGGCAGTTGTCTGTCTTCACAGAGTTAAAATGCTGCCTCTGTGCATAAGTAGTTTAGGCTTGCTTAAAGTTTTGTGTAAACAGGAGCTCCTATGGTCATCTTGTTTTAATGGGCTTTTTAATAAAAATTTGTCTTGGCAACAGGATTGTTAGCAGTGGTACTGTACTTCTTTATGAAAACACTTATTTTCTTTTTTTTTTTTTTCTGACAGACCGACATGCTCAGGTCACTAGCTAGCACAAAACCAACAGTTAATGAACAGGACCTGGAGAAATTAAAGAAGTTTACAGAAGACTTTGGTCAGGAAGGCTAAACCAAAGATATATGTGGAACCTTAGAACTTTTTTTTTGCTTTCTTAAGTATTCTTGTGTCTTTATTGATGGCACTTCAAATAAATGCCAATAAAATCACTCCTTTCTTACTTTGCAGAAGGAATAGAAGATACCTTTGCAAAGACCCTTAAGGTTTTGTATTGTATTGTTTTCCTCAGATGTCTATTAAATGTCTTCTATTGAAAAATAATATGAAAATACAATTTTAGGGTGAGACAGAAAAGTGATGTGGTAATGTCTATTAAATACTAGAAAATTTTAAATGATTAGTTCAATTTTAGCTATTATATTAGACCTGGGTACCAAGTGAGTTTTGAACTCCCAGTAGGCTCAAAAACCCCTTTTCTGAGGGGTGGAAGAGAACATATTTTTCAAGTGTTTTCAGTATCAGTCAATCAGCCTACATATTAATTGCTCTCATTTTATTTAGAAAAAAGCAACAAAATTTGCTAATCAAGCATACTGTAAGTGTGGGTTTGCTATTAAAGTAAGAAAGAAAACACTGTGAGGATAAGACTACACGGGCCAGTACTTTGTTTAAATACTGATGGAACTGGTATTTGGCTTTTTCTGCTATGCTGTGTTAAAATTTTGCCTTAAACAGCAAGCTTTTGTTTTTAACTCTTCACTAGCTGATACACACTGTCACTATGCAATTTAGCAAAAGTTTGTTAAATATGAGTATCTCGGAAGGTGTTTAGCTGGCTGTTCTTGGGGTTTTGGTTTTTTTTTTTTGGGTTTTTTTTTTTTGGTTTTTTTTTTTGGTTTTTTTTTTTGGTTTTTTTTGTTTTTTTTTTTGTTGTTGTTTTGTTTTAAAATCTTGATTTACTTTCTGGAGGAATTTGTCTAAAGTTAGAAAAAAAGCATTAGTAATATCCTGTAAGATTCCACATGTCAAGGCTGGCAAGGTATAGGTAGTCTTTGGAGAATGTGTGGGAGGTATTTTGGGCAATAGCATACTTTCACATGGAGGAGAGTATAACAGATGTTTTAGCCACAAACTTTCCAGTGATAAATTAACTCAGAACCCTATTGATAACTATTGCATATAGGTTACATCGATTTAGTGCTTAAATTTTGAGAGAAGGCTGACACTTTAGTACAAAAGTAGCACTTCCATTGATCTTTTTCTGAAGAACTACAAATTGAGATGTGCCTGAATGTAACTTACAACACTGCAGTGTCAGCATTGAGTTTGTGCCTTGTAAGTTTGCACTGGCTGTAGATACGATACATCATTAGGATACCTAGAATACTCTGTGTTCCATTATCATTGTACGACTCTATCCTGCGTATGCTTTGTTTAACTTACATTAAAAGAAATTTGCACATTTTGTGTGTGTATGTTAAATGTACGTATACACACATATGATCATCTTCTGGTGGGATTTGGTTTCCTTTGTGTACATATTTTGTTTACTTTATAAATCATAGGACGGGTGAAATTTGCTGTACTTAAATGAAGTAAAAAGTTAGTACATCAGCTATGTTCTTTGAGTATTTCTTCAATGTTATGTTCAAGTATTTACTGCTTGATTTTTATTTTTTTTTTCAGGCTTTGGTTTCTATGTTTATTAACAGTTAAACAAAGTATTTAGTTAAAAATTCTTTGATCTGCAAGGTGCTGAGGTTTTGTTTACTAACATGATGAAACATTCTTTCCAAAAATCATTCAGTTACACGCCGCGTTACCTTTGTCTTATGTTGGAACATATAAACATGAATCAGTGGACTGCAAATCTTTCTGTGGTCCTTTGTGGGGGCGGGAAGGCAGGAATTCCAGTGTAGGTGCAGGCAACTATGGTTAGTAAACTTAATCATTGCAACAGGACTGCTTATTCGTACTTGCCTCTTGTGAACGCTTTAGAAGTGAGCCACATGCTGGCAGGGCTCTCACTCAGAGGTTTGAAGCTACCATCCCAAGTACTTGTCTCTTGACCTTTTTTAAAATGAGAGTCCTTACTGCAATCTTAAAATTCTCAGGAACTTTTTTTTTTTTGTGGTAGGCTGACTTGTCCTATGGGTTTCCATAAGCTTAACTGTGTAATCTTTAATGTAGAAGAAAAGTATACTGTATGTTTTTAAATTTACATCTTGCTGCTTGTTCAGTTGTGGGATGACATCTGTTACAGAAGCATTAATGTTTGATGTTTAAAATTGTTTTTAGAAATATATTCCAAATAAACATTGCTGCTTAGAATTGCACCTACAAGGACAACTTTTTGGTTTGCTGTCTTTGTAAAATGGGAATAGATTAATATATATCACAGAGCTTCCTAGCTAAGTTATCCCAAAATAGATGATAGCCAGATGGGGGACGGAGGGGGGGGAAGCTGCAAAATCACTTTTTAGTTTTCAGTGTTAATTGAAAGTAATCTAAATTAAATAATTTATTACAGGTTATATTTGCTTTACATAATAAAAACCTCTGTAAATACTGGACAAATTAGTTGTACATTTTTATAAGGTCTGATGCATGACTCATCTTTGGCTAAATAGCTTACTTTTTTTTTTTTTTCCTAACTTCTTGTGTTACTGCTTACTCTGACTGCAATATGAAAAAATGTCATTTTCCTTCCTGTGGGTAAGATAGTTTTTCAATTAAATTGGTTGTATATGTGCTTGTTGTGTTCTTCACAGATGGTTTCTTCACATTTACATTAAACTCTGGATTTCCTGTCACTTGTGGTATACATCTCAATGCATATACTCATAGGGTTAGAAAAGCTCAGTAAATTACCTTGTTGGTTTTTTTTTTTTTCCCCATGTTGCTGGACTGACCTCAAATTTCAGAGTCTTGTTTCTTCTCTGGTTTGCCTGTCGGCTTTGTTTTGTCATTTTCTAGCACAACAAAAACATACAAATGTCCTTTATGTTTTTTGTTTAATTGGCTTTGTTTTTCAAATTATCTGCTGGTCTTTGAATATGCTTTTGTCTTAATTAGTAGAGCAGAGAACACATGTAGCTGAAGCAGATACTCTCGAATCAGCTTTTGTTCATGCTCCTGTCTGTCAGGGGTGTCTGAGCATAGTTTGCTCTTTTTGTCAACTGAAACAAAGAAGCTGCTGAATGTTCTCTGGTCAGGCATTTTGATCTACCTTTTGTGTTTATTTAGTCTTCTTCCTAATAAGAATATATTCTGATTTTTTTTTTTTTCATGTTATTTCTGAGGATTATCTTGACAGGAAGCTTTCTAATAGTTCTGAGTTTGTCGAAACATGCAGGTACATCTTTATTTTGCTGTTTACTCTTTCCTTCTTCCAGAATGACAAGCTTGTTTCATGATTGGCTTCCATGCATGTTTTTGGTCTTAACCAGATTCATCCTAGTAATCATGGTTGATTTAAAGCCATTCCCATAACTTACGTAAACTATTGCAATAACTTGGAGGACTGTTTGTCTCCTACTGTGCTGCTTTTCCAACAGATAGCTTCATTCGTATCAAAATATTGTTCTTTTTATTCTTGAGCGGTAGGTAGCTTTCGTCGTAGCTCCTGTGGCATAGCTCCAGCGCTTTCCCCTTCGATTTTTCTTTAGCTTTTTATTAACAATATTTTAATTAGTGATTTTATTCCGCAAATCCTCTGTCATCATAATTAGCTGTGTAAAAACTCTTAATTGTTCGTTCATCCTGTGTCTTGGCATTTGTGTACTGACAGCCCAGGTATTAGATAAGCTTGTCCTGTTATTTGTTTTTTGGTCCCTGTGACCTAGTTACAATTCTTTCTCTCCCTCCCTCCCTCCCTCTACATACATGCACACGCCCTTCTGATGGTAGCTTTTTGACTAGGTCGCCGTTTTGGGCCATTTTCTGTTTACTCATTTTTGCATCCTTTGTCCTACCTAAGAGGCTCCAACTTGATGAATGAAAGCTCAAGGATACTTCTTCCCTTCATCACCTCAGCTCAGTGTTTGGGGATGCCAGAGTCCATCTGTCCGTACCATCTGTGCACGGTACCTGCCATGTGTACAATCTGCTGGTCTTTTGCAGAAATACTTGACACTTCAGGCCTCGCTTATTTGGAGTTCTCAACCATTAGTCGTGACAACAAAATGCGATGTCCTATCTGCATCATAGCAGGAGCTGAGTTCTCTTCTAAAATGGCTTTGGTCATGTTTTGAGCCATCTCCAGGAAATAAGTCACCAGCACCTGAGCGCGGGTCTGATGTTGATAATGGAGCCAGGGTTTCCTTTCCTGCTTGGTGACCTATTACCAGGCACTGTGCCACGAATTGGCAAGACTTGCTTTTGTTTGCCCTCCCTCCTCCTCCTCTGCTGCCTCAGCTAATTTAAATCTAAGCTATTCAAGGCAGGGACTTTGCTTTCAAACATGCTCAGTGTCACATGCGTTCTGTAAACTATAAACAATAATTTCCTCTGACTCACTCTGTTGTCGGCCGATGACTGTCCACAGGTAATTTGTTACAAAAATCTCAACTGGAGTAGTTGCCTTCTGCTACTGCTCTGTCAGTGTCTCGGCAATAACGAGTCACCTAGGTGAGGAACTGAGAAAGTTGCTATAAATATCACCATCTCATACAGGAAATATAGTGGCAGATGAGGACTGTTACTTCGAGCTGTGACTTGGGCTCTGGTAGAGTCAAGTGAATCGTTTGCCCAACAGAAAGCTAGGAAAAAATAAAAATTAAAACTATACCAACTCAACTGATCGCTTCTCCTTCCTCGCCTCCTTGAAGGCTGGAGCATGGGTGGTAGCTGGGATGCTCTGACCTGGCAAGGCCAGCTTACTTTTTAATTTTTTGGTAGGCTTTTAGAAAATCTGGAAAAGCAGCTGACTACTGTTTTCAAATATGCCACTTAAAATGCCAGTTGGAAATGTCATGCTCTTGCCTGGCTGAGCCTGAGCTCACTTGGAGTTTTAATGATGTTTTAATGAATTAATCACAGCCATGAATCGCTCTGTACACAGCCAAACAGCAAAGCAATTACTGGGTTTTTTAATCTTTACACCTACTCTTGTTTTGATATGGACTTGTGTGTTCATATCCAGCCTTGATCTGTCTCTAATTTAAACTATTTTTTTTTAGTTTGTTTCTATAGTGCCCAAAAACCTCATGTCCATGACATACGTGTCTACTGTCAGTATGGAAACAAGCAGGTGCTTTGCCTGCCTCACAGCAAACCTCGTGTAGTGGCAGCACAGCAATAGTTTCCACGGGAGCCACAAGGGCCGGCTGACAGAGCCTAAGATCTCCTGCCTGCTCTTCATCTTCACTGTCCCTTCACCAGCTTCAGGACAGAGAAGGGATGCCCGTGTAAATAGATTCTGTCTTTGCCCAAACACACAGAGGGCTGTGAGACACATGCACAGCCATATACGTGAATACTGGTTACAAACACCTCAAAAAGGTGCGTGTACCTGTGTGATAATCTGCCAAACGTACAGCAGGTAGTCACTGCAAAGTCACCTTCATCCAGCACTTGTAGCACTGCAAGGTACTTGCTCGTTCCAGGTTTAGATGGGCTCAGTCCAGCAGGGAACAAATGTGTTGGAGCATTTGTGGGGATTTTTTTGCTGGGGGAGGGGGGGGAGCATGATGCATAGTGGTGGTGTTCTTCCTGAGTAGTCTGTGGCTCTACAGGATGGGATGCCATCCAGAGGGACCCGGACAAACTTCAGAAGTGGGTCTGTGTGAACCTCATGAGGTTCAACAAGGCCAAGTGCAAGGTCCCGCACCTGGGTTGCGGCGACCCCTGGTATCAATACAGGCTGGGGGATGAATGGATTGAGAACAGCCCTGAGGAGAAGGACTTGGGGGTACTGGTGGATGAAAAGCTGGACATGAGCAGACAATGTGCACTTGCAGCCCCAAAAGCCAACCGTATCCTGGGCTGCATCAAAAGAAGTGTGGCCAGCATGTCGAGGGAGGTGATTCTGCCCCTCTGCTCTGGTGAGACTCCACCTGGAATACTGTGTCCAGCTCTGGGACCCGAACATAAGAAGGACATGGACCTGTTGGAACGAGGGGAGGACCATGAGGATGATCAGAGGAACAGAGCACCTCTCCTATGAGGACAGGCTGAGAGACTCAGGGTTGTTCAGCCTGGAGAAGAGAAGGCTCTGGGGAGACCTTATAGCAGCCTTCCAGTACCTAAAAGGGGTCTACAGGAAAGATAGGGACAGACTTTTTAGCAGGGCCTGTTGCAATAGCACAAGGGGTAACAGTTTTAAACTAAAAGAGGGAAATTTCAGACTAGATATACGGCAGAAATTTTTTACAGTAAGGGTGATGAAACACTGGAACAGGTTTCCCAGAGAGGTGGTAGATGCCCCATCCCTGGAAACATTCAAGGTCAGGTTGGACGGGGCTCTGAGCAACCTGATCTAGTAGATGTCCCTGCTCATTGCAGGGGACTTGGACTAGATGACCTTTAAAGGTCCCTCCCAACCCAAACTATTCTGTGATTCTACATGGTGTAAATGCATCTAGAGACGTGTGTGGGGCGAGAGACACTGGTTTGTACCTCAAAGCTCCTGCAGCCAGCACAGGGTGGAAATCGACTAGTGAACAAGGGCAGCGATGCCGATGCTGTGGGCTCCTATGGGGTGTTGCCCTGTTTTTGTCCTAGTTGTCAGCTGTGTGAAACGATTTCTACAAGCTTTGCAGCTACTGGGCTTATTCTCTTGGGCCTTCTTTTGTGTCAAGCACGCTCACTTCACTGCAGTAGATACTGGAAAAGCATGATACTTCTTCCTAGAAGAAAAAAGTTTTGATCAGAATTTTCCTTTGATGTGAAATGTTAATTGGCAATCTATGCCTGCCTCTTTCCTGTTGCTTTTGAGTAGTGTTCTTTTGCTGTTCTCTCTAATTTCGGTTTCTTTCTTTTTTTGTCCGACTTACCCTCTGTCCTTCACACCATTTTTTTTTCCTCAAATGGGAGATAAGGCACTGATTCCTTTTTAAATCCTATTTCAAAGCTCTTCATGTTCCTATTTCTCCAGTATTTATACCAAAGCAAGCTTATACGCAGCAAAGCAAAAGCTGACAGAGTGGCTCTGATTTCCCTTTTTCCTTTCAAAGCCACAGGGCCTGTCTGTATGTGCTGTCCTTTCCCTGGCTGACAGCAGGATGGCAACGGGCTGCGCTGTTAAGGGATGGAGACAGACTTGGAGGAGTGCAAGCAACTCCCATGTATTAGATTAGCAGTGCAAGGGGGACAAGTGGCTGAAAGTGGCAGTTCCTTGTTTTCTGCAAGCTATTTTGTGCTCGTTCCTTGGTTTAGAGGAGGAGAACTGAGCTACATACGAGAGCTCTTCTAAATTTCCATTACGGAACAGCAGCTTCTCTGCAGTGCATGCCAAGGATAATTTATCAGGGACTGATAACAAGGGCAGATGTTGCATAATTGCACCCAAGAAATAAACACCAGCCTCTTGCCAGTGCTGTGTATATCCAGTGCGTTACCTGGAACTGGAAACAGACTTAATTCGTGTTAAAAGATTGAGCAAACAAAGTTCTCTGAATTGCTTTGAAAGAGAACCTGGCATGAACCTGGAGGAGGTAATTTCAGTTCTTCCAGTATGTTTACGAGCACAGCTACGAAGCAAAGAGCAATGGGAGAGTACGGAGCTCTCCCACCAGCTACATTGTCACCGAGAGGCATGAAGAAGGAGGTCTGGAGAGCGACTCAGTAGCTTTACAAGCACAAAAAGTACCTAAGAAGATAGCCTACAAAAGGTAAGTTTGCGAAAAACCAGAGGCCTACCGAGACTGCAAATCATTAACTCAACCTTTTGTAATCAGATTGAGTCATATGAATATGCGCATAATAGACACAGCTTGACTGAATGACATGGGGTGGTGTAACTGGTACCTTAATCCCAAAGCAGAGCAAACTCACGGAAGTTTAGGACCTGTCAATCTTCAAAGATTACCTAGAGGTACATGTTTCCAAAGGCACCATATAAAGAACAAAATTATGCCTGTTTTGGAAAAACAACAATAGTGGCTTGGGTGGGAGCAACTTCACCACCAAATTGCCGAGCAGAAATCGGGTGAAGTGAAAGAAACAGGCCAGAAGTTGCTGGAAGTATAATTACAAAAATGTTCCCTATCTAGCTAAAAAAGTGAAAGCATTCATGCAAATACATATCCAGGAAGGTAATAATGATAGAAATAGGTGAAAGGCTGCCTCTGAGGAAAAGAAAAACATGATGCAAACATTGCTCCAGCAATGTCATAGCTTCAATGGTGATTCCTGAATGACTTAATTGAAAACAGCCAGGAAAGGCTTCCTCCCTCAGCTGCTCACCTACAATTACTAGCTGAAAACCTGAAAACGTATAGTGACCAAGGAGCTAATTCCTCCACGGGCGAAATTCTGTATTAAAGCTCACTCTGTCACAGTATGACAACGTGAGCTTAGAGATGGTAACTGCGAGCCGCAGCAGCTGGGGATTTTCTAGATGAGTAGGGAGCAAGGGCAGGTGAAACCACAGTAATTTCACCTTACTGTTCTCAGGGGGGAAAAAAGGTATTACAATACTCACATGCACTGCAGGTTTGTTAAACCAGGGGTCAGTGGGGTCTCTTAGGTCTGCAAGACTCTTCCCTCTCTCTCCTTATCCAGTTTCCCAGCAGGAAAAGGTGCCGCCTCACAGGATGGCATTGCCATCTTCACCTCTTCCATCCCCCTGAAGCATAGGTTCCCTCTCGAAGCACAACTTCTTCGCTCCCTCTGGATGGGAGATCCTGGCTTTATGCACTCAGCAGTTCAGCTCTTCCCTAGGACACTGGGGAAATGGGGGGGGCAGCTGCCACCAGGATGGAGAAAGGAGTTACGGCATCCAAGTTCACTGGCAAAGGAGGAAAGGCTCTACCGCAGCGCGGAGAAGGAGAGGGTTGCAGAGGGAAGGCATGGAAAGCCAAAAGCAATTCCAGAAAAGACTGACATGTGTCACATCTTGAAACACTGTTACTGTAAGAATGGCTCTGTGGACCAATTTTAGGATTAAGACCTTCGAAATACAAGGACTAAGCTTTCTGCAATAAAGACTACAACATGTGTGCCCTTAGAAAAACAGTCGCTTTTAATTAGGAATCAAAACATCCCCTCACAAAGCATTCAAGGTAGAATAACTAGTGGGGAAAATCATACTACATCTGAGAGGAATGCAATTTTGGTGGAACTACATTTTCAAACTCACCGGTGTGCCACTTCTACTTGCGCGGCACATTTTCCTGTACCGGTGGGCCGGTAGTCGGTTGCCAGGGGCTGGGTGCAATACAGTGGGCTATGCAGTGGGGTGACAGGGGGATTGTACAGCCTGTCATGGCGTCTGGGTCAGGCAAACACACACTTGGTATGTCTGAGGCTTCATCGGGTCAGACAACTGTTGTTACTGATAGTGTCACATGTGCTCTCTTGTAATATGAACTTCCATTGTAATCATCTGCTTAAATACAATTCTTCGTAGAATCAGAGAATGGTTTAGGTTGGAAGGGACCTTAAAGATCATTGTGTTCCAACCCCCCTGCCACAGGCAGGGACATCTCCCACCAGACCAGGTTGCTCAAAGCTCCATCCAAGCTGGCCTTCAACACTTCCAGGGATGGCGCCTCCGCAGGTTCCCTGGGCAACCTGTTCCAGTGCCTCACCACACTCAGAGTGAAATTTTTTTTTCCTGATACCTAATCTAAATCTCCCCTCTTCCAGTTTGAAGCCATTGTCCCTCGTCCTATCACTACATGCCCCTTGTAAAAAGTCCCTCTCCAGCCTTCTTGGAGACCCCCTTCAGATATTGGAAGGCTGCTATAAGGTTTCCCTGGAGTTTTCTCTTCTCCAGGCTTTTGAGGAGATAAGAACAATTGAGAATGAGTGCTCTTATATCAAGAGACAAAGTGGATGTCCCTGAGCAAAAAGCTTGCGTTCATTTCTGACAGATACCTAAAAGTTTTAGCGATGAACCCTCCCCAGCACAAAGGACGTCCACAGCCTGTTCCCTCCGGAGCCCGTTCCTGCCTGCCTCCAGCAGTACTTGCTTCAGCGTGACTCCCATGGTGCCCGAGGAGAGGGAAGCCGCTCAGCCTTCTCCTCCAACCCACAATCCGCAGCACTCTGAGGAATATTTAGCGAGCTGAAGGAGGCTCTTATGTCCGAGGGTGAACAGAAAAGTGTTCCAGTGTGAAGTCTAGTGTAAGTCGGTGTACCAAATGAAAAGAAACACAGATACTAACTGAAATTCAAGATCACCTTGGTCCCAAGTTTAATTTATGCCATTTTAAATTAGACAGTAAAGATTTCCTTTTGCTACTGGATTGTCATTAATTTTATTTCAATAGATCTATTGCTCAATATGCAAAATATCAGTACAGTTACTTCTGCAGCAAAAAATAAAAAGGAAATTAATTATAACAATGGTTCACAATTACGAGTGCTTAATTTTGCATATTTTACTTTTTTTTTAAACAACTATGGCAAACACATTAAACAGTTAAATAAGCTTGAAGAACAGCGTGAAGACAAAAATTTGTTTTAAACAGTGCTTTCAGCATTCTTGTTACAGTGTGTTCATCCCAAAACAGCTGCGGAAGCCCTGGGAAAAGAGGCTGGTCGCTGGGCTATATATGTAAACATCACCTGCAAACCTGGAACACTGTGTTCCATTTTGGTCCCTGCTATGCAAAAAAAGCTGTGGACAGGCTGGAGAAGGTCCAGGGAAGGGCCACAGAGATGATCAAAGGACTGGGAAGCCTGCCATAAGAGGAAAGGCTGAGAGAACTGGGTTTGTTCAGCCTTGAGAGAAGGTGGCTTAGAGGAGACCTTATCACCATGTTCTCGTATTTAAAGGGTGGCTACAAAGAAGATAGAGACTCCCTTTTTACAAGGAGTCACATGGAAAAGACAAGGGGTAATGAGTATGAGTTACTCCTGGGGAGCGCAAAATTTTTCACAATGAGAACAATCAGCCATTGGAATGATCTCCCCAGGGAAGTGGTGGATTCCCCAACATTGGACAATTTTAAGATTCAGCTGGGCAGGGTGATGGGCCTTCTTATCTAGACCGTGCTTTTGCCAAGAAAGGTTGGACCAGATGATTCTTGAGGTCCCTTCTGACCTGGTATTCAGTGATTCTATGTAAAGGATGCTTGTAATATCAGCTGTTTATGCTGTAGTATTACCAATTCACAAATTTGTTTCCATGTTTAAATGACTACTTTGATTCTTTAGTTGCCATGCTTTGGTTCATACTGAATATCACAAGCCGCAATATTGTCATTGCAAAAGTCTGTTGAAGGATTTAAATTAACAAAACTGAGGAAGCAGAAAACCACAGCTGCAACAGCTCTTACAGTTTGGCTGCTTTAATCTACTTGTATTGTATTCCCTCGCCTTCTCTAAACACATCACTGTTGTACTGAAGCTTCTTTCAAAGATTAATTAGCAAAGCAATGAGCATGCTTTATCCATTCTCTTTTCCTCTCAATCCTCAGGCTATATACAGACTTGGTCAGCTTGCTCTTTAAAATTATACACTTTGTGATGTTATTTATGAAGGTCAGATTAATTAAGTATTGCTTTATGTACAACTGCAGTTTGGACTGGAGAGCAAGGATGTTTACGTTAGCATTCAATTTCCAGTTCCACAGTCATTGAGAAAACAGTTTTATAGTAAACAATTCCCTTGTGTCTGGAATGTGTTTCCTCTGTGAATGAGGTCATATGAGAGGAATACAAACCAGATAAATGGCGGGGGGCAAACTTTAGTTTCCGCCGGCATAGTTTAAAAGAATCCAAAAAATCTGATGGGAATTCATTAATGAATTATATACAGTTCATAAGGTCTTCATCTTTGAATATATTTTTCACACAGAAATACATGACACTTTACAATCCAGAGAACAAAACAAGAGCAGACATTGTCAGAGCCGCATTGCCAACGCCAAGGTTGTTAGGTGGCCACTTAGCCAAAAAAAAAAAGAAAAGAAGCATGGATTTCTCCATAAAATCTACTATAAGGGAACTCCACGTTAGTCTAGAAGGGCTTTAAAACTGTGGTAAGAAGTGATCATAACTGTGACTGATCAGGACCACATCATGTGTTCAAGGCTTTTAAAGGCCCCCTACCAATATGTTTAACCTTCATTTTACTAGAAATTTTCTGCAGATTATTTCTTGCCCCCATGCCCTCGCCTCACCTCGATGTTGAGAGTGATACTGTATTGTGAACGACGGATTTATCTCTGTCTGCTTTACTCTACCTCCGTATTGCTGACATTTGAGCTTTGAAAGTCTCACTGTCTTCTGCAGTGGAAGTCTATAAATAGTCCATAGTTATTACCTGATTAATCTCCTCTTTTCTGTTAATTTAATATTGTTGGAAAGATAACACGTATAGACTGACCTATGTGTAAAAGGGGAAAAGATTTGATTGCTGCTTTTTCCAGTCCACATCTTATTTTGACTTCTGCTAACAATGTAATTCACATACTATCTTTTCTTGGATGGATCGCTAATCAACTTCCATTGTTGTAACCGTAGCAGCTAGCATCTTATTATACATGGTTTCCTACTCTCATTTCCTCATACCTCCGCCTCTGCAGCACTGAACTCAAAATGCCACCAAAGACATATTCCAGGTCAATCCCATTTCAGGACTAATTCTTGGTTTCTCATCCTTTTACTGCATCAAATTCAGGTTCTTTGTTCTCACCTTGAAAACTGCATAATCCCTGCCCACATCTCTGTTCCCATTTCCGCCTACTCGCTACTTCTAATCTCCTCTCCAATATTATTTTCACACCCTCCTGCACACCCTCTTGCCTAGGGGTTTGGGGGTTTTCTTTTATTTTTTGAACTGTTTTGTACAAGTCAATGACTGCATAATAACTAGTGAGAAAAGTAATTTGAGGGAGTTTTTCAGTTACAATTACCCCTTAAATTAAAAAAAGTCAGATACAGGCATTTAAACAAAATAGATACCTAAATATCTAAGTCAAATATATGGAATTATTTTATTTAGACTGCCCCAAAAGGGTTTTTTGTTTCTTTGTTTTAATCTTTATTCTAGTATTATGCCTTAAAGCTGTAAACCATGCTTTTATCTTTTTTTCATGCGAGTAACACGAAAAACCTGTAGTTTCACCCAGCAGGGAACAGCACGCTGAAAAAAACCTTTGGATTTAGATTTCAGAACAAGGGAGCAGCCTTAACTCCACCTCCAGTCAGCAGCAACCGGTGGAGCTCAACTGCTCTGAAAACCAAGTCTCACAGAATCCACATCTGTTTTTACTGGAGGCGATGGTGTAAAACAGGCTTTAAAACCCGCCCGTGATAAAGTCAGTTAATTATCTTTCATAAAACCTATATGTTTTCTACCTCACTGACACACACGATGATGTTTTCCCGTACAAGGCAGTACTCTGCTTGTGCCCCTTTCCGAGAGTGTGTCAAAGGAACCCTCTGACACATCTCCACCATTTTAATCACATCAATTAGTAACCTCGGGCAATGTATTAAAAACCCTTGTGTACAAACAGGTGCTTAACATTCAAGGCATTTTTGGAAACATGTGAGGATGCCAAGATAAGCGCTTAATATCGCCAGGCTTTACCAACATGGCTCTTTTATTTTTTTCTTCCCCCCCCCCGCCCCCCAAAACAGGCGTTTACTGCCCCACGGAAGGGTCATTCAGGGCAAACGCTGAGCAGACAGGCCTCTCCCCACGGCGAGCTGGTGCGTACCGGCCATCTCCACGCCGAGGGCAGCGGCGAGCCCAGGGAATGGGAACGCCCCCGAGCAGACCTCTCACAACGAGCCGGTACTCCTCACAAGGGCCGAAGCTCACCTCCGGAGAATCCGCTCCCCCCGCCCCGGGGCCGGGCCGCCGGCCGGGCCCTTCACCGCCCCTCCCCTCACGGCGCCTCAGGCCCGGCCCGACTCTGGCCCCGCCCCTTCCTTTCGGCGGGAAGCGCGGGCGGCCGCCCCACGTGACGGGGCCAGGTCCCCGGTCCCCGGTCCCCGCCCCCCGCGCAGCCCCGCCCGCCCCGAGCGAAGACCCCCGCGGGGCGGCGGGCGCAGGTCTCCCGCCCGTCCCCTAGGGGGCGCTCGCCCCATCGCCGCCACCGCCGCCTCCTCCGGCGGCGCCCCTCTCCTCCTTGCCACCCTTTGCCTCCAACGATGACCCTTGAAAACACCCTCGGGCTCCAATCTCCGACCGCCGTCCCGCCCCTCGGCCAATCCGCGGGCAGCTTCTCCCCCCTCGCTGGCCAATCCGAAGGCGCAGCCCCGCGCCCGCCTGGGCAGCCAATCAGGTCGCGAAGTGGTGGCCGGACTCTCCTCCTCCTCCTCCTCGCTGGCTTGCCCCGGTGCCGCGGCGCAGGCGGGCGGCTGCTGCTGCGCCGGGCTGCGGACGGCGGTCTCTTCCCCGGCTGCCGCCGGCGCCGCCACAACTGCTTGACGGGCTTCGACCCCCTGCTCGCCGCCACCCTTCCGCCGGTGCAGCCTGAGCCATGCTGCTCCTGGCGGTCGCCTTCATCGTGGCCTTCGTCCTCCTCCTCTACATGGTGTCGCCGCTCATCAGCCCGAAGCCCCTCAAGCTGCCCGGTGCTCACGTCGTGGTGAGTGAGGCGCCCCGGGGCGCCTACGTGCGAGGAGGGGGTCCTGGTGCCCGCGCCGAGAGAGCGGGCCGTTGGCGAGGCCTTCCCCGCCCCGGGGATGGGGAGGTGGAGTGGGGGCGTTCCGCGCGAGCCGCCCTCGGCCGTTTTGTCCGTTGGGCCGGCGCGCGGGACGGGTGGAAGGGAGGGCGGCAGGCCGCTCCCGCCGAGGTGGGAGCCCAGCGCTGTGGGGAGGAGTGTCCCGCTGGCGCCGGGGGAGGCTCCGCGTTAGGGGTGGCCGCGGGTTTGCATGGAGTCTTGGCGGCTGCCTGTAGCACCCCAAGCTACCAAAACACGGGAGCCACAAGTCCGAGTGATAAGGAAATGACCTATACAGATGACTCTGCCAACTGCTGTCTATCTCGGTTGGCTTAAGGCGATCTTCTGAGTCACCAGCAACGCAAGCCATCTTCAAGTCTTAATGTTGACTTTTTGAGACATTCCTCTTGTACTCTCGAAGTTACCAGTCACCTTGAGTTTTGTTTTCTTGTAGCGTCTCCCAGGGTGTGTGCGCTCCTAAACAAAAGACAAAATCTGTGGTTTCCTTGGTCTAAAAAACAAGTCAGACGTGAGGAAATGGGGAGACTAATATTATAAAGAAAGCGGTCAGATGTCTGTAGTCAAGATGGTAGAAGTAAGTCTTCAGAAGAATATAGTGTCAAAACAGTTGATGACTAGCACACCACTAGAAGTTGTATGGCTGGGGGGGAAAGGGGAACAATACTCAGGTGCTTTCAGGTGGATCACAAAGTAGTGAATTTGGACGCATGAGAGCAAATGAGTTAAGCAGTTGAAAGAATCAGGGTCCTTTTAACTTAGCTTTAAATCTCGAAGGCATGTTCTGTGCAGAGAAGCTGTAGTTTACTGTTTGGTTAAATTTGCTTTTAAGGGTTGAGTAGCACTTGCAGATGCGCTTCATTACAGTGGGAGTTTGAGATAATCCAGAAGTCAGACCTTTTAGGTGCAAGTGAATTTACAGCTACTGTAAGTTAATTTTTAATTAATTTATTTATTTTAGCTCTGTATGTTGTGTTTTGTTTTGTGTTTTTTATTATTTTTTGGAGCTTCTCTTCAGAGGATGGAGCTGTCCCCAGAATGATTTAGACCTGTTCAAGTTGCAACAGTATTCCCAAGTTGCTTTATGCAATAGGTGTTACTTGGATGCTTTAACTGGCTTTACAGCATCATATTCTGTGTGAGGTGTGTTCGAGCTTGCATTAAGGTTCTCTGGTTATGGCTCTTCCCACAGAATTAATGCTTGCTAAGGAGGAACACTTCATTGGGATTTTAGGAACCCTTCAATATTGTGTAAAAGCAAAGGTGAAGCAGACTTTCTGTGACTTTTATGCAGAAATAAAATAGCAAACAATAAAAAGCTTAATGGATTTTATTCCAAAATTTACTTGCTTGGGGTTTTTTATGTATATTGTGATTGTCCCAAATTTTGTGTGTTCTCTATGTGATTAAACTCTTTAAAAACTGCTGTGCTGGTTCTTCTAATCAGAATGGTTCATTTTAAAAAGCTCTCATTGAAAATTATGAGAATATTCTTATTGGAGAAACCTTCTTCCTGAAAACGCTGCCACTAATTATATTAGCAGTTTAAGCTTAATTTGATCCAAGTGGAAATATCAAAACCAATATTCTTCCAAGCCTTGTAAAATTAGGAGTCCAGCTAGAGAAGTAACTATATTAATATATTGATGGAGGAAAAGGTTGTAGATATATTTAACTTGATAATACACATAAAAATCTGCAGGTAAACAGTTTTATTGGTGTTGCCACTGGCAGAACTACTTGTTTTATTTTGACTTTAGTTATGCTCTTGAAGTACTCATGCACACTCATGAAGTATGGAGCAGTTGTTTCACAGTTCACTGGTTCTTAGATTTGTAGATGCTGTTAATAACCCTGGACACTTGTACATTTGGATTTCAAATTTTCTAGTGTAATGCGTAAGGAAAAATATTGGATGATGGTACTGTAAATCAGAAATGTTTTTCAGGGAGGCTTTCCACATTGTATCTATAAAGTGAGCTCTTACTCTGTATACTGGGCATAAGTGTTTGCTGCTACTGAAATGTCTGAGAGACTTCATGAAAATATTTAAGGACTATAATATTATCTAAGACTGAAGTCTTCTGAAAAATATCAAAATCTGTTTAAATGATCTGCATACGTAAATTCTTTTTAGTTTATGACTTGATTCAGATAGGACTGTAGATTAACATTTGGTAATCTATGTCAGGCCTCAGTTAAACCCAGTCTTGAAATAAAGAATAAAGGAATAAAGATCTGCAAATTGCATATTTAGCTGGTTAAATTCTCTTGAGAGGGTAAGTGATTGCCATTGCACAGTAAGTGTAATTCTTCAAGATATACTTGATTTTTTAAATTTTTTTTTTCTGAAGAAGAAAAAGTCAGTCTTATCTAGAAATTCTTTTTTTTGAGGGGGGACCTGTTGAAAGTATCATGAAAATCTATCTGTTACGTTTCTGAAGGAAGGTTACTGGGCAACTTCAAATGTTACTACATACCAGTTATTGAATTTTCAACTTAAGTCAGTATTCTTTTCACCCTTAATCCTTCATAAAAAGGATTTCTCTTCATTCCTAACAGTTACAGTCAATAGATGTTAGAGTTATGGCTAGGTAACTGACTCTGGCTGCCTTTTGGGGTACAAATTTGAAGCAGAAAAAATGTGTTGGTTTTTTTTTCTCTCGGTCCTCTCCTAGAGTCACTTGCATGATGGAAGCGCTTGCTGTGTTAGGCAAGGTATGCTTTCTGGAGGAATCATGATCATAGGTGTCACTTTTTCATAGAAAAGATTAGGATTGCTATTCAGAGCGAGAGTCTACAGAACTCCGAATTACTAACAGCCTAATCTTGTGGGGGTTTTCGCCCCTCTTATCTGCTATGTAATTTGGTGCCCCCAGCAAGCACCATTAAATAAAAAGGACTTCTCTGCTAACAAATTGGCTCAAGCATCAGATTTAGCTTGCTTAAAAAGAAAGATTTTTTTGTTTGTTTAATACTACTTGCTTTGTTTCTAGCATGACTAGGAAAGTGTTCTCAAATAAACAGTATAAAAGTTATTTTTGTGCTGTAGAGCTGTTGCTTTTTGTGCTGAACTTTTTCATGCTTCAAAATCCGGAAGACTATTTTGTACATCTTTTATTTTGCCCTTGGCTTTAACTTTCTCCTTGGGTCTCAGGCTACATACTAGCATGCATCACCTATTCTGTGAGACTAAGCTATTATTTTGGTAGTTTAGAAAAGAAAGTAGTCAAGAAAATGAAAATAGGATAAGGCAATCATCACTGCTTCATTTGCATCATGCTCACTTGCATCACATTTAACTGCCCTTTATCAGGGATGTTACACCTGCCCTACACACGTTCTCTCTGCTTGCTCTTTCCACTTCTCTACAAGGGTACTTTGTGTGATGGAGCAGAATGCAACAAAAACTTAAGATGTTAGGGCAAAAGCAGCCTTCTGTAAATACCATGAGTGATGTTTAGAAACTATCTTTGCTGGAAGACCAATGCTAACTTTGCCCTCCTTTTTTCTGCCTTAACCTTTCTAAAACCAAGTTGAAATTTCTGCAGAAAACCCTGAGATCTTGGCGGTGTGAATGCAGTTTATCAAAGTTTATGGACTGACAATAGGAGAAAACATAAAGATGTTCTCTCCTTGGGACTATCTCCTGGACATAATTCAGGATGATCATTGCCAAATCCACACGCATAAGTGTCATCGCTAGTCTAGAAGTAGTTTCACCACTTCAGTGCAGCACCCAATTTGATAACTGTGGTCAGCTTTAAGGACGGCCAGTCTTGGTGTCTCAGCATTGTAGCTCTTGTGTTGGGAGTGATATGATCTGTGGTTTGGATGCATCTGAGTGGTTGGACAAGAGGTCATGTTGAGTCTAGTCAGGCATTCTAACCACTTAGACCAGATTACAGGGATGTTCTGTGTCAGTGGAACTAAATACCTTTTGTCAGAGCACTGTCTAAAAGCATGAAGCCAGCTTATATCGAGTGCTAAGTGAAAGTTTGTAAGCTCTGTTGCAGATACTGTATCAATCAAGTCTTGGTTTTGATCATCCCTGATGACAGTTCTGTTAAGTTGGAGTTGGACTGTCTCACCAATTGAAGCAGATTTCCAGTATCTCAAATTTGAAGGTTAAACACAGCAATTCTCTGTACCTCACCCCAACATTTCCATTTATCAAGGGGGAAATAAACCCTAAGATCCTTAGAAGCTGAACTCTGTTATCAAGGATCATAGCTCAAGAAGTTGGAGCCAGACACTTTTTGGAATAGCTAATTTGGTACCTGTTCTTCTCAAACACAGAAATAACTTAATAACACTGTCAAGGCTGGTAGTATTGCATTCTGAACATCTGAATTAATACTAGGATTTAATTGTCCCTTCCTGTCAAGAAATTACTCTGTGATTTGAGTTGCTGTGACCAGATTCTTATTTTTGCGAACTCATCTGAGGCTGGGTTATGGTGAAATTTAAAAATGGGGTCAGTGGCAATTCAAATGTCTCGAACTAATAAAATGCAGTAGCGCTGTAGAACTATTGGCCACAAGGGTAAGTAACCGTAATAATGTCTTTTTTTAAGGAAGTGCACACATCTACTTCATTTAATTCTGAGCATTGTGTTAGTAACTTACATACCTAACAGACTTCATAGATTTGCTTAGGCTAGCTTCATTGTAGCACAAAGCAAAATTTTCACTAGTGTTAGGGATCTTTTTTTGCTGTTGCATTAGCATTCATGGTGAATGTTGCTGAAAGAATTGTGTGTTAGTAACAGCCTCCCACCTACATGCTAAAGTTCTCGGCTAACTGATGTTGCCTTTTGTCACTGACCTATCTGATATGAGCCCTATCCAGTGTTCTTGGGTGTGACTGTGAATAAAAACGTCATTTTCCCACTTGCATGACTTCAGACCTTGTCTTTCTGAAATCAGTGCCAGTGTTGTCTGACAAGCCAGAGGCTTGGTGCTTACCTTCATCTTCAAGTTCCTCGAGCACTGGTGAAGTTGACCCGTTCATGACACTCAACTATTTGTGCAGGCAGCAATCAGCTGTCTCTCCATGCTATGCCAAAAACTGGAGTTGGAGCCGTCTTCCATGCACAATGATTGGTTCTTGTACTGGTATACCTACAGCTGTTGAAAATCTGTAGAAGCAGCTCATGAGTACTGTGGAACTGAGGTCTGCCTGAATGTATCAGTCTAAGTCTTTTAATCTTTTCAGAGATGTACTGAAATCTTGCAAGATATTTTGGGAATACACTAAAATTCTTAACTTCTTTCCATCATGAAGCATTAAATTATTCTGGAGTTCTTCTGAAGTCTCAAATTGTTAACTAACGCTTGCACTCTTACAGACTTAATTTATTTTGAAAGCAGTCATCCTTGGTTCAGAACACTACAGACCAGGTTTCACATTTCCAGTACAGGACATGTATCTTGAAGTCATCATCAAAGGTTAGTGTAGTGTGAAGCTAATCTTGCAGAGAGAGTCAGTTAGAAGCTAATCTGAAGCAGCTACCTCTAATAATAAGGGAAGCCTGAAGAACTGAAATGAGTCTTTGTGAATGTTGCACCTAGTCTTGGCCCATTTGTGACTGTAGACGAACCAGTCAAACCATGGACCATTTTGTAAATCTTTGTTTGCTGGGATTACTGGACTTACACAAAGCTATATGTCAAGGTTAGTGATAAAATACTCATATGAAAGAAGAGTTTAGTGACTCATGTGAACGTACTTCTGACTTTTCTGACTTTACTGCCTCCAGGAGCGGAAAGACTTTAAGGATAATGCAGCTCTGAAAACAAAACTGAGGCATTGGCAGATGAGGAGACAACACAAGGCTTTTGATAGGGTGTGTACTTAGAGATTGGAGATCTTGGCTCTTCCACTACTTGGCTCAATGCCTCCATTTTCTCATACTTAAAATGGAGGTGATACCTTTCTCTGAAGCCTTTTGGAAGGTTTTAATAAAGTAAAAAATGATTTCTAGAGCAATCTGAATCACTTCTTTTTCCAATTATTAGGAAATCTGTATTTCAGAACTTGTTTCATCAACAGGTAATTTTTTTTTCCAATAACTGCTTCTAGGCATTTTGTTCCAATACTTGCTCAATTATAGCCTCTTAATATGCTATTAAAAAGGAAATTCAAATAATTTGAGTATATAAGGAATATACCAGTGTTTAAGGACCAAAGGCACATGCAGACTGAGCTTAAATGAACAAGTCATCTAAAGGCAGTGTCAGACAGGCAGACATTTTTGTTTTAGTCAAAAAGTGAGGTCAGGATTGTCCTCTATATCTTGTTCCACATGGAGTTCGTAAGTTGGTTTATTGAGTCTAGTGAGAGAGGTGTTAAGATGACTTTAACCTGTATATTAGTGTTATTTGGCAGTGTGTTTTCCTGCAACATGTGATGCAGGGCTATAGTCATCACCCTGCATTTGTCTATAGACAAACTGTTAATTTCCTCTTTATGTATAAGCTTCAGTGTTACAGTTTAGAGGAAAAAGAAAAGGTAATGGAAGTTTAGGTGCTGGCATCCCTGTGAAACTGGAATTGTGGGGTGGCACAACAATTCAAGGTCCAGACTGGGAGGGCCAACTGTTGAATTAATGAATTATTTTTTTTTTAATAAGAGGGAGGGTATTTTCTGTTCATGTATATGTGAAGATATCTTCAGCAGGCAATCTGCAATTGCTAATTTTACAAATATTTTCTACTGCAACCAGGTATGGAGGGGCAGTATGTAATTGTATTATTATGGCTGACATTGTGATTTCAAACTTTTAACTACTTCTGCCTTTAGAAATAACATACAGAACTGAGTCAAAAGCATGTGAGACAGCCCATGTGGGAGTGGGTTGAAGTGTGCCTGACATAAGAAATGAGCAAAAAGATAACCACTGAAGTAAAACTGGTTTTGGGGTATAAACAAATGCTAATCGATCTATTCAGATCATAGTTTTCATTCATACTCAATAGGTAAACTAACTTTAGCGCATCTACTGTATTTGTGGCTCATTGGGTGATATTTTAATCTCAGTATATTTTTAGAATTTTCATTTAATTGGACTCTTACTATACAAGAGAAGGGGTTAGAATAGTGGACTAACACTGCCGTTTTCAAATAACTTTTAGGTAACTGGAGGATCCAGTGGAATTGGAAAATGTATTGCTATTGAATGTTACAAGCAAGGTGCTTTCATAACACTGATTGCTCGGGATGAGGTAAGTGTATGTGTATTTTTACTGGCTAAACTTTGTTCAGAAAATCTGTATAGGTGGTGCATAATTTTGGAATTGATAATTATTCATGCTTTCTTCAGTGTATATTTTAAGCAGATTCTAAGCATTTCAAATTAATGCATTTGAAGAGGAGAGGTGGCTGCCTTTTTAAGGAGTATAGCCCAACACGGAATTTGTGATTAGCTTGCTTTAAAGCTCTGTCACTGCTGTCACTTCTGTTAATGGCATTCTTTATTTCACCATCTAGATTTGTGAGGACAAACCCAGGAAAAATCATATATTCTTTAAAACTGTAGAATTTCCCTACAGTAAATGACAAGTGGGGTATTAAAGACAATTCTTAAAATTTATTTTGGTGTCTAATCAGCATTATATCATACTTTTTACTACTGCAAAACTGTTCATCAAGACGGCTTTGGAGGAAAAAATGGTGGCTTTGGTTTTTTTTAAGTAAGAGGTATTCAGAATGTAGTTGAAATGACTGTTTTCGTAATGGGTTGTTATTTTATTTGTAGAGAAAAAAATAATTATTCATTAAATAAAAGCACTTTTTTGTGGGGCCTCAGTCCCATCTGTCTTTGATAATTTACTTACCTTTGAGAACTTATTTTGCATAACCTTGAAAGCAGCCAGAATTAACACAATTTTTCTTGAAATGAGCAGGACAATTTCAATTTACCAAATTTTAATTTAATTTTTAGGATAATTCCATGATAGTGATTGTTCTTCAGAATAGTTTATGTACTATTACGTAAATACAAAATAGAACCAAAATACAGGAGAAAAATTAATACGTAAGTCTTAGGTGCTCTGGGTAGTTGTATGAAACAAAAGCATTAAATCTATTATAGAAGTTGTTACTGGCTTTAGAAGATGAAGTGAAAAACAGATAAGCGAGTTCTGTTAGCTTGATGGAGTTCATGTTTTCATGATATATTCATAAATCTGTAAAATGACAAATAACAAGTGTTATAACAAGTTGAGGATAACTTTTGGGGGGGTTACAGAATGTTTTTAAGCCTTATTGAAATACTGAACTATTTTGCTCTCAGAACTGCAATGCTTTAGCTGTTCTTGTATCCATTTCAGAACAAGCTGTTGCAGACAAAGAAGGAAATAGAAAAGTATTCTGTTAATGACAAGCAGGTAAGATCACTGCCCACAGTGGCTGTTGTGTGTGTTGTTTAAGGTAGTCACTACAATGTAGTTCAGTAGTCCTGTCTTTAAAACAAAGCTGTTTGACAAAAATGAGTGAGGACTCAGTATCTGAATTCAAAGATACCAGTCTGCTTACATGAGATGTTCTGAACTCTGCTACATTTGATGTTGCCTAGCTAGTGCATTAGCCTGCTTTTCTTAGAGAAAAAAGATTGATGTCTTCAGCTGTAGCTGTAGTATGCTTTTTGGGATAGCTGCAGTGTACTGTCACTCGATAGCATTTGTGTTCTTCAAGATGAAATGGAGGAACCATTTTTTTTTTTATTTTTTTTTTCCAAATCTCTTGTTTTGCAGTTTGTAAATACAGCGATTGGCTTGGGAAGGAAGTTTAGATACTTGTGTCCAGGTTTAGTTCGTTACATTATACTCGTATTCCTTTTCCTGTAACTGATACACAAGTTAAATTGACGAAGTTCTGAGACTTCTAAACATTGAAGCTGCTTTGGTGAATAGGTAGTGCACTTGTGCATAAATGCACTGTTCTAGAGCGGAGATACTAGCTTAAAATAGGTAAGCTTATGATGTTCAAAATATGCAAGATGAAATACTAAATTATTTTTTTCACAGTACTAATAATCAAGGGGAGAGGGGAAACAGTATTGAGACTGTTAACATCTTTGACTTCTCTGTTCTTGTGTTCCAGAAATTTTGTTACTTTCATGATTACTAATACAAGCAATTTATTTGTCTGTGGAAAGGGATTTGAATTGATAAATTGGATACTCTGTTGAAAAGAAGCCATGGAAAAAGCCAAATCCAATAATGTTTGTACTAGCTGATACAAAATTTTCTTAATACCTCCATTTATTAGATAAGATTCTGTCTTCACTTCCTTATATTTTTGTCAAATGGCTCAAGCTGACTTTTTTTTTTGTGCATGCTGCCTTACTCACATCAACTTTATTTGAAAAACTAAGCCTTTGAGGTGAGGAGAAACTATTTTACCCATTTTAAAATAAGTAAATAAATCCCAATAAATCCCAATAACCATTTTTTTTTAGCTGCTCTAGTAGTTTCCCAAGCTTAGCATTAAAGTTGATCCCTGTCCAACACTGTGTCCGGATGTTCTTGTTAAAATCTGTCCAAGCTTGATGGATACAGACTTTTTAAAAGAATATTTTGTGGTGAATGTTCATAAGAGTCTCAGAAGGTACCTTCAAGGTTGGACAAGCTCCAGCATGGACTGAACAGGACTGCTTTTGCAGAAGCAGCTTTAAATTTGCAGCCATGTTAAGCATAGGCCATGGGAGTGATAGGTAGGCTGGCTTTTCTGTAGCTATTGTTGAGTTGTTACACAATGTCACAGGGAAGCCTGCCTGATCTAAATGTGAAGAACAGAACTGGAAAAAGCAGGGAGTCTGGGGCAGAGCTCACGTTAACAGCAGATCGGAAGCTAGGAAGTGAGAGCACCTGAAGCAGGAGAAGCTGTACAAAAGGGTTGCTGAAAGAGTGTACAGAAAGATGATGTCTGATATGGATCACATACACAGAGACTATGTTTATTAGATGTGGAGCTAAGAGGCAAAGATCCTCAGGAAATATTACTTTTTACATGAGCATATGCTGTCACCATTCAGCTCTTGGATTCATACATGAAACCAGGTTGCACTGGCAAGCAGGGTCTACGTATGTTTTAGTCTTCCATTTGGCAAATGTTCTTTTAAAGACATTTGCATGCAATTTATTTAGAGTGCTGACAGTGCAGCCTTTATGGGTATAGGTGTGCAATAGAACAAAATCCTTGCCCTTAGAGAATTTGGGGTATTTTTGCAATACTTTTTAAATGCTTTTCCAAATGTAGATTATTTCCAGTTACTTCACTGGGAGTTGAATTGATCTTTATTGTGAAAGCTTTATTAATGATCCAACACCATGCAATCTTTAGAACCAAAGGTGACGAATGGGGCTGGGGATATTAGGCTATTTCTGGCAGCATATTCTGTGTCCTAGGCATGGATCTATAGTGCATGATCTGGAGTGAAGGTAATCCATATATTGTAGCAGAAAGAACATATGATACTAGAAGTAAAGAGGTGAATTGTATAATGTGACAGTAGTCAATAAAAGCTGTGGCAGTTCCTGAGTGTGTTGTTCACAGTATGAATAACTAATCTATGCAGTCTGATATATTAACCCAACTGCTCCACTTTTGGAACAGATTTTTTTTGTAACTTCCTCACTGATCTTGCAAAGGCATCTGGATAATAAATCAATGTCATTTTTGTTCAACTGCTATTTTGTTCTCAAACTTATGTAAAAGAAGAGTATTTCCAAAATGTAATAAATGCCCTAAGGGGAGATGCATGCAGACCCACCAATAACTTGCACCACGAGTTTACTCTGATGTCCAACTACACACAGTGCTAGAAGGCAGGAATAGCCAACCTGCTGTACAGGAATGACAAGCAGATTCTGTTTGTGCAGCTGAGAAGTGTAGCAGTCTGATCAGAGGCAGAACTGACAAATAACTAGCTGCCAAAGCAGTTTGTTACACTGTAAGCTTTTTTTGTGTGTGTTTCCACGTGCTCCCTCACTAGTGGTCACAATGTTACTTGTTACAAACTGGTGATGACTTTGTTTAATTTCACCTCAAACTGAGTTGAAATGAATTGACCAAAGTAACAGAAGGGATAGAAATTGGAAGAATATAGGAGTCCCTCCTTTTATTGTGCTATGAGATTGCTTCTCCTTTCAAGATGATGAATTGCCCTGTAGCTCTGCTGATTGCTCAGCAGAGACGGTAGCTTATTTTTAAATACGTGGCCAAGCTGGAGTTCCTAGTGATCTTACAGTTTGTAAGTGGTAACCCAAAAGCAGTGCTTCCTTTGGCCAGAAGTTGATTTGAAGGTACTTCAAAATGTAGATACTGACATGGTCCTGCTGAAAGTAATCAAAAAGGGGGGCTGAACTTTTAGCTGCAACAAAACTTAGATATCACTGTCATCTGTTTTTTGTCATCCTGTCCTGCCTGCCTCCTCCCCCAGACCAATGGTTATTTTCATTTTTCTGTATCTTTCAACCTAAACCCCATAATCTTTGGTTTCCAGACAAGGAGTAAACATATACACATTACTTCATTTTAGATATTTGTGACACTGTGCAGCTAGTCAGTTTCTCATAGAATTTTTATTTTAGTTTTGTCCTTGACATGTCTCAGAGTATGCAACCAAGTTTACTACTATTCTTCAAAATTTTATGAAAAAAGTGAGTAGTGTGCAAAGCCAGTACTAAAGTTAGCAGGTTTTTAACACTTGCTTTATAAATGTTGAAAAAGTTTGGTTTGTGTGTTTTTTTTTTTTTTTTTTTTTTTTTGCAGTGCTGGTGCTGCAGTTTAGGAGAAACACTCCACAACCATGTGTTTCTATGATGTGGAAAAAAATCTTTTTTCTTAAAGATGAGCCTAAGCCACACAAATAGCTTGACTTGTGTTTAGTGCTGATGACAGTTAAATGTAGCACTGTGGAATTTTGACTGCCTTAGTTAGAGTAGTTGTTACTAAACTTTATTTAAATAACTCAAGGCATAGTGGGGATTGCTTTATCCAGTGTGGGAGAAGTGCAAACTGTCCTGTCAAAAAGACTTCTTGTTTTTCTGGAAAAGATAACGTCATTGGGTTTTGTTTCATTTTGAAAGGCTTGGAGTCAAGAGTTACTGGACTGACTTTGTTGTAAAAATGTTCTTGCTTTCCTAGGTTGTACTATGTATTTCTGTTGATGTATCTAAAGACTACGAACAGGTGGAGAATGTTCTAAAACAGGTGAGGAAGTAACTGATTTATCTATATATCTTAAGAAGCTTATCTACGTATGGCATATTTCTAATGGAAATAGTTTCTTGTAATGATACTGTTCTATAGGAAGATTTTTTTTTTTTTTTTCCCTCTAAAGAACATCTTAACGTCTCTCCCTCCTTCCAGGCTCAGGAGAAGCTGGGGCCAGTTGACATGCTTGTAAATTGTGCAGGAACATCAGTTACAGGAAAATTTGAGGATATTGAAGTGAATTCTTTTGAAGTGAGTGAGCATACTTTTTTATTTTATTATATGATGATATGTTATTCAACCATTTTAACAATTAGATTGCATTCCTGTGCCATTGCAAACTTTGTATGAATAGTGATACACTTGATTTGTGGTAGCTGTCAGAATTAGAATATATCTTTAGATTTGCAAGGATTGCCCCTAATTTCTCCCCGAACTATTGGTCTGTTGTTGGGTCAGAACAGTGAATTCTCCCTTTGGGATAGAAAGAGTCCTCAAGATGGAAAAAAAGCCTGGCATGTATTTTTACAGTTTAATGTGCTGTGAAAAGCACCGAATTTCACATGGTCTCATTTTTTTCTGGTGAAATTTGTTGTGTTTTTTTTATTAATGTTTTTAACCTGTTTAAGAAAAATTCAGCTGTTATCAGTGTTGAACTGAGGTGCACAAATTGTTCGCAGCTTGAGAAGCTGCTGCTCTGATGAAAAGACAAAAAAAAAATACCCCAAACCCCTGTATTTTGATTACTTTATGCCCACAGCCCTCAGACCCCCAGTCTATATATAGCATTTACAGGTAACATTGAATCATCTGAAAAGACTAAATAGGCATAATTTTATAATAAATTTCAGTTGTCCATTCTGTTGCTTGTATAGGCTATCAATTGTGTTTTAGGCCTTCTAGAAAGTGAAATTAAAGACTTCCCCTTATCCGTCAAAGATTTAAATCTCTCAAAGGCATAAATAAATAAAATTTTTCCTGTTTTAGAGAGATCTTTAAACTTTCATTTCAGTATGTTTTGATACGTCATGTCTAAATGGATTGCTTCCTGGACACTGTTTAGGTTAGATTTTCCCTCAAATATTCTTCTTTTTTCCTTGAAGGTCATATGGTTCATGGTATTATCAGCATCCTGGATGCTATTGAGACTTGTAGATAGGCTGGATTTCTTTTGGCTTGAAGTGAGATTTTTAGCTATAAAGCAGTTTATGAAGCTGTAGAATAGAAAACAATTGTTTCTTTGCCAGCTGATAGAACTATAGATCTAGTGAACTTCATTGTTAAAGCAGACTGAAATAGGGTTTTTTGATAAGTAATACCAAACAGCTGAAGGGTTCTGAATCTGTGATTCAAGCACCATGTTAATATCGTTTGTACAGAGATTAATGGCAGTCAATTATCTGGGTAGTGTTTACCCAAGTCGAGCAGTAATCGCTACCATGAAGGAACGAAGAATGGGAAGGATTGTGTTTGTATCATCTCAGGCTGGGCAATTAGGCCTATTTGGTTATACAGCTTATTCTCCAACAAAGTTTGCTCTTCGAGGGTTGGCTGAAGCCCTGCAAATGGAGGTATGTGTGCAATAATTTAAATATTTTTGTTTGTAAACAAAAATATTTTTTTTAACTAGAAGCACAATACATTTTCATTTAAATAGTTCTCTTTTTGTGTTGGGCAGCACTACTGATATCTGTGTGCTATGTTGGCCCTTTTCTGGCAGCAGTGCAATCCTATTGCTCTGCATAGGGTTGCAGAAACTAAGCTGATTTCAGTTGCGTAAGAGGGAATAGATTGAATCTGTTCCTAGAACTGAAGATGACATGTTCAGACATTTTTTTTAATCTTTTATTTTAACTAAAAGGACTTGGATTTTAAGTCTTTTGAGAAGAGTCTTTTTCAAGGCTCTAAGTGCAGAATTGGATTGAAGATCCCATGGATACATGAATGGCAGGCCAGTGGTTCTCAACTTGTTTGTGAGGCCACAGTAAGTGATATGTAAAACTTGCAAGATAGAATTTGAGGATTGTCCACAAAAAGAAGCTGACAGTGGTTCACCCTTTTAAATTTTGGTATATATAAGCTTTTTATAGTGCAATGTTCTAAGCTATGTTTAAGTCAGAACTAAAACCCAAACAAACACTGTTTTCATTATTTAGTGGAACAAGATTGGTAAGTACATTGTAGTAAGGCAGGTAAAATTGATTTGAGAATTGCTTCCCTTATTCTTTTGTTAAGAACTAAACCCTACATTCTTAAGTGTTTATATATTGTGTCAGCATTTGGTTCTAGACCCTTGCATAGTCTCTGGGTTTGCCTTGTTCTGTTCAATGTGTGCCTGGATTGGGATAAGAATGGGGGGTAAAACTGCCTCTAATCACTTCTGGCCTGCCATATAGAGCAATGTGACTGTAGGGTCTTTGTTAAGACTGGTTACAGATATTTTTTGAAGACTGAATTCTTCAAAACTAAAATAGGACATTTATGGACCTGTGATGTGGTATTTCAGTATGTGTTTTCAATATAGACTGTTTGTACAGATTTGCATTGTAGTACTTTCTGAATAGTAGTGCAGTAAGTGATGTAATTTTGACATGTACATACAAATACTTAACTAAATGCAATCCTTGACATGAGGCCTTCCATTTTTCCTCACATTTTCTATTTATTTTTTTGTCTCTCTGGATTTTCGTCCCTTGCAAGTTTATACCACAGGTTGAAAAGCCTTGTGATTTGAGTATATTTCTTAAAGATATCAAATTTGAGTTTTAAAATTTTGGTTTTTCTCATACTTGTCCAGCAGTGAAAATATGTTGACATAAACAACAAAAAAAGCATGCTAATAAGCCTCAGTGAAAGTCTTTTTGGCCTTGTGTTTTTGAATGCTGGATACTGGTGTTTGGCAATGGTTTGGTCTCTCTTTAAATTGAAACTGGTAAAATTAGATAGCTTAACTACTTCCATATTCCTCCTAAATGTCTTAACGCTTAGGTTTATCAAATAATTTACATCAAATGCAAAGTTTTGAAGATGTTTTTATTAAACAAAACACAACTGTATCTTACTTTCTGCTGTTTTGCTTTCTCATTTGAAAAAGCTCCGAGTCTTGCAAGTGCTGAATATGAGGGTGACTAAACACTAGAAGCAATTTAAATTCATGCTTGCTCTATTTCTTCAGTACAAGAGAAATTAATTAAGTTCTGTGGGACATGTAAAGGCTGTCAATATTAAGATAACACTTACTTTTGTAAAATACAGGTAAAACCTTATAATATCTACGTAACGGTGGCCTATCCTCCCGATACTGATACACCTGGCTTTGCAGAAGAAAGTAAAACAAAGGTAAACTGTTCTTCAGTAATACTGTAATGTTATTGAAGCTTCACTTTGTAGTAAGCAATGCATTTCAGATTTAATTCACTTCAGTAGTACTCTTGAAATCAGTGCATATTAAGATTTTAAGGACTTTAAAACACTTCAATTTTATCAACTTAACTAGTCAGTGTTAAATAGCTTGTAGGATAATTTTGTGTAGTTTATTGTTCTTGCTTTAAAGGGAAGAACTACCTACCTTTAATATCTGAAACACTGCAAAGTTTTTCTGTACACAGTCAAAATAGTGTTGTGGAATGGTAAAATGTAAACCCACTATTTGTTTTGATATCAAAGCTTAATGAACTAAAAATAATATTCCTATTTTGTGTCTTTGATAATCAGCGGTTGTTCTAATAGATGTGACAGATCAAAATAAACCTCAGTTCTTTCAGCGAAGTCTGCAAACTAACCATGCTGTATGACTATATGTAATGACACAATTTAATAGTGGCTGTTGTCTGGTATTAAAGTAGGAAGGAAACTGTCTTGCATTGTGCTTGGACTGCAAATGACAAGTATCGCTTTTCAGAAGGAATTGTCAGTAGTAGACCTTTTTTATTTGGCTTACCTTGAAAGCGAAAATTTTGACCCTCAAAAATTTAGTTGCCTATCATTTGACATGTCTGTGCATATGAAGTATAATTCAAAAAACTGCATTCAGGCCTCCAGTTCAGACTGAAATATCAGGTAATCAGAGAAAAATGTGTCTCTCTTTTATTTGCATACTGTGAACTAGAAACATGGTATCTAAGGAGATCAGCCTTTTGAAGATGCCCTGTCATGTCTAATAGGAAACTGAGGTTGAATTCCATTTTGTCTTTCACTGTTCATATAGGAATCAGTAGGGATTGCATAACACAATTCTTACTTCATCATTTCTTGATATAGGTATTCTGTATTAAATGTATATTCCCACACACACGAATAAAGTGTCAAATCAGACATTTGCAGATACGAGTATAGCTTGCATATTCTCTGGGATTTTTTTTTTTTTTCTAGTAGTAGCCTATTTCAGGGAAATAGTCACCAGCAAAATGCACTATCCATCTAAGATTTCTCTTTAATAAAAAGAGATTCACTGAGATTTATCTTACTTGTCAAAAAGGTTTTGTCCATTAAGCTAAGACTTGTGCTTTGCTTTAGCATACATGAAGTCTTCGAGTGACTTGCTCCTGTCGTGATAGTGCGCCTTAAATCTCTGCAATATTGCATTGCTCTGACCGTTCAGATACTAATTATTGCTGCATTTCTTTAATACTACTTAGTTTAGAACATCTGTCTCTGTAGTTTGCATCTCTAGGTCTAGGCTGTTTGTAATCATGAATACAGTAAAAGAAAATGTCAGGAACTAGGATACAGCTTTCCTGTATTTAATCATGAAGCTTTCTTTTGTTTTGTTTTTTTGAGGTAGCTGCTTTACAAATTACAACCATACTGGCCAGTAAGCTCAAAAGTACATAGGGGTTATAAGATGGAGATCTGATGACGTAAGCCATATCGTTGTAGGACAGCGTGTAAAAAGTGTTTGTATGTGATTTCTGCTGGCAAAGACACCGATTCCCCCTGCCCCCCCTTAAATACACATACTGGGGAAAAAAAAAAGTTTTCAGTGAGCCTGGTCAGTGAAATCAGGATTCATAATTCTACAGATATTTGGAAATAGACCTGTTTCTGTGAAATTTATTTTCTAGAGTACTTTGGATTGATAATGAGAGAGAAACCTGTAGTCTAGGAGTGCTTTTTTTTGAAGTATTAATCTTGGAATTAAACTAGTCCCAGTATTTGACTAGGCTTGAATGCTTCAATTAAATTTTCTTATTAAATGTAACTTGTGACCAAGTACTCTTTTTCTCCCTAATTTAGCATTGTTTTTTCTTCATTAACAGAACCGTCTATCTTAACATATTGAGCATTTAAATAGCTTGCTGTGCAGTTAGTTCCATCATTGTTTTATTTGTTGAAAGGACATGAATGACAAACATTATTCTAAATATTTTAAAGCATATTTTTGCCCGTTGTTTTTGTAACAGACCGGACTTGTTTGGGTTTTTTATGAAAGAAATTGTGATTGCTAAAATAACTGCCATAATTGCATTCTTCTAGTGAGATGAAGTGGCATAAATGCTCTAAAACACAAATAAAATGCAGTGGTGGATTTTGGTGGATACTAGTGTGTGGAGTTTAAGAAATTAAAAAAAAAAAGGTTGTTTTGTAGGATATTAAAATATTTCAGGCCTATCTTTTTGCTTCATGTCTGGCAAAAAAACATGTAATACATTCATAAATAAATAATAGTTGAAGCATTTCAACAACTTCTGCTGAAAATAAAATACTTGGGGGGGTAAACACTTTTTTATAGTTTCTAACTAATAAAATATGAAAAAAAAAAAAGTACTATTCAAGGAAAAGTTGGCATTTCATAAAATTAGTCTATTATTTACGAAGGTGCTTTTGCCTGTCTTTAAGTGGATGTTTTAGGTCACAGCATGATACCAGTTGGTAACAGTGATGTCATCCATGACAAAAGGCCTAAACTCAAAATTTGACCTTCATATTTTTCTCCCCTGTGTATTGTTAGTCAAACTTATATTGGTGTTTTTCTACTAAAGCCCTTAGAGACGAAGCTAATTTCTGAAACCTCATCTGTTTGCCAAGCAGAACAAGTCGCCAGGGTTATAGTCAAAGATGCCATAGTAAGTAAATTATCTTTTTAAAGTATGTTCTTTGTTGGAGAGACTAGGATCACATGCAATGCTTGTTTAAGACTGTAAGACAATGGCTAAGCTAAATGTGAAATCAATTTATGCAAAAAAGTGCTCTTTGGTTAGTTTAAACAGGAAGTATTTTCTTTATTCTTTTGCCACTTTGCCCACAAATGATTTTATACAATCTCTTGGAACTAAAAAGTATCTGAAGATGTACATTAGACAGAACAAAATGATGCATCGGTATGATGCAATGTCTCAAAGGCAGATTATGACTGACTTTAAAGCACTAAACTCTATTGACTTTATGTATTAAATACCATTTGTCTAACTTCAAAAGCGTGTTGGACTGTCTTATTTTTCTTGAAGATGAGTTCATAAAAATAATTTAAAAATAAATGAAGGCAGTCTAGCCTTTTGGCTTTTAATCTTTAAAGTATGTGATTTATGAGTGATTAAAATACATAAAATGCTGCTCTTGGTGGTTAAAGGTGTATTGCCTTTCTGAAGCATTTTTTTAACGTTTTGTGCTATGGAATGCTCAGATGCTTAATAAAGCACCTCAGAATGGAAACAAACATGAAATTTCATCTTCCTAAAGCACAGTGACTGAATCTTAAAATTTGTAATTGTTTTATAGTTCCAAATACTTTTGGTCTTCAACATGATTTACATCTATAGCAGGTGTTAAATTGTGAAGTTGTTACAGTATTTTCACAAATACAGCACATAAACACAAAATCATGTCTGGTTTTGGGGTCCTGAGTTTTGCAAGCGAGTACTACCTCATATAGTATTTTGCTCTGGTGCTTAAGGAAAGCTAATCTTGTCTCCAATCTTAAGCATTTGGTATATCTACACCATGGTCATATATGTTGTATCTACACTTTGGATGATATGTTAGTTCCGACATGGTCTTTATGCACTCAAGCCATCAGTTGAGAAACTAAAATAGAAATTAAAGGTAGCTCTATACTGTAGGAACTCTGCAGTCCTCTCAGGTGTGCGTTAGGAAATAACTCAACCAAATCTTATATCCTCTGCTACTTTGCAGAGTTTCACTCCTAACGCTGATTCAGGAACACCACCTTCTCCTTTAACTTCTGCATTCCGTTAAGTTTAGTCCTGCCGTGTTTCAGGACGTCTGTTTTCCAGCATACAGTCTGCTGGAAACAAATGGGATAAGCATGGTAGTCAGCTATAGAGCTGCAATTTTCCTGATGAGTAGTCAAAAACCAGCCAAACAACTTTTTTCTGGTGTTTGTCCCCCCCCTCTGCCAGCTGAATTGCTTAGCAGGCTGCGAATCTTACGGTTTTGAGGGGGGCAAGTTAAAAATACTTGATGTAGATGAAGGAGGACCTGTTACCTAGCATTTGAAATATACCCCCAGCCAAATCTCGTGATAACAAACCAATTTTAACAAAAGGCAAGTGGTATTTTATTCTACAATTATAGTAGTGATTGGTGATTTGATAGAGTTAGGGTGTAATTCTGTGTCTGAAATATATTTACAGATGGGGAGACCATCATGTATTTTCTCCATCAGTAAGCATGCTTCAAGAAGAAACGTAAAGCTTTTCTATCTCATAAAGAAATCTGCACTAATTTTGGAATGTTGCTGTACAGCACAAAATATTTTTTAATATTTTTAATTGTGTTGTTTTTTTTTTTTTTCCACATCAGTCAGCTATGTTCACCAAGAATAGCTGTTGAAATAAGACACATCATGATTTGCCACAACTGGGTAAATTACTTTTTTTTCTTAATCGCTGTTTTCCTTCCATCCAGCAAGGGAACTTTAACAGCTCAGTTGGATCAGATGGTTACATGCTATCAATATTGACAAGTGGAATGTCACCAGTCACTTCTATTACTGAAGGTCTTCAGCAGGTAAGATTTGGGAAAGCCTCACAGTCGCAAGTTCTTATAGTTTAGGATACTTTAAAATGTAGAGCACTATGCAAACATTATTTTTTCATCAAATGGCTGTTAATACTGTGGAGACTTGGGTTTAGGAAACTGAAGTAGTATTTTCCAGCTGAAGCGGCAAGTTGGTGGGAAAGCCAAGACTACTACCTGCTGCTCAGTCTGGAACGGTTACATGGTTATGATGGTTTTCCTGAGTTTGTTTTCTTGATGTTATGTAGAATACCTGCCTGGAACTTTTTTATTTCACAGATAAATAATATGCTGCAATCTGGGATCTTAAATGAATTGAAAGGTGTTTCTCTCTGTTTCCAGGTTGTTTGCATGGGCATTTTTCGCATCATTGGCCTATTTTACCTAGGAAGTTTTGACAGCATAGTTCGTCGCTGCATGATGCAAAGGGAAAAATCTGAAAGCACAGATAAAAATGAATAATCGTTACTTTTATTTGGAAGAAGAATGTTAAACAGTCATGCGTAAGGGGGACTCAGTTTTTCTCCTGAAGGATTTAGACGGGAAGTACTTGCATATGTGACAGATGAGTCCCCTCAAAAGCTATGAAAGAAAACAAAAGTACGACTCCAGAAAACGCCAAACTATGCAAAAGTGTGAATGAAGATTAGCTTTTTTTTCCTGGTGATTTGAGTTAGAGATAATTTGAGGAACTTGTAAGTGATCTGCGGAGTAGAATTTGAGAATGGACTATGTGCGGTGATTCTGGACAAATGCTTAAGTTTTCTTATTTCGGTGCTTATGGACAAAACAAGTACCATGACAGACTGGGCAGAAGTAGATTGAAGTCCCCTCAACAAGTTGGAACCTTTTGCTAACGTTTTGGGACTGGTTTTAATTTAGAATGTTAACTTTTCCTTTTGCCAATCTACAGATCCTTCTGTCAATGACAGCTTTCCTTATTCTATCCAACATGCAACTGTGGAAACCTTAAGATGGCAGATACATTTGTATGATCCAAGCTTTCTCAGTCTGGGAGTAATTAAAAAGTATGATTTAATGTATGCATACTTTCTAAAGGGAGATGAAGAACCCTTTCCCACAGAGAAATGCTAGATGTGATCGGGTCTGTAGCTCTTCTGGCCTTTGAAGTATATTGTGAACAAAAAAAATCAAAGCAGTATCAAGTGTGTTGATTATGACTTTCAGCATTTTAAGCCATTGAAATAATGTACAATTTCTACAGATACCTACTTTTCCTACTTATCTGCCAGTTTTTGCTCTGGAGAGGAAAGTAGTTTAATGCTACTATTATGCACATTATTTTTCAAAGCTGCAAATGATGAGCCAAACCAGTAGTTGATGAGAGAATCAATTGTAATTAAAATGCCAGGCTCTTCCAGTAGCAGGAATGTAGCTTTTTGGGGCAGGAGGGGTGGCAGGGAGAGGAGCGTGTGTCAGAATGGCATTCCACCCTGAATTTTGTCACTACACAGAAAAACTTTCACATCACAAGAAATGATTTAAAATACCCTCCTTCTGTGTGCTCCACTTCTAGTTTGTTTCATTTACATTGTATGAAACAAGGCTGCTCAATAACTGCTTCAGAATAAACAGAACCCAGTGGTTGTTTCTAATGAATCTTAAGTTTAACACTGAAAAACCTTGATGACGTAACAATGATGTTTTAAGGGTGCACTATATATACTGTTTATTTGATGGACCACTATAGCAAGTGCCTTGTGAGCTGCTTTTCTTTCCAAAAGCTGCATATTTTGTATTTGTTAGCATTGTTGTGTTTTCAATGTCATATTTTCCATTTTCAGTCAGTACTCTGAATCTAAAATTACCCATAAAACTGGGCACTTTCACTTCCTTTGAAGTAGTATTTAACAACAAAATAGGCAAAATTGATTGCTTTTGTTAAGATACTCTCTACATCTATTTAAGAAGAGGTATTCAGTTAAAACTGAGAGGAAAAGTAATAGGTGGTTAACTGGAAAACCTTTAAAATATAATTTATTCTTTGTTTTCCCTCTCTGAATTTGGTTATCACTCTTCAGATTTTCTTCATGTAGACTAAACTTGCTTTAATACCTGGTTTACAAACATATTTTGGGGGGAGGGTCACACTGGCCCTCTCATTTTAAGTGGTTAGACTTTCATTAGATTGCAAATGTTAAGGCATTGTTGAATTCTTCACAAAGCCTATGTTTTAGGTCCTGCCTCCTAATTTTGTTTAGATACATGAAGTTGTGCATGCCTATAATATAATACTAATTTTGAGAATAGTGTATTCCTGCATTTTTAAACAGCTGGGCTTCAGTGCAAAGAAATCTAGTGTGCATATGTTTCCTGTGCTGCTTAATGTGAATGACATAACGGAGCATTTATCGTACCTCCATTGTCAACGTTGCTATGTTTCTTGAAGCAACATAACAATGCTATTTGGATCCTATTATCTATGTTAATTCTTATTTTGATGCAAATCAAATACTTCTTTGACCACCTGCAAAAGATACCAAAATGGGTGGATCAGTTGTGCTGTAGTTTGAAATAAATGCTTATGTAAATGACTTGACATCAATACAAGCTTGAAGATCAGGACTTAAAAACCAGTAAGACTTTAGATACTTGAATTTTTGGGTCTTCAGCTTGGAATGGTGAAGGGCTTGCATTTAAGAAACATAATCCAGAAGGTCAGAGCACACACAAGACATTACGGCAGCTGGGCCTTTTTAAAGTATTTCAGGTTGAACATCTTAGTTCACTAATCACTCTTTCTTGACTGAGGAGTCCTCCAAATAATGACTGATGGAATTCAGTGCAAGCGTCTGAAGGAGAAATAAGAATACTGGGTCAAAGTTATGGCCCTAATTTTGCATAGTGTAAGTGGTTGTATTGACAGTAACGCTGTAGGTTGAATCCCTCAGCAATTGTGGAAATGGGAGCAAAGCAAGTCTTTTGACAGAACAAGTAAAGAATAATCTTTTAAAATGTTCTTGTTTCTGCTGGTGCAAGTTAATGCAGTTAATTTTAACTGATAAACTTTTCAACTGTTTTATTGTCAAAACATAGTAAATTGTCAACTACAGCAACCTTTGGTGTAAATTTTGTTTTCCTATGCACATTCTCTATCAACCAATGTACTCGTTTTAAGGTCCAATATTAAGTGAAGGAGATGCCTTGTAATCTTGTGGAAAAATGTTTAGCAGCCAAAAAACTATTTTGCCAGTTTAAATGTTATGAAACCTCTACGTTGAAATGTTTTAGCAGTGTATTAGATCTGTGAAGAACTTCAAATAGGCTTTATTACTTTTTGTCAAATTGTCAATAATTTAATCACTTGTGCCATATCAGTTGGTGTTTTGTCTCTTGTTTTCTTGGTCAATCTTTAAGATATAGTTTAGGCTTTGATAGTCTTTTCCATTCCATGTAGTTTCTAATGATTGTCTACTTTAAGTACAGATTTATTGTAACTTTACATATAGTTTACTTCACCAAGGTGTTTATGTGCAATTTAAATAGATTTAATATTTTACTAAGAAAAAAGATATAGGTAAATAAACTTTATTTGCTGTGAAAAACTCTAGGCACTTTTAAATGGTAAAAATATATAGCATTATTTGTAAAAAGAAAGTTTGTGCTTATCGCTTCATCATTTTTGTGCCAGAACTGTAAACCTGTAAACTAGTTTTCATATTTTATATTTCTCAAAATAAATTGAGAATCAACAAAGCCTGTAACTTCTAAGTTCTTTGAGGAGATGAAGAGCAATGGATAAATTCATTTGCAGGGCTTGGTGTTTTTCTTTTTTTTTTTTTTTTTTTTTTTAAATCTGGGATTAGTTTAGCATGATCCTCTTAATTTTGTAGGACAGCAGAGAGGGCAAGATATCCCTCCGTTTTAGCAGCTTAGGGCTGAGGTGTACAGCAGATGAAGGATGTAAGGAATTTGACTGAATACTGTCAGCAGACCCAGTGTCAGCAAACCATAATGAAAGTGGGATTAAATTGACAAAATCTGCCTTTATTGCAGGAGGTGCTGCCAGTGTATAACTAGTGCTTGTGAATCCTGATGAGCTCATTCTTCCTAGTGGAAAACAATTGAAATAATATTTACATGTTAGCTGTCTTTCCGTACCACCACTGAGCATGCAGCTGTATAGAAAATGACTGTATTATGGTTCAGCTCTGTGGTAGGATGGCTTGATTGGATAGCTAGCTCCAAGGTAATAGCAGGGGAGAAGTAGCCCGAAGATAGTTATTCTCAAACTAAATACAAAATTGCAAAAGTTCAATCTTTTAGAAAGCCATTCTTACTAAATTAGCAGAGAACCAAAATCAAAGATGGACTGAGGAAAGTATATGCTATCTAAAATGTGTTTTTAAAGCTGAGGGGCTGATGTTAATCTTAGAGTGTTGGGAGAATTTAAAGTTTTTAAATGGAGAATTAAAAATTTTTAAATGCCACATTGCAACTGGAGCTGCTGATTTTTCCTTTTCAGTAAAAGTAGCAGGCCAAAGGAAATTGTTCTTCATTCCTTTTCATAATCAATTTCAGCTACGAGGCTAAATTATCTGGTAGCTCCATTTTTATTTTATTTTTTTTGGCCCAGTCAGTACCAAGCACACTGAAGAATAGGTGCATGTTTGATTGTCTGTCAAAGCTGGTAGTAAACTCATGAAGTCATTTCCTTACCTCTGTCACTGGGGGGAGACTCAAGAAAGCCGGAGACCTTTAAATGAGGTGTCTGTCTTGCCACATCTCTCATCCTCTTTTTCTTATTTCCTTTCTTTCAACCTAGATGCACTAAACTGGTGAAAAAGACGACCGTGCTAGTCGTCTGTTGGTGGTGGTCTGTGATGGTTGGGAAATAATACCGTTAAGCTTTTGGACAGAAACTTACAGAAACTTGCACTGAAGGAAGTGGAAAGTGCAATTTTTTTTTTTTTTTTTTTTTTTTTTTTTAACCCTGAAGATGCATGTCTAATTTGATGGAGGGGGTGGAGGTGAAGCATTTAATGAAGCTGATTGGGAAGGTGTGCTGTTTGGGGAAACCTTTATGAAGGGGTATAATACCAAACCTCTGTGGTAGAGCAGCACCGAGCCAGTCTGAAATTTTCTTTTTCCTAAATTGAAAACAAGTTTGTTTTCAGCTTGGAGGGGAATCCCCATGTTAATTTTAAACCTTTCGAGTTCTAACTATGAAGTTCATTCTGTAGTAGTGCTGCTAGAGCAATGTAAATAAACACAAGGGGTAAAAGCAAAACATATGCGACTAACACCAAATCATGCTACTGAGCTCTGAGAATCAACTCCCTTGGCCAAAATAAGATGTTAAATCTGTAAAGATACCAGCTGTAAATTATGTATATAAAAACTAAGTGTAAAACCAAATTTTAAATGTTCTAGGTAACTTGCGACTGAGGGGAATATGCTTTACAAAGCTAACAGGTGCTTCAAAGAATGTAGTTAAAATGAGGTGTCTTGGTGTTCATTTCAAAGCATCTACTCAAAAAATGCCTTCCCCCTTTTTACTTTGAGAAATTTTAGCAGATGTAATAAAAGTTTATGGCTCAGAGATGGATGTTCCTATTTGTCCAGCAGATTCTTCCAATTTCCTGTTCCCCCATGCTGAAGCCGTCTCCTTCACTCTTCTGCTCTTTCAACTGGGAAGTTGGTCTCCGGTTCCTTTTTCCATAGAGAGAAGAAAGAAGGGACCTAGGTGGCATTGCCCAAATCACGAGAATAGGTTGGTAGCTTGCGAAAGGCAGTGAGAGAGCTCAGGCACCATAAAGACAAGACCCTATTGCCACATAGCAGAGATGTCAAAGAGAAGGATGTCCAGAGCCTGGATGCAGTCGTTTTGCCTCCTTCCGATCCAAACCATGAGGCCTCTACCTTGACAAGAAGTAAAGGTAGTTGAGGGATGAGTACAGTAAAAGGGGTCTGAAAGTCAGGAGCCGTTTGCTGTGTTGGACCCTAAGGATATTATCTGAGAATCTCATCCAGCTGCCTTTCCTGAAAAGCACCATTAAGCCCCATGAAAGAAACCATAATTGCAGGTTGAGAATGCTTTAAACCTTTTACAGTAGCATTATTGGATCTGCAAGTGCTTCCAGCCAGAAAGGATCCACTCCATACCTGTAGCATTCGCAACACCGGCAGGATGAAAGGCAATCTCCCACTTGAGGAAGGTGCTCTGAAGAAGCACTCGTTTGTTCAGGTTAACCTGCCACCATCCTGGTTAAAAATGAGGCTTCATGGGTGCTACTTTTCCCTATACTTTCTACGTGCAAAAAAAGGTTTCTTAAAGCATTTTATACAGTAGACCCTAGCTGCTGCCTAGATAGCAGTGTTGGGCAACATGTTGAGCCAAACAGATCATAGAATCATAGAATGGTTTAGGTTGGAAGGGACCTTGAAGATCATCGAGTTCCAACCCCCCTGCCATGGGCAGGGACACCTCCCACTAGACCAGGTTGCTCAAAGCCCCATCCAGCCTGGCCTTCAACACTTCCAGGGATGGGGCCTCAATGTCAGATGAGACAGTCATGCAATAAACTGGTGTGTAGTTGATAGTGGAGAATTATAAGCAGGCATGCAAGTCTCGAGAAGAGCACCATTTTCAAGGCATTTCATGCAGCTTGGCAGAGATACCGTAGGTCCGTGGGTAGCGTGGTCTCGTGGACAGAAACCAACATGAAAGATCATGCGGTCAGTGGTTAGTTTTAGGCAGGGCAAGTTAGAAAGCTCTTGCAGGCACAAAGGCATGCAGAGCAAATACGTGCTGGCGTGGATAGGAGAAGCATTGAATGCCTTGAACAGAGGAACCCAGATGAACCACAGCTGTGGGTGGCATAGACAAATGCCTCACTGGACATCACAGCAACAAGCATTTACAGTGCCGCTGGCTGCTAATTTTTATGTGCAAATTCCCCACCTGTGGGCACAATCTTGGCAGACTCTCAATAAACCCAGTATTTAAACTGTGCTAGAATCATGGTAAGGCAAAGGACTTCTTTGGTAGTCATAACTGTATTTACCTATACCACTCTGAATACTACTTTTGGGTTACTCAAATTTAGTTTGGGGGGTGTGTGTGTTTTATTTTGATTTGTTCTAGAACAGAAAACATCTGCAGATTTACAGCAAAAAACGTGGCAACGTCCTCAGTCACTTGGAGCGCTGTGCCACACGGTGCTGTACACCCGGCTGGTTTCACGCCTGCTTGGGCAGGGCTTTAAACAATCGCCTGCTTCTCTCCACCTTGCCTGCTTGCAAGCCAAGGAAATAAAGAGGGTGGGCAGGTCACCAGGAGCCAAGGTTGCTGTTGAAATCCCGTTGATGTTAATACAAAGGTGCCGGGGAAAGGTGTCCACTTGCAGATTGTAAGGAAGTTCGACGTTGCCAGGCGTAAAGAACTTTTCTGGAGCATTTACTCATAATGCATCCACTGTATGTCAGGAATCTGGGAAGCTATCACAGAAAGAGCAGGCTTTGCAGGATCCTGCCTGTGTGGTCAGTTGCTTGAGCACAGATAAGAAAGCCATCCCACAAAAATAATCTGTCCTTTATGCTACCAGACCTGATCGATACCTGGTGTCACTGCTGCTGCCTCTAATTGTCAAGGGAGCTCTTTTCACGTGAGCTGCTGTTTGCATTCCTGATTGAGTTCCAATCCTTGATACAGCTGATTCTTCTCATTAGCTTGATTAACTTCGGTGGGCTCACGTGAAGATAAACGTGTGTGCGGAAGGATTTGCAGGATCAGATCGTCAGTAGTCAGCATGTTATTCTGCTACCTAAAAGCACCGTGATGATTTCTTACACGCTCATTCCATGTTCCTTGATAAATCCTGAGCCTCTCTTGCCGGTTTATTCCATCTACCCCCAAAAACATATTGCCTTTATTTGGGATGTCTTTTTAACTGTTGTTTTGTCCCGCTGAGCTCAAACAAACAAGCAAGGTAAAAAGCAGTACTGTGATGCAAACTTGTGACACTTTAATAGGTGCTCATCACCCACTCAGGTAGTATTACAATTGGTTTTAAGATGCCGCGCCCTTCAATTACAGCCATAAATGCAGGTCAGATGCAATGCATTTAACACATTAATTTAAGAACAAGACAGACTGTTTAAATGCCCATCATTTTGTTTTGCGTTTTTACGGACTCCAAATTTATCATTCTTCAAGGCACAGTTTTTGTTTCCCGTGACTCACCCCTAATACCCTTGCTTTAAGCAAACAGATCCTAGGATTTTCTCGTGTGTTTTTAATTTTTTCTGGTACAGCCTCAGCTGTGTTTGGTATTAGCAAGCTTTCTAGTGAACCATGACCGCTATTTTCCTATTAAACTTTTCAAAAGGCTGGGATCTATCATTCCTATAGCAAAGTGCTGAATGTAGAGCTGGTGGGGGAAAAGCGTCATTACTAAATCTATCCCAAACAGAGTACCTCAACTTTTGCAGTACCTGTTTCTACCAGAAATCAACTGAATTCTAAAACTATTAGATATACTGGTTATATGCTTTCAGTACACGCTGTTCGTTTAGTTGGTCTTACTTCCATTTCTGCATGCAAAATACATTTAAATAGCCTAACCAAATCCAGTGATATTTTCAATTTCTCCTTACAAAAGCCCATCGATTTTATCTGCATCTTTGTTTTCTGCCTCAGTCCCACGCTGATTTGTCTTGTGGGCTTTAAAACCAATCCTGCTATGACATTGTAGTGCAGCTTACCCAGACAGTTTTTCTGTGTTACTTAACATCTGTGTCCGATGTATTTTCAGTTGCGGGACCAACTGTATTAGATTCAGTCACTAGCAAAGTGACAGACTGAATCAGCAGCCCGGTTGGTTACGGCTGTTCTGATTTTCTGTATCCCTTGTTCCATTTAAACCATAGCATGTTACATGGAAATGTGAGGTTACTCTGTGTATTCAGAGGATATATATTTTTTTTTTCTGTCTCTTTTGGTGGAAGAATATAAAGGCGGTGATTTTACTTGGTTGACAGATCCCTTGGCTACGTTTCTGCCCTCAGAAGCAATCCCTCAGCTCATCGCAAATGCCTTGCTTTCGGAAGGCTTTTATACGGACAGAGACGAGGTGCCTTCGCGCTCCAGCATTTAACCGTGCCGTGAGTTGCCCGCATGCACTGGTGGGCTACAGCCCTTCGCCCGCGGTCTGCGTGGAGCACCGTCTGTCTCCTTTTGACAAACATCATTTCTCCGGCTGTCCTGCAACCTCTGTCCCTCTTAACCCCTGAGGACACAACCGACCGCAACCCGCCCCGTTTTAAAAACCATCGGGCGGGGGGGGTGTATCAAGGACGGGACCGGGGCGAGCAGCGGCCGCTGGGTGGCAACAGCCGCCCGCCGGGGAGGCGATGCCGGCGGGAAGCGGCGCTGGCGACCCCCCAATCCCCGCGCAGGGCATCATCCCCGTTGGGATGTGGGATGCCACCACCTCCCCTTCTTCTGGACGGAGCAAGAGCCGGTGGCCCTCCCCACGCCGGTGCGCTATCCTCAAAGCAGGGGAGCTGGCAGCCGGCGAGCCACGCGTGACGGGGTCGGTGCGTGATGGAAACGCGACCCTGCAAATGGAGACTCGGGGGGCGGCACTCGTTCCCTGCGTCCCTTGGCAAAACTAACTCACGTTCACAGCTTAATTCACGCCTTGTCTTCCTTTTAGGTTCGGGGCAGTTTATAGATGGGATTACCATCCCAGTCACCATCATATCGACAAAAATTGGTAGAATTTATCAAACTTCTCCCCCCCCCCTATATTAAGCAGAGAAGGGTGCAGAGTATCTCCCGCTCCCGCCTCACCGGGCTTCACCCCGGGGGTGTCTCCCCACCTCAGCCAGGGCGGTCCCAGCATCACCCACCCGTGTCCCGCCGGCGGTCGGCGGGGCAGCCGCGGGGCTCAGCCGGCCCTGTGGGTTTAACCTACTTTGAAGGTTAAACTCGGCTTCTTTGGTCGAACTCCAGATTAATTTAATCTCCAAACGGTTCAGTTCTAACAGTTTGAGATCCCAAACAGATCTAAAAAAAACCCCCATCAGGGCGGGTGGAGGGACAAATCTGAGTCCGGTTTCTGCAAAACGTCCCCAAATCCAGCACACACAGACACACCCCCAGCCTCTCCCACGGGCACTCCTGACAGCCCACTGGGCGGCGTGTGCGGGGCAGGTGTGCGGGACGCGGAACCGCCGGTGGGGCCACCCCGCAGCGTGCGGCCGGCGAGGCCCCCCCGTCTCCTGTGCCCTGTCCCTGTCCCTGTCCCTGTCCCTGTCCCCGGCCCCGCAGCCGCGCAAGGGCTGCAGCCGCCCGGACCCACCTCGCCTGCAGCCTCTGCCCGCCTACATCGGGCCACTTTTTCTTTTTAAAAAGGCGATTTTTATTTTTTTTTTCTCATTTCTCTCCCCCCTCCCCCCCCTTTTATTTTCTTTTTCTTCTTTTTTTTTTTTTTCCTTAATTTTTTTTTTTTAATAAATCCGCGCCGCGGCAGCAGCCTCATCCATCCCTCCCTCCCTCCCGCACAGCGCGGAGCGGAGCGCGCTCCCCCGCCGGGGGCCACCCGCCGCCCTGCCTGCGCTGCCCGCTTCCTCCGGGCGGGCGGAGGCGGTGGTGGCGGCGGCGGAGGCGGCGGCGGCGGCCCGGCCCGGCAGCACCACCCGAGTGCCGCCCCTCCGCGCCCCGCCGCTCCGCTCCGCTCCGCCCCGCCGCCGCCGCCGCCGCCCCACCGCCGGCCCCAGGCCCGCGCCGCGATGGAGGGCGGGCCCGGGCTGCGCGGGGGCTGCTCACCCTCCCCCCCACCCCGCCTTCTGTTTTTTTTTTTAATTTTCTTTTTTAATTTTTTTTTTTTAACACATTCCCCCTTCTCCCCCCGCACTCCCCCCTTTTCTTGAATGAAGCGTGAGGCGGAGCTCTAAGGAACCACCGCGCCCGGCTGCGCCGCGCCGGGCCGGGGCCGGAGCCTCCCCCTCGGGCTCCGCTCCTCCCCGCCTCTCCCCGCCCCCGCCGCGCCGCTCCGCTCCGCTCCGCTCCCCCCCGCCGCCGCCGGGAGAGCTCCCCGCCCGCGCCCGCTGCCGCCGCCGCCGCCGCTCGGAGCCGCCGCCCGGAGCCGCCGCCGCCGCCGCCACCGCCGGCAGCAGCAGCAGCGCCCGGAGGAGCCGCCCGGGAGCCGGCGGGGTGCGCGGGGCTGCGCGGGCGGGAGGGAGGGCGGGCGGGGGGGAGGGGGGGGCGGTGCGGTGCGGTGCGGTGGAGACAGCGGCGCCGCGGCGGCCGCGGTCCCCCGTGGGCACCGGTCACAGCTCACACACGCCCCGTCCGCGCCCCTCCGGGGGCTCTTCCTCCCCCGATATACAAAGCTGCTCGGGAAATGGCATTTCTCCCCGGAGCCAGAGTCAAAAGCAATTTTCCTTCTTTATTTTTTTTAATTTTTTTTTATTGTTTCCTTGTGAAAAAGAATTAATTATCCAAATACATTTTTTTATTATTATTTTTTTAATTTTTTTTTTTTTTGGTGTGTGCGTGCGTGTGTGTGGAAGCACCGGGCTCCCTGCGATCGGTGTCTGAATGAAACTACGTAAATGCATATGTCTGTACGTTGCACTGGAGGGAAAAACGGAGCACTTCTGCGAGAGCTTGGATTCAAATGTGGTTCATCTGGTCTCCAGGATTTTCCGTCTCTTTGGGGTTGTTCGCCTTCCCGGGCTGCGAGGCGGGATTTTCTGAGCTTTGACACATCTTTGGAGATGCCTGTTAAACAGGAGTCTGGGAAAAAACATTTGCAATCGTAGAGAGATTTTTTTTTTTGTCCCTTTCCCGTCCCCTTGGTGACTTGAAGCATCGAAGCGGCCAGAACTTAACATTTCTGAAGACTTGTGATGTTTGGGTTTTGTTGTTGCTATTTTTTTTTTAGAGGAAACTTGACAGAGGAACATATTTATAGTCCAAGTAAGTACTTTACAGAGGAAATTTAGTTTGTGTAACTTAACAAAAAAAAAAAAAAAGCAGTGTTGAGGTTTCTAGCTTAAAGTGCGTTGGATTAACGTTCATCCAAGGCTGTTTAGCAAATCGTGTTGCATTGCAGTTTTTACGGTGTGTGTTCGTCCGCTGCTTCATGTCCGTGGTAGTTCAGCACCTAGGGGAAAATGCACCTGATTTTGAATCGGTAGAATATTTTTTTTAAGATGTGTTTCAACACCGAGGAGGAAATGGTCCTAAAGTAAATTTATAATGAGTAATAAATGTGCTCCTGGAAGTAAAGTATTTACAGCATTTTAATCCCTATTTATACCGTGCATCTCAAACCGAGGAGGAAACACTGAGAAGACAAAAGTACCTCCGAGACCCTGAGAACTCCCCCACACCACCATGAATGAAACCGTGCCCGATACAGTAACTGGATTATAATTTTTGGTGTTATTAATTTTATTATCATTGGCTGCTTTACTTTTTTGGGTTCATCCTGCTCCTCTTCTTCCTCTCTCCCTTCCTCTTGCTGCTTCCTCTTGGGAATTATGGCTCACCCGGGGAGAAGAGGCTACGATAACCGGGAGATAGTGCTGAAGTACATCCACTATAAACTCTCGCAGAGGGGATACGACTGGGCTGCCGCCGAGGACGGGGCACCCCTGCCTCCGGCTCTCTCTCCTCCTGCTGCTGGTGCTGCTGCTGCTGCGGTCGCCACTGCCGCTGCTGCTGGGACTTCCTCTGATCACACTGGGCTGGTGTCTCCGCACCCCGAGCCCCCCGGCTCGGCTGCTGCTAGCCACGCGCCCCCGGCCGAGGGGCTGCGCCCCGCGCCCCAGGTCGTCCACCTCACCCTGCGCCAGGCGGGGGACGAGTTCTCCCGCCGCTACCAGAGGGACTTTGCCCAAATGTCCGGCCAGCTGCACCTGACCCCCTTCACGGCCAGGGGCCGCTTCGTGGCGGTGGTGGAGGAGCTCTTCCGAGATGGGGTTAACTGGGGCAGGATTGTGGCCTTCTTCGAGTTCGGTGGTGTGATGTGCGTGGAGAGCGTCAACCGGGAGATGTCTCCCCTCGTGGACAGCATCGCCGCCTGGATGACCGAATACCTGAACCGGCACTTGCACAACTGGATCCAGGACAACGGAGGCTGGGTACGTCCCCCGATTGCTCGTTCCCTCTCCCGGCTCTGGCCGGCGGACGGTGGGGCTCCAGGGTGGGCAGCGCCCGGGGGGGGGGGTTGCACTCGCGCTGGGGGGGAGCAGAAGGTTTGCCTGGGGGGCTTCTGCACTGGTGTGTGCTGGGACAGCGTGGGCCTCTTGCCGGCTGGTGGGTTTCACCTCGTTGCGGCGTTACAGGGAAGCGGTTTGGGATGGGGGCAGCGGCTACAACTTGGGAACGAAAAAAGGATGAGCGAGGCACCTTCTTCATCGGGGGTCTCTGCTTTCCTACTCCCATCCACTCTCTCCGGCTGGTGGCACCAGCCCTGACCAAGGCAGGGTCCTGCAGCGGGGTGGGACGGGGCAGCAGAGGCGCCCATCCAGCTGCCGGGAACAGGCAGGTGGTGGCAGGTCCCAGGCGCAGCGGGGAGGACAGCAGGGACTGCGAGTGTCTGCGTGCGTGCAGGCGTCCCTGCCCGTTAGGGGTGACGTGCCGGGCAGGCGCGCGACGAAGACGGCATCCCGGTGCTGCGGGCGGGCAGGTGGCCCTTGGTGTCGGCGTCTACAGCTGCGGTGGCAACGGGGTGTTTACGGTGTAGGATAACGTCTCGTGTGGAAAATCTGTCTTTGTCTCGAGATGAAACAAAGGTGCCGGGAGCCGCGTCGGTGGGATTGTTCTGGAAAACGAGTATTGGTTGTGATCCGATGGGGGACTGTGTTTCTGGGGTAGAGATCACCTCCGGCCGGGGCTGGCTTCAGCATCATCCCGAAAGGGACGATTTCCACTTGTGGAAAATGGACAGCTTTGCCACTGGTAGTCAGTCAAAAGCCTTTCCCTTTTCTCCCTCTCTCTTTCCAAAGGAAATAACCGCATTGAAATTGGAAAGGTATTTCTTTCCTTTTTTCCCGTATGAATTGATAGACTGTAACAAAATGTGTTCCCAGCCGCTGTCCCGCACACCAAACCTGTTATATGTGTAACGCTTATGATATTAACGCGTTGGAGGAAGAAACGGCAAAAGTTATACCCAAGAATAAACTTTACATATGGGCTGAGGGCTGGCGTAAGTCGCCTAGGGATGGAGGTCTGCGAGGTAGGAGACTGGCAATTTCAGGTCCAGCCCCCCCGTGAAATGCCATCAGAGAGCTGACTCAGTTACCCAGCATACCTTTAAGAGGCGTGTGTAAAGCAAATGTATATGTTTCCCATTTAATACGGTTTGTGAAGCATTACCGTGTTAAATTCTCAGCATTGGGTCTCTTGCTAAGTCACTGTTGGGGTCAGTAATGTGCTACCCGCATTAACCATCTCTGTTAAAAACCCGAAGATGCTGCCTTCCCGCTGCCGAACCCGCCTGACTAAAGTGTATACATGTCCAGGGATGCAGAGGACATCTACACGCTGCTGTCACGGAGGGAGTAAGGCTTTGGGACCCTTTTCTCAGCCGGAATCATGTTGCGCACCTCCCAGAGGAGCGCTTCGGGTCCCTGGCGACAAGTCATGTTGGAGGCAGGATCCTTCTCCTGCTCTCTCCCCTGCCTCCACCAAGAAGAAAAAGAATTCAAGATTCATGGGGCCAGAAGGGGGAGCAAAAAATGCGTGTGCGTGTGTGTGTGTGTGTGTGTCTGTGTATTTATATACACATATATACAAATGTATATACAAATATGCATACATATACAGACACACACATACATATATATACACACACACACAAAATGACTCCGGCGCTTAGTGGTTGGGACCACACTTGGGAGAGATAGACTTTTTCCCTCATTCTCTATTTCATGGATCACTACAGAGGGTTTGTTGGTGGGTTTTTTTTTCCCCACGAAACAGATAACCGGGGGAAAAAAACAAAAATCTGCAAACAGTTCAGGCTTTTGGAGACCTTGGGTGGTTAAAAGACGAGCAGCTAAAGGGTTAGGGATTTTGCGACTGCACTTCTGGGCTGGGATGCCTAACTTCTGCGTAAGTCCCTCCTCAGGCTGGAAGCCCGTTTGCGGAGCTGGGGCCCTCGGTGCGCTCCAGAGCCAGTGAAGTCATTCTGTTGACTCCAGTGAGCTTTGGATCAAATCCGTCAGCATGCTGGAGATGTATTGTCCTGCGGGTGTATTGTGTAAAGAGAAACGTAAATAATGAATAAAACCCAGAATGTGAAAAGACAGGTGTTACCGGGCGTGATTGGCCAGATGGGGCGAGCGCTGGAGCTGCTTCTCAACAGCTAGAAATACAAGAAACTCGGACTAGAAACACTGACTGCCTTTAAAAGGAAAAGATGCTTCTCATCGATAGCCGTTTAGTTCTTCATTGAGGTTTCCTATAAACAAAAGCTCCGGAGTTTGGATGCATGCGATGCCGTTTACTACCGCTTGTTATTTGTAACATACGCATGGATGAAGATGTGCAGAATATTACCCCAGGGTGGCTTTGGGCTGTCTGTCTGGTGAATGGCTGATACCTTTGAGCCATGGGATCATTAAGCACAGGCAAAACCTTCTAGCCAGTTACAAAGAGCAAAAGACTACCATGAAGTTGCAGACACAGCTTTTAGGATCCTCTCCTCAGACAGAAGAAATCAAGGATGGGAGGGGGCAGTGGATTTTTATCTTCCCCCCCCCCCCCCCCCCCCCTTTCCCTCTCCCCCCTTTTCTAGCTTTTGGGATCTGTCAGTGGAAAAGCATACATTAATATACGCACTCGGTCTTCAGCTTGGCACTTGCACCGTACCCCATGTACGAACCTTATTAAAGTGGCATAAATGGCTCTTCCGAAGTAGTGGGTCACCTCGTAGGTGGTGTGGCTTTGCAGGACCTCAGCAGGGCAGCGTGCAAGATCTCCCCTGTCACGCAGGTTCCTGCAACAAGTGGGAGCGCCGGCTGTTGCAGCCGTCTCCTCCTTTACGTGGTGGCTCCCCGGTGTGCTGCGGAGTGGTGAGTTTATTAGGGGCTGCGCAGTAGTAGAGAAGAGGGCATCGGAGTTAGTCACAGGCATACATTACGCGGTGCGTGAGTTGGACAGCGGGTGCTTTGAATCTATTGTATGGGCCCATGTCTTACGCTCCGGTCTGAAGTTTGGTTGCAACATCTGTCTTATTTATCTCTTTCTTTTGAATCGGTTCCGTCAGTTGACCATGTATTTTCAGGACGAGGATTCTTTATATTGCAAGGAAAACGAGGAAGGAAAGCAGCGTATCGAAGGGCGGGCTGGAAGGGGGTATAGCTGGTGGACTATAAATTTTAAGCACTAGACATCGCTGTTAATGGTGTCTGGGGATTGTTAATAACCTTACAATACACAGCGTCATGGGTTTGTTCGAAACTTAGAAAAAGCGACAGATGGGGACTGCCTGCACGGAGGCTGTGTTATTAGCTTGTGGTTCTGGTGGCAAATAAATGCAGCTTTCAAAGATTTTCACGTAGGCCAGGATACCACAATATTGTACTTTTGGCCTGATAACATCTTAATTGTGTTAGAAAAGAAATAAGAGGAGAACCAGCTCATCTCTGCAGTTTCGTGGTACTTGGTATAATGTATGCTTTCTGATGGACAGCTTAATGGCTTCATTTCGTTTTCTAGAGCCCAGTGTTTGAGCTGCAGAAGGGCCGGCTCGGAGTGGGCTGTCACACTTGGTGACTTTTGACTTTGACGTAGGGAACATTGAAGTGATGCAGCTGGTGCGGGGGGAGTAACTGTGTTTGTCTGGCAGCGATGGGTTCCCTCTTTGGGCACACCACCTAATGTAGGCGGGAGCCGTGCTCATCTCTGGGCGCTTCTAGTATCCCACATACGGCTTCTTCCCCGAGCTGTTCAAGAAAAAAGCAAGAGCGTGAGAACTATAGAAGGGAAACACAAGCACGATCATATATGTATAGGCAAGTATGTATTTGATGTAAAGAAGCCCAGGTGAGAGAAGCAGCATCATGTTGAAAATTTAGCCAAGAAAACATCATTTTAAATGACAATATTTCCATTTGAACCAGGAATGTGATGGTCGTGTGTTTGCCTCCGATTCTGTTCTTTTATTGCAGTTCTTTATTTTGTTTGAGAGTTAAGGCCAGGTATGGGGGCGGATTTAGATGTCTGAAGTGGACCTGATGTGGAACATAAATGCTTGCATCCCCTGAGAGCCTGCCTGGCCAGAAGGGTGGCAAAAGTCCCCGGCTTCTCGCTGTTCCTCACCCAAGCCAGCCAGGAGCTGCTTCTGCCTTGAGAGAAGGGAGCTGCTCTGCATGCTGTGGGAGACACCATTCCCAAAACTTGTGTGTCCTGAAGCTGGCAGGCTGCTGTCACTCATGTGCCATCCTCACGTGCAAACTGAGCCCAGGAGAAGTCCCCACTTTTCCTGGCGGATCCTTGGTTAAGGCCTCTCCCAAGGTAATGGGAGGTTTGCCTGGGAGACCTTCTCCAGCATAGCAGGGGGGTAGACACCTGTCTCTCTGACATCTCAGGAGATGCCAGACGGCTGCTGGTTTTGCCAAGGTGTCCTCCCCTTTGGCAGCAGGGCTCGTCCTCATTCTGCAGGGGTGAGATTTCATTTGGTGGAGGAGGAAGACCCGGGGTGTCTAATTCCTGCTGTCTGATGTGTTTTCTCAGGTGGGTGTCTGCAGCCAAATGCTCAGATGCTTCTTGGACCAGCAACTAGACACCAGGTTTCCCTTTTCCTGGGTTGACTGCCCTAATCACTGAGCTTCCTCTTTTTTTTTTTCTTTTCTTTTTGCATAGTAAATAATTCATTTTCTTTGCTTGGTGGCACGCCTTGGAAAGGAAGTGTGGAGAGTCACTGTGCCCTGCGGCGGTCCGTAGCCCCCTCGTGAAGGTGAGGGGTGGCAGATGCATCAGCCCGTGGGCTGGTGCTGGAGGGCGTGCATATCGGTGTGATGCAGGGGCCTTCCCATGCTCGTGTGTGGGGCACCGAACGAAATCTCATCCCTTTCGGGCTCCAGAGCTGCTCTGCCAACAGCTGGGCCGGGCACCCGCCTCCGCAGCACGCTGCTTCTCCTGCGAGTCCCTGAGCAACATCCTCTTGCTCGTCCGGCACAGGACAGTGCCTTGCTCGGAGCCGGATGCCCCACGCTGGAGCAGAGGCGCGTCGAGTTTTGGGTTGGGATTTTTTTTTTTTTTTTTTTTTTGCCAGCGACATGCGGCCTTGTAACGACTCAATCCCCAGCGGGGCTAACCCCAAGTCACTGTTTGACTGGTAAAAGGAAACTATCTGAAATCCACTCAGTTAAATAAATGAATTGGCAGTTTCAAGTGTTACACCTTCTAGGTCCTTTGCCAGTTTTTGTGGCTTTGTGGGTTTATAATCGAATTCTCAAAATATTATCAAAATATTTTTCTTTTTGCTGTTGCTGAAGAGCGAGAAATTCATTCTGTGGAGGACCTGTGCTGAAGCAAGGCGTGTAAGAGCTAAGGCAGAAAGAGAAAATGGTTGTGGTTCTCTAGTCCCTTTCATTTATAATAGCTTTCTCCGTAACGTGCAACAATGTCAGGTTGCATATTTTCTCAGAAGTCTCGTCTTGTCTTTTTTTTTTTTTTTTTTTTTTAAATTAAAAATACATATATTGACTGTGACCTTTAAAATTTCAGAACCAGGGGTCTCGGTGATGGAGATGATGTCATTTGCCTTGATCTTGCAAAGAACCATAAAGTTCAAACAGCAATCCTATTAAAAAGTTTTACTTTACTTTCAATATTGAGAAAGAAGTTAGTTGTGTGCCTGCATTAACACAGGCCTCTCTCGAGCTGCAGCGTTAGCTCTGCTGGGCAGTAAGTAGCTTAGTTTTTTGAGTATGTAGCTTGAAATTCAGGGTCGGTAATCCATGGAGAAAATCCAGTTGAATTTTTCTGCCGAGGCACAAGCATTTCTCTGATGGCGAAGCATGGCTCTAGCGGGAGAATCACAAGACCCATGCAATGATGTGTGAAATTGCATGTGGAGCAGAAGCATTTTCTCAGCGGCCGGATCCCAGGCCCCGGGCTTCCTAAGGCAGCACGGGAACTTTGTACCGCATCGCCAGCAAACATTAAGCCCTTGTGCCCGATGCAGGCATCCTTGACGGGACGGTCATCTTTGGGTGGGTTGGACCTGGGCGAGTGGATGGGAGGGAGGTGGATGTAGAAACGGGAGCAGAGCTGGGCTGCTGCTCCGAAACCTCTGCTGTGAGTTTGGTCTCGCCTGAGCATCTTTCTTATGAGGAAGGGCTTAGGCACTTGGGTCTTTTTGGTCTAGAGAAAAGAAGTCTGAGGGGGGATCTTATCAATACTTATAAATACTTAAAGGGTTAGTGCCAGGTAGATGGGAACAGTCTTTTTTCAATGGTGCCCAGTGATAGGACAAGAGGTAATGGACACAAACTTGAACGTAGGAAGTTCCATCTTAACATGAGGAGGGACTTTTTTGCTTGGAGGGTGGCAGAGCACTGGAACAGGCTGCCCAGAGAGGTGGTGGAGTCTCCCACTCTGGAGACATTCAAAACCCACCTGGACGCTGTCCTGTGCAACCTGCCCCCATGGCAGGGGGGTTGGACTAGATGATCTCCGGAGGTCCCTTCCAACCCTGACCGTTCTGTTGATTTTGTTTGTGCCTGGCGTGCCAATAGCAAGCTGGCCTTGAGCTCTGCCATCACCACCAAGGGATGCTGGGCTTACGGCTTGATTGGGGCAGGACTGGTTGAAGTGGCGGCTCTCCCTACGCCGCTCGGCTTGTTAACGCTAGCCGCCAGCCATCCTGCTGCATCCTTGTGTTCTCTCTCACTCCGCAGCCACCTCGCCAGGCTAACCCCCACTGCTGTAGCACCGCCGTCCTAGCCCGGGGCTCGCTGCCGGCCGGGGGTCTGGGCAGCCGCAAACTGGGTCAGCAGCCTTGGCAATCGAGCCGCCGAGGCTAGAAAACAAGGGCGATAGGTCTCATTAAATAACAACTCTCCTGTGGCAAACTGAATTTTTATTTTTGGGGGCTATTGCATTTCCATCCCTTTCAGGGATGGGGGTTACGGTGGAGCGTGCAGCCGGGCACCCTGCAGCGTGCTGGCCCGGCACGCTCCCAGCTCCCACGGTGCACACCCTTTGCCTTGGGTTCGGTGGGTGTCTGTTCGTGGAGGACTGGCAGTCCTCGACTTTCTGCAGGCCTTTCTGACCGTCCCTCTCCGTCACTGCTGCTGGTGCCGGGCATTGGGCATCAGATACCGTCCCGAGTGCTGCTGCCCAGCCGATGGCTGCGTCCGGCCCTTCCCGTCTCCCTCTCTGCCCTCTTTTATTTTCCTTCACGCCCTTGGGAGGGTGGAGCCCAGCCCTGTTTGGTTTGTTGGTTTTTGTAATTTTTTAAAAATAATTTATTTATGAGCACCTCGTGGCTGCTCCCGTACCTACTGACCTAGTAATAATAACAACAACACTTGTTACTCAGTGGCAGCAAAATACTGATTATTTCTGAGGGCAGTACCGGCCTGTTTTATTTTCCATTTCATATATAATAATAGGATGGATGAAGGTGTGCGGTGCCATAAATCTTCTCTTCCCCAGCAGGATAACGTCCAGGCCTTCTTGGCAAACATCTGCCGATGACAGATTTGAGGGATTTTTATTTTACTCTGGCTTTCGGTCTCATTAACAATCTGATAGCTTTTTTTTTTTTTTTTTGCCTTTTTTTTTTTTTGGCTCCTGAAAGAGTAGGAAACCGGATAACTTTTCCAAATGCATCTAAAAGTCTGGAATTTATTTTCTGTTATTTTATCCTAATGTTAGTTTGCTGTCATATCTATTGTATATCGATGCACTTTGCTAAATATCCCTCGCTGGAAACTTTCTTGTGGGTTTCTGGATCTACAGTTAATGAGTAAGAAAACAAATCTGATTTTAGAAAGTGTTGCCATTGACTTCAGTAGGAACAGGAAGAGGCACTTAATTGGACAATTGTAGTTATGTTTACTTTGTATATGTGGCAAGAAAAATAAGATCAAATGGAAAGCCACAGGTTTTCAACTAATAGAGAAAAACAGCCTTTTCTGCAACGCATGATTAACCTTTGGGAGCTGTTTTCATGGCAGAGCTGTGAGTGGAAGTACTAAGTTGCATTCAGGAAAGGTTTAGGTATTTATAAGGGTAAAGAAAACGTCTGTACTTATGTTCAAATGAAATTGCTTGGAAGGGCATTCAGTCACACACCTTGATGAAGCAGGGGGTAAATTTAACGTCAGCTGCTGAAATGAGATCACCAGGTGCTGAGGGTAGACCTTTCTCTGGGGAATGCTATTTCAAAATTGTCTATTACATTGCTTCTCCCCCAGAGCACCTGGTGCTGGTCGGTGACTGGGGATACTGGGATAGGTGCACTGCTGGTCCCCTGCACAGCCAGGGAAAACTTCTTACTTCTGCATGTGTTTTGTAAAAGTAAATATAATTGTAAATGTGCTTATTGTGTTGCTAAGAGCACCCACTCACTGAATTTACTCCTGTGCTGACTGAAGATCTGTTACGAATTGCCACACTTAGAGTTAGTTAAAAGAAATAGCATCCTTCAAGGTATGTATAATTTTGTTGCTATTTTATTTTATTGGACCATGAAAAGGATGATGCCATTTTGTTGATTGAAAAGTGGGTTTTGGGGTACTTTCATGAGTAATTTATGTACATGGGCCAGGTACAATCAAAAAGAAAAGGCCCCATTTTTCTCACATAGTGATTGAAAGAGGCTGTTGCGCAGTTGTTTGAGAAAGCAACTGAGAGTCAAAACTTAACTTCCTCTTCTTGGCTCTAGTACTCAGTACACGATAGGATATGGGGCAAATCATTAATCTCTCTCTTTTTTGGTTAACCCAGCTGTGAAATGGGTATTTCTGCTAGCTCTACAGCACACCAGGTCTGGGAAATGTATTGTTGCCCACCACGCTATCATGAGTTGGGCTGATGTTTTTTTAATTAGAAAAAAAGTCCTACAAGGTACAATATTGAACAAGATGTCTGTCGGGGTAATTTGGAGCTTACGGTAAAATTCAAATCTGTAGCATTACATCTTGTCATTGCTGGAGCTCATTAGTCTGGGAAAGAGCAAAGTGAGTCAGATTGTGAAACTACCTGGGGGTGAGATTTGAGTGGAGAGGGGAGGTAGAAGAAAGAAAGAAAGAAAAGTTAAATGGAAATTCAGCTTAAACTTTTTCAGCTCTAGTGTTTGGATGCGTTTAGCAATGCTTGTGATGGAAACAGATTAAAAAGATCACTTTCAGGTGTCGATTTCTAGTTTTTATTTAGGAAAAGGGTGAGCAGTGTGAGAAATGGCAACTGACAATGTTAGTGTTTTCCTTTATGTATCAGCACAGTTCAGCAGGTGTTTCATGAAGGAATTGTCCTTCTATTTCCATTCCCACCATATGTGAAAGCTGTCTGTGGCACTTCAGGGGAAGGAGCAATAAGCTGTATTACATGGACCTGTAAGAAGTCTCTTCGTGCACACAAATTGTTTTGCTTCCATCCACAAGCTTCATTAGGTGTTCAGGTACAGGCAGAAAAAGCAATTTTAAAACATTTTTTTTTTTAAAAAGTGAGTAGTAATCAAGCTTTTGGGCTTGACCACGAGGTTGAAGTTAGTGCTAACTATCTTGTTGAACTGAGGCTTAGGAGTCAAAATTCCTGTTGCATGCTTTGGAGAGACTTGCATGAGTCACTGGAAAGTCAGGATGGGTCCTTGGATGGGAAGCCAGTGAAATGCCTCTCTGCGGTATGGGACAGTCCTGCAGCATGTCTTTGTGATGGAGTAGCTATTGCCAGCTTTGTGTCTAAAGGAAAGAACTCCTTGCTTAAGAAAACTCATCACATGCTCAGGCTATGTATTATAAAATGTAGTGGAGGACCCTATTTCTAATCTTTCTTCTGAAGAAAAAAAGAATTAAAAATATTTCAAAGACAAATTCAAATACAGTAGTAAATGAATTGGCATTTCCATTAGCAGAATAAGATGGTCAGTGTAGATTAGTAAAATCTGTTGAACTTCTTAAGAATGTACGCACAGCTCAAGGAAAAAATGACATTAAAAAAACTGAAGTAAAGACTCTCTTGTTCATAATAGAAGCAAACCCTGCATCGTGCTCCAAGTGTCTGCACATTTTAGTTCAAGTTAGACATATCCAAAGCCCCTCTCCTGAAGTCGTCTGGCAAATCACAGTAAATCACGCTGTCTAAATCCCCAGTCTGCTGCTGGATGCGAAAGGTCCCGAATATAACCAAGGAGGAGGCCTAATGCCCCTATTCTTTTCAGGTTCCAGCTTGACCTGTTCCTTTCTCTGTTGTCCAGATCAGTGCTGCCGTTCAGCCTGGGCGAGGGAAAGGCCGTCCTCCTCGTGGGGCTGGAGTGTGATGGTGGGGTGCACCTGGGCTGCTCAAAAATCTTTACCCTCATACTGAAAGAAGTCCAGCATTGAGGGTTTAAAATGATTTCTTTAATTTTGTTGGAGGTGATTAACTTGGAGCGAAACACTGAGCAGTAGAGAGGCAAGGGAGGAAATAAAACCAGTGGCTTGAAATGTCAGGTGGCAATCAAGGCTGCAAGTAAATGAGCCGGCCTGGAGTCTGTTCAGGCTTCTGCAGTAGCTCACGGCTGTCTGCAAAAAATTCCTGCAGTAGAAAATTCGCATATTTGGCTCTGGACTGAATGTGTGAAATCCTTGCCCGGTTGGAGTCAATAGCTATTTTTTTCCAATACGGATGCTAAAACCAGCAGTGTCCAGCCTCATACAGCAGTGAGCATGGGGCCGCCCCAAAAAGGATCTATAAAGCGTTGTAAAAAGCCTTGGTTGTAGTGGATGGTTGGGCATGTCTGTGCAGCAGTGGAAAACTGGAGCAAGGCTGCCTCGGGTTTTGCCTGGAGAGTGCTCCTCAGCTTCCCTAGGCGTCCTCGCTGAGAGGGGAACCTGGCCCAGGATGCTGCAGATGTCCCTCTGACAGTGCCTGGGTGGGCCAGGTGTGGTGGAGTCCCACCAGGACCACAGCGGCTTTCTGGAAATGGGTTCTGCTCAGCTTCGGCCAGTGAAGCCATGTCTCAGCCCCAGGGGCGAGCGGATGAGCCTCCCCGGTGCTTTCGGACCGCAAGAGGGGGAGCTCCCCTGTCTGCTCTCCAGCCTGGGCGGCACAAGTGGTGGGGAAACCTGTCAAGGCATCTCTTCGTACCTCTTTTTTTTGTATCTGTTGAAGCTGATTGTTTCACAAGGGAACAGCGTATTTATTTTGCAAGCAATTGGCTTTTTTTGCCTTTGTTTTTTTATTATTTCATTATATTTTTCCCCAACCCATCAAGAAGGACATGTAGGGGCATGGTAGCCTGCCCTGCAGGCTGGGACTTCTGTGGCAGTTTAATGGGCTGAAGGAAAAGGCAGCAGTGGCACACCATTAGGCTATGTAAACGGGTTTGTTTTAGAAAATTTTCTCTTTTTTTTCCTCTCCTCTCTGTTCCCTTCTCTCACCCCTACAGACATAAATATATCATTCTCACGAACAAAACTGTTTAATTTTAATAACTGGCCTAGAGCTAAAACTGACAGTGGGAGAGGAGCTGTTTGGTTTGCAGTCGCTGACAGCTGGAATAAACTACCTGTTCCCTTGGAAAGGATGGACAGCCAGCTTGTTTGGTTCTGAGGACACTTTGATCCCTGAAGAAAACGCCTTTCTCCAAAAAAAGAAAAGAAAAAAAAAGACTGGAACTGCGGCAGCTTGGTGTTACTGACCGCTCTTTATTCGTAAGGCTCTAAGTATGGTGGAGAAACACTGTGTGCGGACGTCCCTCATCTCTGTAGTTCAGATCCTTCTGTTGAGAGCAATTCCTCATCGTGAAAGGTCACTGTCACCAGCACCTTGGGAGGAACTCGGGATCCCGCTAAAATAAGCTTCCTGTGATCAAGGTCCCTACCAGGCTGGTTTGACAAGAGCTATTCGGCATAGCTAAATGGCTGGGGTTCTTAAAACCCTGCCTTGAAGCGACGAAGGCTGGGAGATTAGTTAGATATTAAATAATTTTGCAATGCCTAGTTTTACCTCTTGCTCTGTAAGAAAGTCAGCCTTCTTACGTTCCCAGTTCTCAGAAGAAAATGGCAGCACTCCCATTTCCTCTTCTCCCTCAGGGCCTGCCACCCTTTTTATTTTCATTTTTTTCCTCCCAGGGCCATTAGACAACATGCAAATTACTGTTAATAGGGCCAGAACAATACGGCATTCCCAGTGGGATCGTTAGGGTCAAAGCCATCGTGTGCCAGCCCACAGTGCAATACTAATTTTGGCTGTGCCTGCCCCAAGGTTTGGAGGTCAGGCGGAAGGGGGCCATGAAGCATGGACCCAAGCAGGACCTGTCCCTGCAGCCCCCCACAGTGGGCTCTGGCCGGGCTGTGCCTGGGGTCTCTCCTGACCCTCCTAGCAAGGCTGGTGTGCTGCAAGGCCCTGGCTCCTTGCCCTACCTCTCCTGCAACCTCATCAGATGTACCTCAGAGGAGACAAGTCCTCCCCTGGGCAGAGACCCTGCATACCACTTCCCTCCCTCCCTTGCCCTGCTGCTCCAGAGAGGCATCTTTGCGCTTTGAGAAAGAAGAAAGCACCACGTGGCTCATTTTGACATGAGCTCCCACTTGAAATACAGGGATGCCAGGTAGCAAAAGGGTGGTGGTGGGTCTGGGCTTGCCAAAGGGCAGCTGATAGCCCTCATCCACCCTGAGCTTTGGTGTGGCGTCTCCAGAGGGGCAGGGACAGGTTGGGGGAGCTGTGGAGAGGATGGTCTACCCCCACATCTCCCTTCTCTGCCCCAGACCCTTCCTTCTGGAAACCCTGAGAGGCCTCCCACGGAGAGACATGAGGGCAATCAATATTTTAGCATTAGCTCTGTAAACTACATGGACTGTCTGACACAGCTCAAGGAAGGAGGGGGCTTGCCTTCAGACCTTGGCCTTGGCCTAGTTTCTGTCTCTGCCTTTGCTTCAAAATCATGGGATTTTGTTGATGGGGTTGTTTTCAAGGCTCCTTTTGTAACACCTTTGACAGGGAGGTGGCTGTAACTATATTTAAAAGTGGATATAGGTGAGGAAAGAGAAATGTACCTCTGACATCCCTGACTGAGGTAAAAGTAGAGTACATCGGCTGACTCTGCCAAGACTGGCATTGTGAGTTCCCTGTTTTTCCTACAAAACTGGCTGAGGGGCAGTTACCCCCGCCACAGGGCAGGGGCTGAAATCCCTGCCTTGGTTGCACTTTTAGCAATGGCAAGTCCCTGCCGTCATATCTTCACCCCAGGTTTTGGTGGATGAACAAAAGGAATGCTTTGGATTTTATAAAGTGTTTCAAGTAGTGGTTCAGGTCTTTTTCTTTTTCCTTTTCTTTCCCCCCTCCTCTTTTTGACCTTGCCAGGGATTCTGCTAGCTCCCTGGTGCTGCAAGCCCGGATGTGCTTACCCTTAAGAGGTAGCGGTAGCCTCGCCGAAGTCCCTGACTTCCAGGGAAGCAGGATGAGAGGACTGAAGCAGAAAGTGAAACTCTAAAACCAAAAATGCAACAGAGCAGCCTTCTTTCATTTTCCCAACTGAGCATAATGCAAAAAGTAAACAGTTGGCACAAATGACTAATGCAGGTTTGCCAGGAGGTTGATCAAAAACATGCCGAATTCAGCAGTATGTTTTGCACAAAGTTCAATGGGGTTTTGCATCAGACTCGTAGCAAGGTAGGCAAGAATTTTTTTTTTGAAAGAAAAATGTCATTTAAAAAAATGTGGAAAATTCTCCTGTTCTACCTCCTACATGTTTCTATTGTCAAACAGTCACTGATCTTATTTTAGACTTGACCTTCGTGTTCTTTCCACAGCACGCAGGCTGAATGACATGTTATTCAAGTTCTCAGACAATATTATGATATATCTGCTTTTATATTTAGCTGTAACTTTTATTCTCCTTATAAACAAACCCACCTAATGCAACCACCACCTATCCAGGGAAAGTATTTCCATTCCCCTCAGTTTAATTTGGACAAATTTGGCATGAAAACATTCAATAGTTCCATAATAACCTTTGCAACAGGATGCCTGCTGTGCTGACATGCAGGTCTAGAGCGACTTGTACCATGTGCCAGGAAATTGCATTCTTCAGAAAAATCTAGACATAAATTCTGAACAATCAACACTTAAATTTTGAAAAGTCTGGCAGCAAGCTGTTATCTGCCTCATGGGTTTTCGCTTTAATAGCTTTTTGCTTTCTGAGCTCTACCTCTCCGTCCTTTATGCAGGCTGTACGCCTCTGGCCCAAGTCGGCTGAGCTCTATAAAGCAGAGAGAGGGGGCAATTAGTTGTTTCTCTCTTGTTGTTGTTGTGTGCCTGTGTGTTCCAGCACTGCACCTTGGCACAGCAGGGAGGTGATTTCTTACCAGAAGAAAGTGGCGCTTAGCTGGACGTTACACAAACAGGCGTTCAGCGCTCAGTGAACGTGCACGCAACAGGAGCGTGCTGGGTTGCAGTGCGGTTCAACCTTGCCTCCCAGCCTGGAGAGCTGGAAAGGGGATGGGAAGAGATGAAGTACCACCAGACCCAACTGTCCTAGATCAGCCAGGGCTGTCCTTCACCCTGGGACAAGCCAGTTTGCCGAGATATGAGGGGACCAAAGAGCAGACTGACTCCAAGGTGAGAAAAAGTTTTCCCCGCCTTGAGGTCTCTGAGCACTTGGATCTTGCTGCTAATCTCACTGGAAGTGGAACAAACAAACAGCATCTCTGGGATGCCCATCTTCCAGAACTGCTGCTGGCTTGGCTGGAAGGTCTCCGTGACTCTCAAACGTTCCCGAAACCTGCATTGCTCCTACTTATGGGAGCAACGGTATGGCTGAAAGACCTTTATGCGACTGTCTGCTGAGACCTTCTAGTTGTGTGTCAAATGTTACATTAGCAAAAAAGGGTGGTTCTAGACAGACACAACTGCATCCATGAGCTTTGCCGCTAGGATTTTGCAAGAAAAACTGACAAAACACACGTGGCTCCCTGGGAAAGAAAAAACCCACGGGCTTTTGTGATGAATTCAGTAAAGCAACCAGCCAATTTAATCGGCAAAACATTAAATGGGATTCTAGGTGGAGGCAGGGATGGGGAGGGGATGTTCCATGGATATGAACTTGAAGCAAAATGAAGGGCTGCGAAACCGTGTGAACTGAACCCCATCCGGGAAGGCTTACTAAAACTTGAGCCAGGAAAAATTATAGAGCTCTATAAATAGCTAAATTGAAAATTGAATGCATTTGTGTGTGTGTGTGGATGCACACATCTATCTATGAGGTCATGTGTGTAAAAGAAATACAGTAGTACTTCATGTGTTGGGTTTTTTTTAAGTAGTGGAAAATGTTTTAATGATTTTTTTTTTTTTTTTTTTTTCCTAGAGACAGTACGTTATGTTCTGTCCTTAGGGCCAAAAACACAAAGTGCCTATTTTCATGAGGAATCCTACAGAAGGAGGAAGGGAAAGTATTATGCAGTGTAGCAAGGGTATAGTAGCCATTCCACAGTGATTACACATCCAAGCAAAGCCTGTGCTAGAAAACTCAAAAATATATTAGAAGCGGAAAACAAGATGTGTGAAGTGTTTCCTATTCCCTCCCCACGCTTAATGACAACCAAGCAAGCTGGGAGGCAGTCATGGAGTTTAAATTTAACCCCTTGTGTTTGATGATAAGACTGTATTTCAGTGGCAGGCAGCAAGCACATTATGTACACACTAGATTGAGGACTGATTGAGGACTTCCTCTGCTTATTAATTTTGCTCCCTCAAAACTTTCAGTTATTTTCAGTATCTTAAAATAGTCCAGACACAAACCAGAAGTGACTGGAAGCACTAAATAATGCAGTAGACGTTCAGGAATTAAGGTAGATTAAATGAATCCCAGCCTGAATGGATCCTTAATTAAAGTACAAAACTGGTTTTAGTTTTATACCAATAATTTGTTATTCAAAGTCTGACCCTCCCCATTACCTTTTAATACCTTTCATTCATCCTGCAATGGTCAAATGATGAATGAAATCAGTCTTCTGGAAAAAAAAAAAAAAAGAAAGAAAAAAAGGCTCTTTTTTTTTATACGTAATTCAAATGAATTAAAGAATCTGTATAGTTGTCCAATTTTATTCAGGAGCAAGATGTAGTCTGGAGTGTAATGCCCTCATACCACGAGGGAATCAATTTTGTATTCGAGTCTCCTTTGCCGGCTTGTTTAATCGTTTATGATAACATCAGTAGCTTGGTAAATGATGTAATGGGAGTTAAATCAGGATGACCAACATAAACATCTGTCAGTGCATGTGAACATTTGATGTATGACCCCAGGGCCCAGTGCAGCAGTCAGTATCTTGGCAAGGAGTCCTTGGACGTCAGCGTCACTCGAGGTTGCAGGATTGAACGCTGGAGAGGATACACGCCGTCTTCTCTGGGCCGTTAGCCACGAACTGGGTATGTGATCGGGCTGGTTGGTGTTGGGTGTATCACTCGGCAGTGTGTCCCCTCCGGTTACTCACTGTGGGCAGAGCTCACCCCAGTGCTGAGGGTCAGGGCAAGGCACCGGCATCGCGGTGCTTCTCCCAGTGAGCCCCAGCTGGCATTAGGTGGTGAGTCGGCTTGCGCTGGTCCTCCGAAGAGCAGGAGAGTTTTACAGAGGTAACTGATATCATTCTGGGCATCCAAGTAGACGGAGATTCACAGTCTGATTTGTACCCAAAAAATCAGCCTTGGGGTTTCGTGACCTTAACATCAGAAGGATTATTTCTTAGGCTTGGATCATAATGGTGTTATTTTCATTCAAAATCATCTTGTCATCATGTTCTTGCATGGATTTGTAATTTTCTGAAAGCAAGCTGGCTAGTATGTTCATGTTCCTCATTAATCTTTTTTTTTTGTTTTTAAATGAGATTCATATGGGAAGCTAATAATATCTAATATGGACAAATGTGTAAGTTACTGAACATGTATGCCCTCTGCAGAAATGGACGGAAAGGGTCTGAAAAAAATGTGTTGCAGGGGAAGCACAGAGCTAAGGGATCTCTGCCTGCTATGTTTTGGATTAAATTGTTCTTTGAAGGCGAAGTCTTTGGTGCACAGGTAACACAGGTGGGAAACGCCTCAGTGAGGGGTACAGGGGGGCGGATGGCTCTGGCTCCCGTGTTATCGACAGAAGCCTCAGCCTGTGCAGTGGCTGGACACGAAAACTGTGGTTGGTCCCATGTGCCCGCCGCCCCCAAGAGCAGCTTTGCTTTAATGAGGGGAGTTACGGGAAAACTGTTCCCGTTCATGCTACATCCTTGCTGTTATAAACATGATTGTTTTCACAAAAAAAAAAAAAAGCATATTTAGGTATTTTACTCCTTTTTAATATCTTCAAGGTACTACGCGGTTATAATTTACTTGAAAAGAGGTCTTTTATCGGTCTTCAATAAGTACCTGAAGTTGCAAAATGTAGACATCTTATTGCCATGACTTTTCAAAAGAGAGCTGGCAGCATCCCCCGGTTTTTATTATGAATATAATTTAGACTCTGTTTGCAACAAGAAGGAATAAGTTATATATTCCAGAGTTATTAGGATTTTTTGGAGATGAAATGCAAGCCATTTAAGAATGCAACTTAAGCTCCATTACTTCAAAAAAATGCAAGCTAAAATATTTTATCTCTTTAAAGAGGCACTGCCAACTTAAAAAAAAATCATAATTAGCTGAATATGTTAAAATTTAAAGTGCCAGAACAGCACAAAGTATTCTAAATGAGAAGGAAGACTGAAGAAATAAACCACTCCTCCTTGCCCGCAGATGTGCGCACATGCAGCACATGTGCCCAATTTGGTTTTTACAAAGTATGCTGTCAAATGAATACTGTCATGTTCCCTGTTTAATCAGTTTCCTCTTTTATTTGTGTGCTGTTGTATATAAAAGGAAATCTGCTTGTAAAGTCAGGCTTTTTAATAATTCATTCAAAAATGATTAGAGTTCAAGGGGAAAGTTGTTCCTTTAAATGACTGAGCCAAATAGGAAAAAAACATGGGTATCAGAGGGTGAAATTCACTTCTGCCTACATTATGTATTGCATATTTAAATTCCATGTTCAGACCTAAAAATTAGGCTTAAAATGGAATGTCAGCAGTTATCATCTCTATTTGGGTCCTCCTTTACCCTCTGCTTGGGTAAATTTTGTTTGTTGTGAATTGTCAAAGGTGCTTTCTTATGCAATAAGATAAGAAAGATGATTCTTTTTTCTTTTTTTTTTTTGGTTTTTACATAATCTGTGTCTTCTCAAAACAGGCTGAAAAATCCCAGTGGGAATATATTTTTTTGCTAGTGGTGATTTTCATCTTCTCTTCAGGCTATGCTCTACTAAGTAGCATCCCTGAGAAATGGTCGTTATTTCCAGCTGGGTGCTGGGCTGGTGGGAAGGGGGATGGACCAGGTGCGGCAAGGCCTTTGCTCCAGGAGAGCGGAGATGCCGATCAGCTCCCGTGCAATTGCTATTTAAACAAATGAAAGGCTGCTGACCGATTCGGTATCATGACATTTGGAGGCTGACGGAGGGACGGGGCGAATGAGTCGATGGGTGGGCCAGGCGCGGGACTGGCTGGGCTTCAGCCCTTTGGGTGATTGCGCCTGTGCCCTGGGAAAGTGCTTGCAGTGGGTTTTTTATTTCATGTTTTCCTTCCTTTCTCTTGTGCAACAATACGACTACCAAGGGCCTGGATTCAACAACGTGCTTTGACTCGAAACTTCCCTTTGAAATCCCTGTCAACACTTTCCCAACATTCAGCTAAAGCAGTGAAACAACGGGGCACGAGGGCACTGAAGCAGAGATGAGAGCCTGCGCGTTGTACTGGCTCCAGTCTCCAGAACTGTCCATGTAGCCCCAGAAAGCCTCTTTCTATTAATGGGAACATTTCCTTCAACTGCTTCGCTTTCCAGAAGCAGCCTAACCAGCTGTGACCTGCGTTTCCAGTAGTTGCTGGGGGCTGGTTTTACAAGCGCTGCTCAGAGCTTGCATGGTGAACCCCAAACATCTTTCCATTTCAGGGAGGCTCAGGTGGGGTGGTCTGCACTTCCGCCATGCAAAGCTAGTATGTTTGCATGTGGTTAGGGTGTGTACCATCCTTGGGGATGCTGCCCTGCCTTGCCTTGCGCTTTGTCTCTGGTCCTCCTGAAGCCACTCTTGAATGAGTGGAACATTGTTGTCCAAGTCACTCGAGTGTGGTGATGCCACTTAGATGTGACTGAAACCCAAGAGGTGATAGAGGCGTGAAGAGGAAGGAAGATAGCGCTTGTCAGATAGCACTCTGTGGTCAGCAGATCCAAGGATATTCGTAGGTCAATATTGCAGGTCAGGAACACCTTGGTCATGGGAATACATAATCACATTTCTTGAGCTGGAACAGCCTTAATCCAGGCCCCTGGTTCAAGTCTAAGGTCTATGCGTCTTGGCATGGGAAAGTGTTTGGTAAGTTCCAGAAGTGTCATTGGGGTATATCCGCGATGTGGGAAAGACTGCTGTTAGTGACAGAACGACTCTGGACCCGGTGGGGTCCATGGTTTTCTTGGAGGAATCAGCAAGTGACAGCTGACACGTGGCATGCAGACAAATAGATGGTTTGATGCTAGGTACGGTACCAGTAGATGGTGCTGAAGAATGGATAGCACAGTTTCCAGGTTTTGCACGGACCTTGTTTGGGGGCATTTTGCTAGCTCCTTGCATGCCGATCTTTGTGTGGAGGTCTTATCATCAGCTGGGCGAAGCCTGGGCCCTGAGGTCTGAGACGAACAGGTTATTGAGTATATCACAACTTCAGTTTCTCCTGCTAAATTGAAGATCTTTCATGTTTCAAAATTGTGCGTGTTGCTAGTACGACATTCCCTCTACTAAGCATGCTCTGAAACTGCTTACTCGCTGGCAGTAAACAGCATTATTTTAGCAGCTTATCATAACACCCAACAGCTGCTCATTTTCAGCGAAAGGCCAATGTTTATTGGCCTCCTGCTATTGCCTCTGTGCTCTTCTGTCATGTACTGCTTTTGTCTCAGAAGGTCTGCAGTCCTTGCGGGTGTGATCCCAGTCCCAGCAGACTCTCACTTGACCTCCGTACACTTTGAGTCAGATCTGAAGCCGTCATTTTTTCACCTCGGGTTGTGTCCTACTTGCTACAGGTCAGCAGTGCTGGAGTTCCTAACCGAGTAGGTCACTGCTGTAGTGTTTTCCATTTGAGGTAGGAAACCATCTGTATGAGAAAAAAAAGAAAGAATTTGATATTGTTTCATGAAAAAAAGATTCTATATTTTACCAGTTCATTTATGAGTGATTTTCCATTTTTAGCTTTATATGCTTTTAATGTTGAGTCTAAATTAGGCCACAGGAAAAGGATGGTCTATCTTCAAAGAAACAATTAGGCTGATTGCGTTCTTCAGATTCGTGGAAAACAGCTGTGGGTGTAGCAGTAGCGCTCAAGTGTTCTTCCATGCTAGCACACAAGGTGCGGGTGGCAAGCTGGATACTTCTGCTGTGTGGGAGTTTGGAGGAGGGGCTCGGTAAAACTGGTTGGTGAAAATTACCAACAGAGCCGTAAAGCTGGGATGGTAGGACCTTCTAGAGGTGCATGAGCCAGGGGAAGTGGACAGGAGGAAAGGCATCTCACATCTTCTTCATGCAACTATTAAGCCTCACTGGATTTTCATGGTCAGAGCCCACATTGCACAGATGCGTGAATACGTTCTTTTTCACTGCTGCCTGCCCATTAGGAAAAGTTTCCTTAAGTGTGTAATTATCATTCCTTTGATTGAAACGCAACCTTACCCTTACTGATGCAACCTATGGGAAGCACATCTTGTGCATTTATTACACATTCACAAACCTTTGTGGGATGTTTTGAAGGCAAGTGGATGTGTGGCTAACTGCTGAATTAAGAAAGATCCTCAGAGAGGCAAGAGTAGGAAAAGAAGTATTACCTTAAAATGTATGAATTGTACTTAGCTGTTCAGTATGTCTTCCTGCTATTCCTTGTGCAGTGCACTTTCAGAATTAAATTTAGAAAGCATGACACTCATTTTCATGTATTTGTTTGCACGTTAACTTTTACACATGAAAGCTGAACTTATATGTCAAATAAATTGCTTATTTTCCATGTGAGAATACCATTTTGTGTGTGAAAAGGCATGTTCATGAGGGATCACGTATATGCAGAGTGATAGGCCATCAAAATCGCCAGTGATGAGGTTGTATCCCAGCTGGAAGGTGATACTAGGAGGAGAGCTCCACACAAACCCTTTGGGAAACCCACAATGGTTCTGCCAGCAGATACTCCACTCTTTGCTCTGTAAGGCTTTGTAGTGGCCATTCTTCTGATTTCCTAACAGCTTTTGATACAGCTCATCCAGGACAGTTAGTTAACCTCCACTGTTCATATTTGGTACCCAATGACGTACATGTAGGTGACTAACATACCTCACTGGACCATAGCGTGACATTTTGATGAGAAGCTCAATATGAGCCAGCAATGTGCGATCGCAGCCCAGAAGGCCAACCGTATCCTGGGCTTCCTCAGAAGTGTGGCCAGCAGGTCAAAGGAGGTGATTCTGCCCCTCTACTCCACTCTCATGAGACACCACCTGGAGTACTGCATCCAGCTCTGGAGTCCCCAAAATAAGAAGAACATGGACCTGCTGGAGCGTGTCCAGAGGAGAGCCACAAGGATAATATCCGAGGGCTGGAGCACCTCTCCTATGAGGAGAGGCTGAAAGAGTTGGGGTTGTTCAGCCTGGAGAAGAGAAGGCTCCGGGGAGATCTTCTTGCGGCCTTTCAGTACCTAAAGGGGGCCTACAGGAGAGCTGGGGAAGGACTTTTTACTAGGGCATGTAGCGATAGGGCGAGGGGGAATGGCTTTAAACTAGAACAGGGCAGATTCATATTGAACATTAGGAAGAAGTTTTTCACTTTGAGGGTGGTATGGCACTGGAACAGGTTGCTCAAACGGGTTGTTGAGGCCCCACCCCTGGAGGTGTTCAAGGCCAGGCTGGACGTGGCCTTGGGCAACCTGGTCTAGTGGGAGGTGTCCCTGCCTATGGCAGGGGGGTTGGAACTCGATGATCTTCAAAGTCCTTTCCAACCTAAACCATTCTATGATTCTATGATTCTATGTTTTTTGATGACACAGATTTCCCAGGATTTCTCTACTCAAGTTATTCAGAAACAGGTGTGGAGGAGCAGTTGTTCCTTAACGAGTCCATGAACCAGTAGTCTTTTTTTTTTGTTGTTGCTCCTGAGCAGCCTTTAGTGTATTGCAGCTTTGGTTTTGGCTAAAAAGGAACAAAGCACTCTTATTGCGGAGCAGGAGTGGCAACTCACGGAAAAATTCAGAAATAGCTGCTCTTCAGTAATCCCACATAAAGGTGAACTCTATTCTTTCAGTGGGCTCTGTGGATGTGCTGCCGGGCTTGGTTTGGGGCTTCTGAAGACCTCTCTTCACAGTTTATGTTACTTAGTGGTTGTCTGAATGGTGACTCCAGAAACATTTAGCTTGGCAGGCAAACTGAACAAGCTTTGTTTAAATAACCAAACAGGTACAGGAGGCTATTTGATGTTTGGAATTGTCAACAAATGATGTTGAATGTATATTTTAAGCAAAATCTTTGTAAGTTTCCTACCGCTTCAAAATACAAATTCAGACGTCAGGGTTGGTTTGAGAATATTAAGTGTACAAGGGTACAAGTGCTTGTATGTGAGGTGCTGCAGTTTGGTTTGGGCAGGCAGCTCTTTGCTGTCTTGCCAATGGTAACAGAGCAATAGCTGGGACTTGCAAAAACAAGTGTTGCTCTTCTTCTGAGAAGCTCCAGCCCATTCAGCAAATATAAAAAAAAAATTAGGAAAAGATCTTCATTGTTTTGGTGTTACGGATTTCGTTGGCACCTGGAAGAGGAACACAGTTCATAATTTAAAACCTCTCCAGTCTCCCTTCCAGCACTGGCCAGTTGGTGTTTCTGAAAGAGACACATGTGCATGTCCTGACCAGTCCTGTAGCCCATCTTCTGTTTTACAGCTGAAGAGTACAAGGAGTCCTTTTGAGTGGTATTCATTCTACCTAATTTTCATTATACCTTTCTGCTGGCCAGGCTGCGATGCCTTTGCAGACACCGAGGGCTGCTGGGGCTGTCGGAGAGCTGCTGCTGAGCCTCCCCAAAACCGCTCGCTCCAGCCCCGGGCGGCAGCAATGGTCAGAGCCTGCAGGCTGCGTGTGTGCCCGAAAAGCCAGAAGTATTTATGTGGCTTTTTTTGCAGCAAATGCCGATATTTCAGTGAAGTACTTTGCATTTCTCTTTGTCTCTTTGGGTTTGCAAGTTACCGAGACTTAGGAAGCCTTCTTGTTTATTGTTCCCTCTCTCACTTTCACATGACTTTTTATTGAAGGCCTGAGCACTTCTTAGGCAGAGTGTTAGATTCAACATTCTTTTTAAATTAAATGTACTGGGGTGACCTAATCAGACGCTAGCTGGTTGACCACAGGAATGGGAACCACGATACTCTGTAATCTAGTTTAACGTTAATTCACTCTTTGACCTTAGGCAAACAGCTTAGTTGCTGCAAAATGGGGATGATAATTCCTTTGAAATGTTGACAGAAAATTGAATAAATAAGCACATTTTACTCTCCGTGGGTCGGGCGGTCTTATTTTCAAAGGGACTTCAGAGCTTCCATTCTTTCAGATTACTTCAGAGTGAAGGGATGTAGCACAGGCTTCTGAATCACCGAGGACTTGGTGTGTTTTCCCAATACTGACCCCCATACCTCAGCTTTCTGTTATGTGTGGGGGCTTTTTTTCGGGATGGAGTGAGGGATTCATGCCTTGCCTCCACTGGCCATGCCATTCACCATCTTACACCTTGTGGCGTGTAGACACTAAACGGATGGACATCTTACTTCCCCTTCAGGCAGAAATGTGACACGCAATTCCATGATGTTTTTAGTTCTGAAATAGTGTACCTTTATACTAAATAATGACGCTAATGAATTCGGCTCTGTAGGGTTGAGTGCAGCAGTGGCTTCATTGGCTGCCAGTGAGTTTGCCTCTCTGGCTTTGCCTGAAATTTCCCGTGAAGCCCAAAGCGGTCCGCTTGCTGTTTAACATCCCGGTGACAAAACACCTTGTGACAGCAGAGCAACCTTTCCAGTATTTCATTTCTCAATTGTGTTTTTTAAACTTTGAAGTGCCATTTATTTTGACACCTGGTATTTTTCAGGCCAGGCTTTTATTTGGTGGGAATAGCATTAATGTGTATTAAAGGCAGAAAAGCCTGAGGAAATGGTTAGGAGTTATTCCCAGAATGTAAATAATTTCCTAAATTTTGAGCTCTACAAGTCTGATGTGTTTTAAATGGCCTTCCAGAGTGCAAAATGAAACTCAGCGTGGCATTTAACCAACAGTTTACAGAGGTGCTAGTTATTCCACTTGGCTATATTTAGGAGTCCAGGAAACAACAATGACAAAAAAAATAACGAAACATTCTTGCAAAAAAAAAAAAATTAAAGGAACAGTTTCAGCTGTAAAACTGATGTCTACAGCAAAAAACCACAGCTGCTAAATGTTACCAAATCATAATAATTGTGACAGAGTTACATCCCGATCTTTCTTTAAGACATCTTCACCCATATGAAGGCCTCTTGATTTAAACAGGACTCTGCAGCAGCAGGGGGGTTTATGTTAGAGGGTCCTGGTAAAACTGGACTGCTCATGTAAATCAAGGCTTATTTTTGCATTCCAAAGGGTGAAAAAGTCATATGAGGGGAGTGAGACGCAAGACGTGTGAGGAAACCTTTATACAGAAACTCCGTGCTGGTGAAGTCTCAGCTGGACACTGTGTCTCACTTCGAAGAGGAAAGCAGTCGATCAGGCAGGGGGGAAGGCCAGAGGACACCCCTGTGGGCTGGGGAGCATCGCCCGCAAGGAAAACCAGAGCAAACGCTGCCTGTTGCATCTGTGAAAGAGCGCAGAAGGCTAAGGGATGGCAGGATAAGTTGAGCGAGGAGCAGCCACAGAGCCCAAAGCGGGTAGGACAAGAGCAGAAGGCTCAAAAATTTCATAGGTGTAGTTGAGGGACCACCTCTAGCTTAATGAAACCCTACTTAGTAAAGTCAAGACAGTACAATTGACATAGGTAAGTGGACATAAATAGTCCCTTTCCAGCAAATAAAGCAGGTAAAGTAACTTGGGCTGATAGTTTGCACTCTGCCATATGAAGTGATGTAACTTTTACCAACCTTTAAAATACTGATCGTGAATGAGTCAGTGTTTCTCAAGGGCTTTGGTCAGCTGTTCCCGTTTACTGGTCTGGAATCTCACTTTTATCATCCAGTCTCCTTGAGCTTCTCCTCATCTGTTTAGAACCGGAGTTACCATCATTATAGTGAGATACTGTCATAGTACGGAGGTTGGAAATTCACTGTGATAGATGCTACTTAAATATATGGGGAGGCAGAGCTACCTGCTTTTTCAGGTCTGTGGTTGAATTGTTTTCCTGCTTCAGCACGGTTCATTAGGGCTCTGATTTCTCGTCACGGCACTTTTATAACCCTCGCATAAATGCAGTTTTATCATCAAAAGGGTGTTTTTTGCTGCAAGAAAGTGCTAGAGAGCGTATTGATGCAAGCTTCCTTCCTTAATCCCCACCCTCCCCCAGGATAAACGGCGTTTGCGCTGCCTGTGCCCTTAAGCTGCCGCAGTTACAGTGGTCAGCTATTCCTAGTGCCGACCTGGCCTCAGCCCGGGCTGCCGTAAACACGAGATGCGATGCAGATTAGAGGGCACCCGCTTGAATAGGAGCATCAGCGGGCGCGGGCCGGGCACAGACGCCGCATTGTTAGGAAGGGGAGGGAGCTGGTCTCGCAGGGCTAGTCTCAACATCCTCCGGCCGTGCCAAAGGGAGAGCCTGGGAACGACTGTGTTAAAGGGTGGGTTGCCATTTAGCCCTCGTGTTCCTCCTCTGAGAGTTTTGCCGCTATCCAAGGGTGATTACTGGACGGGCGAAACTCCCCCTTCGCCCTCCTTTCGGGCAGGTAGAAAGTCATTTTATAACCAAGCGCCCTCTTTTGCCCGTCTGCCCGCCCGCCCCTGGCCCCTTGTCATGAGCAGGTCGATGGCGGTGGCCAGCAGCATCCCTAATGAGGTCCCTAGCTGCTCGCTGGGCTGATTTGGTTGTAGTTTTTAATAATGCGAGGTTATTTTGTTAGCGGCTTTACTTTCCAAGTCTTTTCCCCCTTCCAGCACCCCTAGGTACAGCTCTACTGGATCAGTTACCATCTGCTCCAGTGTTTGCATTTAGCCTGCAGGGCCTGTGATCTCAGAAATATTTCCTGTAAATGGGATCTCTCATGCCAGGCCTGTCACACAATAGATATATAATTGGATAAAACCTAAACTGAAAACAACAAACAAAAAGAAGAAAACTACATGTTGTGCCATACACGGCGCGTGAGGCTGTCCAAAATGAGATACGCTCCTTGTTTATGTCTGAAGCTGCTCTCGTATATCTTTTTTATTCCCCTTTGCCGTTTAACAAAATCAAATTAATGTAATAACTAGATTCCACGGTGCATTTTTTCCCCACTTAATATCCGACTCGAGCAGCTTGCGGTGCACATGCAAGAACAGCGTTAGTGCCACAACAAATGCATTTGCTGCGTTTTAAGTCTCGATCCTGGTCTTGGGTACCAGGTGGAGCCGGCGTGTGGGTCCCAAATCTTTCTTCTTCTCCATGGGTTGGCTGCGCGCAGCGTTGCTTGTTTGATGGCAGGCAGGACGATGCACAGAGCAGGAGCAAGGCTGGGCCATGGGAAAAGAACAGGCAAAGCACAGGCAGCCAGTCCCCTGGTCAACGAGAGCGAGGGTGAACATGGCAAAAGATGCATCCCTGATCCTTGCGAAGGAAAAAGAAATGCAACATGTCTTTAAGTCCTTTAAACACAGTTTGAAGGCCTCCTGAGCGGGGTACGGGTTTGCCTAAGACGTGTACAGCCCTCTGGGACAACTTGCCTCTGGGACCCGCCAGCCTTTCTGCCAGAAGGTGGAGGTGATGAAAAACACCTGATGTGGTGAATCTACACCTAAACGTAAAAAAAACAAACAAACAAACAAAAAAACCCCCAACTGATTAAATAAATCAGAAATTGATCGCTGTGATTTTCCCCTTGCTCATACTGGGAATTTTCTTCATCATCGCTGCAAGAACAAAGTGTGTGAGCCATGTCTGGGCCGTTATTCTAGTAGTAATAAGCTTACAAATATGTTTTCTGTTTTGTTGGAGGGACTGCAAATGCTGTACACTAGTCATAGCTTGCAAAAGCTGCTCAGAAGTACACTGCAGAACATCAAAAAAGGAATTGAATTCAGCTTCAGTCAAGACCAGTAATTGGTTTTTATACTTTAAAAAAAAATCCCCAACCAAAAGCTGTTCATCTGTCTCTAGAAGATAAAAAAAAAAAGCCCGGAGTTTGGATTTGAGTGCCCTCCCTTAAGGTAATAACTGTAATCCTAATAAAGGGGCTGATTTGTAAATTTTTCCCAACAGACTGTGCCACGACATTATACTAACTTAGGCTTATTTGTGATAAATGTAGTCTAAAGCACCAGAAATATAAACCTTGAATCCTTTTTAATTCCAACATAAAAGGATTACATTTTATCAATATAGCTTATCTCCTAGCACTCTGCCTTTTTCCTTGCATCCTTTTTTATGAACCTGCAAAACATGTTTTTTCTCTTTTTTTCTTTATTTTGCCATAGCCGGAAATTTCTAAATCAAGAATAAAATCTTAGTGCCATTTTTGCCAATGTGCCGTTTTATTGATTTCCACAATGCCAGCATTTAATCAATAATGGTTAAGTATAGGCCCATAAATTTACCCTTCCTAAAAGAAAGCGTCCTGATGTTTTGTAGCAGATTCCGTTTGCCTTTGACTTGAACTGTAGGTTTAGCGGTTCAGAAAAAAAATTGGTTTTGATGAGCCTTAAAGAAACAAATAAACCAAGCCAGAAGCAATCAAAAATACATGCAAGTTCATAAAAAGTGAGCCTTGGTTTCTTTGTCTAGAAGATTAACACTTCCTCAGGAGGGCTGTAATAGGATTGAGCCTTCCCTGTGGTACTTCAAAGACATGTGCTCCTAAAGACTTTTACTGAGTAACTTACGGTATCGTTGGAAGCTTTGCCTTTGCTTTCGTTCCCGGTTTCTTTCAAAACTTCAAGGAGGATCTGAACTGAGGATCGTGTTGCTCCTCCTCCTTATTTTTATGCCCCAAACATTTTCTCTCTTTTGTATGCAAATTTTTATCCTTAAAGAAAAAAAGATGTAAGTTGCGTAACAGTTGGAGATTTCTAAACTTAAATATCCATCTCTTTCATGTTACTACTCCAGTACTTTCACGTGCTGTATTCATGCATTTAGGGCTGCATAATAAAATACATAAATTTTTTTTTAATTCAGGGAGACCCACAGCACATATTTTTGTTACCTCCACAGTGCTGTCGTTCTTTCTGCAGGAGGACACACTGTAAGCTGTGATTTCCCAGGTGCTTTGTATGGGGTAATGAATTTTAGCTCTCGGTGTTCATGTGAGGTTTGTAACGTGCCGTCTCCTTTTTTTCCATGCTTGGGCTCTTTTCCCTGCTGAGGAGGACAGCCCCCCTTCAGATGGTTAGGCTGCTTTCCTTGGTGGTGGAAACCTTGAAAGCCTTCCGACTGAGAAAGCCGCTCCCTAGATAAGTGTTAACTGCTGGCCTGGAGATGGCTACTGCTGCGTGTTCAGAGGAAAGAAAGCAGCTGTGTTAGGTGGAGAAGCTGGTCCTGTGCATGGGTTAAGCATGCTCTACTGGTTTGGCTCCATAGGTAATAGGTCCTACCTGCTTGGGTTGGGCAGCTTCGAAAAGTAAAGTTGTGGTGACCCAGCAAGTTCCTCCGGCTCCAGGGCTACGTGGTGCCGAGCTGGGCTCTCTGGTTCTCGCTGTGGGTCTTACAGAGACCCGTGCAGCCTGTCTCCTGCTTAAATGCCCACGATTGTCTTTTCTGGGTATGCCTGTGAGTTGATGTGCCCAGAGTCAGGCAGGGAGCAGAGAATCAGACCCAGATACGTGCAACCTTTGGCCAGTTGGCTGAATCACAGGATGAAACTCCCTCTGTATGCCCCTAGGAGACATCAAGGAAAGAACCAGAAAGTCCACAAGCATCCTGTTCGTTCAGTTCTTGTTCCCTCTATGACAAATTTTGCTCTCGTACTGACTGAAATGAATGGGATTACACGGGGCACACCAGTTATGATTTAATTTTTTACTTCAAAAGTGCTGTCAACCTCTGTAATTCTATTGCCAGGATTTCTCATAAAGCATCTTGGTATGTTAGTTAATACACTTAAATCTGCTTAAAAAGCCACTCTCTCTTGAGCAAATGGAGCCCTGCTTAACATTCCTCATTAGCTTGCTTAGGGGAAAAAAAAAACAAACGGTTGTCCTTGCCATATTGGCTCACAAAGGGAGTTGCATTCTTACTCTTGTGTACTTTGCTAATTTGTAATCTTTCGCTCTAACTAGCTTGTTTCCATCTTCTAGCGATTTGATCATTTTAGTATCTGCCCTGACTAATAATGCGGTGTAGCAGTGCAATTTCGATGACCACAAATAAGCAAGCAAAAGTTGCACACTAATTCTGGTAGTCGGATGTACCCAAACAGAAATTTCCCACCCGCCACGCGCCGTTCACCTAAGCCCCAGCAAAGCAGCCCCCTCTGCCCAGCCTCTGGGCCCGCTTGTCACCGAAGCGATTACCAGGAAGCATCAAACAAGCTATGGAAAGTACCCTTCGCTGGCACTTCTCACGTTATGAAGCAGTGCACAGGGGCTCCAGCTGCAGGGTGAATAATCCCAGAGCTTCCCAGCACAGCTGCAGGGTGGTGGGACTTGGTGTGCTGGGAGGGCATCGAGGGCTTTTTGGAGCAGCTGGGTGGGATGGGACCTTCTACTGGTTCTCACCCGAGGGGAAGGGGGTGGTGGGTACCTGGGGTGGCCCTGCTGCAGTCAGTACCCAGGGCTGCGGCTGGTGACATTGTCCAGGTGTGACCCAGCGTGCAGCTATGGCCCGTGTGATGGAGGGGGAGCGGGTGGTGTGTCATTGACTTCTTTCGTATCGGGATTGGGACCCTGGCTTATTGCAATCTTGTAAATTATGCCTTTAGTTGCTATAAATTAACCACCGTATTAAGTGCAAAGTCCAGAAACAAAAGGACATAAATACTTGCGTTTGAAAGCTGTCTCATCGTCTGTAGATGTTTAAGTGGGGATTTTATCCTTTAGATTAGAAATACCACTTATCTCATCCTTCTGGTTATTTTCACTACCCTTCTAACTTGGAGATAAATATCCCTTAATGGTTTTTTTATGTGTTTTATTTCTTTTTCCATGATGATCAGATCAGTTCTGACTGAAAATGAAGCCAATTATCAAGAACAATAAATAAAAAAGAAGTGCGCGTTGCTCCTTCTGCACTGGAAGAAAGAACAGTAAGTTGAGACAAAACAAATTTGGTTGCCAAGTCCAAGTACCAAAGGCAGCAAGGAGAACTCGGGCCCCATCCTAATTAAAGAGATCTAAACACAATGAAAACATATTGTACTGATGTCATATGTTAAAATATTTATAATTGCACAAAAAGGAATTGCAGCCTATTGAAAACATTTACAGAGCTCGCCATTTCTGTGAGCTAAAGAGAGGAGTGACTAAAAAGGACTGGTTTTGCTCAACCGTGAGAGTTCTGCTCTTCAGGTTTCTCCTGTGAGGTCCAACATTACCTAGCCACTTCGTCTTATCACTCGCTAAGATAAACGAAGAGCACTGCTGACATCCTATCTGAAGACAGGAGATGGTATCTGTCAGGAATTGCCGTTTCCCCCAGGCATTGTCTTGCCATCGGCTCTGCTGGAATAATTTCAGCTGCTGGGAAGCCGTTTGCAACACGGGGGCCCTTTGTATTGATCCGGCGTGCGGAGCTCCCAAAAGGAGAGGGGGTGGCCGAGGAGAGCAAGGCAGGCACTTTCCTCAGATACGTTTGCCAGGCGCGAGATTCGGTTTGGCAAAGACAGTTACTTTTGCTTGCGTGCCGCAGGGAGATAGCAGGGGGGAAAATGATGTGCCCGAAATCACAGTCCCTTTCAGCAAAACCAGAGAGGCAATAGGAAGATCCGCAGCCGTATGTATAGAGATCTTGCAAATGCTGGCAAGTCAGGCTGAACCGATTTTCCAAAGCTGTGTGTATCAGGGAAGGTGGGCAGAAGGCACGGGTGGCTCGTGATGCTCCAGAGACCGCTGTCTAAACGTGAACACACCTGTGTACATTCTGTGAACAAGATCCCCGGTATACGTTCCCACAGAAGCTTATTGCAGATGTGCTCACTTACATACTTTCTGTAGTATAAAAATAGGTTTTTGGCTGCACATCATGTACTCATTGGAGTAGGAACTTTTCAAATGTGGCTTAATTTAATATCTTCCTTGTTTGTGTTTATGTTTCTTGGTATTGATTTTCATGTTTTTCTTCCTCAAATGCTGGCGAGATCCCTTTGTAAGGAAGTAAAACTAATACAGGCACCTTTCTAAGTTTCTCTAATATTACAGAGCTCTATGGCAATGTGCAGGCATACTGAAGTTTCTTATTAACATATTGAAGAAGAGCATTTCGTAGTTACTTTTTTAATTAGGAGTTTATGTGGCACCAGAAAGGTCATTAGAACTTGAAATATCTGAGGCATTGTTTTAGGGAAATCAGAGTATCTCTGTTTAGCTAGTTGATGTCTACCTATGATATTTAATATGAGGCAACAGCCGAACTCGTAAATCAGAAAAACAGAGGAAAAATGGGGTTACCTCTCTGCAATAATTAACGAGCCAAGAAATGCTACTGCATTTCTGTACAGCTTTGCTATAATTGGAAAAATTGACGCTTTTTGTCAGAAAGAGATTGATAGCTCTGCAGGCGTTCAGGAAAGCACAAAAGCAGGTTAGTGGAGGAGCGCTAAAAAGACATGTATGAGGAAAGATGACTATGGTTTTTCTAAGTGGCTGTGGGTCACAGTGGGGGCGATAAAGGCAGTCCCACGCTCACCCCACTCACCCACCAAGGGCAGCTTGAAGGTTAAGCCAGTTCCAGTCCAAAATCTGTATACATGGGTGAGCGTGAGGCTGTCCCCAAGGTAATGCACTTGCTGGGAAGCTGGAGACAGTGGCTGGAGTGAGGTGCCACGTTGGCTTTCCATGGCATGGTGCATGGCTTTCCAGCGGCGTGGAGGCGGTACAGCTCACGGGTGGCCGGAGCCACTGACTCTTGGTAAGCAGGATTGGTGTAATGACGACTGGTGGCAAGAGCTCAGCAGGGGCAGAATGCCACTGAAAAAGCAAAAATTTAGCTTAAGTGCCAAGGAAATCTTTCTCCTGTGGGTTAAGAGCTTTTAGGGTTTGCAGTTGTCTCCTGAGGGAAGTGAACGTTTGCAGAACATGAGCCGGGATGGCTCTCCTAAAGCCGGACGGAAGTGATACCTGGGTGAAAAAGCTTCAGAGGCAGAGCAGGGATGGATGACCACTTTAGCCTCCAAAGCATACCATCTCCGCCTGTAGCACAGACATGGCAGTGTTACCTGAGTCTGCACCAAGTAATGGGCGACCCTCTCATGGTCAGAAGCAGCCAGCAGATTTGGGGATACCTGCTAGCTTTTGTCTTTCTCTCTTGATACCTCTAGCAGCAGCGGTGCCCGGCCAGAGCCCTGCACTATCTTGTTTCTCAGTGCTTCCCCATCCAGGTTTTCTAGCCGTGCTCCCAGCAGGATGGTGCTGGCGTTTGCTTTCCAAGAGGCCAGCCCACCGCCCCTGCGCGGCTCTTTGCTAGAGCAAGGCGGCCGCTTGCTTTACCCATTGAAGCAGACGTTAGCTTGCCCTTCTGCTGCAAAGCTCTGTTCTCTATTTACTCCTACAACAACTCAATTAGTTTGATGGAAATGAGATGTCAAAGTGCCGCAGGCTTCAGTGACTTACCCAATGTCACTCAGAAAGCTTTGACGGAGCGCTGCCTCCTGAAATCTGCGTGCCCTCTAGCAATGGGCTGTTTCTCCTCCGTACCTTCAGGATAGACAGGGCGAGTGAAAGTCTGAGGCGTTCAAAGGACAGTTTTAAAAAAAAAAATCACGTGTTTATTTAACTTTCTAACAATTTAATCAACATCCTATTATTCTTAGGAAGTTTAGATACGGCTCTACGTTTTTTTTTTTTTGCTTTTCCTTAATTCAGCTTGACATATGCACTCCTGGGCTGAGTCCTTTTACACAAAGCTTCAGCCTTGGCAAGATCAATCTAGACTCACAGAGATGAAACATATTTATATGATTTGTTTAATAGAGTATGGACATATTCCTACAATTCAGTGTTTAGCATTTGAAGCTTACTATGAACGTAATTTGACTATGGGGAAAAAAACCCCTCACTTATCTTCAAATACTGCGTATGAGACCTGCCTAGCTGACAGATTACAGAGCAGGTTTTAAAGTGGACATGAAAAGAATGCCAAATTCAGCTTTCCTGGCAATAATTGCCGTAGAAAGAAGCTGGATTAGAGCAGCTGGAATAAAAAGTCAAGCACTAAAAGAAAAATGCTAATTACCGGTTTCTCTAATCATGCAAAATGAATGTTTTATGACATTTTAATATGATGCTTTTAGCCTTTCCTGCTTTGTCAGTGCCAGCATCCTCTGAGCAGCTCAGGGATGCTATAATTATGTGCTCTAAGCGATCAGCTGCATTGTGCCTTACCTGACTGATTCAAGCTGAGCTGGAGACATGATATTCTGACTCAAGTACTGTGCAAACCACCACTCATTGGGAGGCAGAAATAAGGATGCCAAAACAGAAACCCTTAGCACTTACTGCAAGCTTTTGGAAGCAGATTTCTTATGGAAGCCGAAGCTCAGGATCTAGAGAAGAGCCTTGCATCTGAGCTGTCTCAGTATGGTAAGGTGTCTGAATGCAGGCTCTTGATACAGCTTATTAAAAATATATGGACTAGCCACAATCTCTGCATATAAATTTAGACCTCCACAAAGTTTAGGAGCATTTGAATCTCAGCTTTGGGGCCAACCCTGCCCCTTCAGTGAGATTAAAACTCTTTACGTATTAAATTAAATTTGCCTGCCATCAGCCCCGAACCATCGTTGGTTTTGAGAGGGTTGATTATAGATTTGTATTTGAAAGGGGAACGCTCATCTACCCTTTCCTTTTCTTAAGGCTTAAAATTTTCCTAAGGCCGACACTAATTCTCTATTGATGCCTAATTTAGATGGTGAGATTGGCTTATTTATGAGCTGACTTGGGTGCACTTCTACTGAAATTAAATCTGCAGTTTAATTTCCCTTTTAATCTGTTTCTTCATCAGAGAGAATCATTGTTTCTTGGTAATGCTCTGTAGGAGGAGAAGGCTGCTGTTTCTATTTCAGCATTGCACCTGAGACGTATACTGCAGGATTTGGACTTAATGCATCTCTGTGAAGTTGCTGATTTCCTGTATTTATTCACGTATATGATTTTTAAATAGTATGGAAAAGTAAGGGGAAAATATTCTCATTTCAAGTAGATGGTGCAGACCGTATGCAACTGTTTTCCACCCTACCCCCCATCAGGACATGAAACAGCTGGTATGTCTCTCCGGAGACTTCTGTGCTGTCTCTAGCTCCATTTTGCCTTCGTAAGCCTCAGGCATTACTCTGTAAGTGCACTCCAGGAATTAAATTAATTTGCAAGCTGAGGAATACGCTGTTTCTCCTTACTTACCAGACTCAGATAGGACTGCTACTGTATGGTTGGGAGGATAACGCGCACGTTGCCGTCGAGACTAGCTAGCATCTTCCCTGGGCAGTCTGCGCGTTGGCTGGGGCAAAGGCAGCCTTGCAGCCTGCACCCCTGTCTGCCCACGCCATTTCAGGCCCCAGTAATGTTAGGTCACTAGTGGGGTTATTAGGGGATAGTTGAGACAAGCTATGCCTCCCCTTGTCTTCGCCTTTATCCCTCCCTGCCAAGCACATCTTGCTTGATGTGCCAGTTTGGTTCTTCTAAACCATGTCCGTACTTAAACATTTTAAACTGTCTCCCTGGAAAATGACCAATTCTGGGACCTAGCTTGTGCTTTCCTACATAGAAAATGCAGCCAGTGTCTGACTTTGAATCAGTTCAAGCTCCAACCCCAAGTACTCACTAGCTGGCCTTAACCAGCTAATGAGAGCAATCCAAAATGGACTGTGGTTTGGTTTTTTTTGTTCACATCAGCAATAGCCCTGTCGGTTGTAGCTGCTGCAGGAGCTCAGTGGTTCCTCCTTTCTCCCCCAAGTGTCTGTCCCCCCGTCCCCCTCTACCAGGGTGTGTGTTTGGGTGTGCTGCTGCAGTGCTTCATCCCTGACAGCCCTGGCATCCTCATCTGCCTTCCCGCATTGAGGTTCATCAACATATGCATTTAGTGCCCACCCTCGTTAGCGCTGAAATAAACCAGAACTTTGCTCCTGCCTTCAGCCAGAGGGGAATTCATCTTTGCAGTGAGACCACGATAAGATCTGGTCTTGACAGCCTCACGGAGGCTCTGCACATAAGCCTAATTGGGAAGTAGGGAAATATCTCACCTCACACTGTATTATTCTATTAAAATAAGATTTTTGACACGATTGGGACCTTATGTTTCAATGTTCTGGGTACTTTTAATCCCACTGACACCCTTCATCGGCGGACTCGGCCCCCTTTGGGGCTGTCCTCCTACTGCTTTCCATCATGCAGCCAGCCCAGCAGCTTGTGTAATCAATTGAACCCGGCACATCCGAAGTTTATTTTTCTGTTTCTACGTTTGTTGCTAGGGAGCTCCGCTATACCTTGCCTTACGTCCCTTCCAGTGAAACGCCACTCGCAGACGGGTTGTTGTGCCTTACAAACACAAGCTGTACACTGACACGGAGAGGAAGGGCACTGGCCCTGCTGCACGCCGCTGTTGGAAACCAAGCCGTCAAATGGCAGCGTTCAAATTAGAAAAGCAATTTTTAAACAGCTTCAAAGCATAATTCATGTCACGGTACAGGAATGCTAAAGGCTTTTTGATCTTCGTCGTCATGGACCTAAAGGTGAAGGGCCTTTTTTTTTTTTTTGGGTAGTTTCTTAAATCCCCCAAGAAAAGGTAACTATAACAATAAGGGAGCAGATGTGTGGGAGTAAATGCAGCTGTAACTGAATCCAGACGCTCTTCTGTATGTAGGGACATGAAGGGAATGTTTCAATAAAATTCACGTAATAAAAATCTGAGCCCCCCTTTTTTTTTTTTCTTGCTTAAACTTGGATTCACATGTGTAGAATTCCTGTGGACTTTGATGTGGATTGACATTAGCACCATACAAAACCGGGCTGGGAGAAAGATTTTTAACAGGCATGGGGTACTGTCGTGGTTTGGCCTCAGCCAGCAACAGAGAACCACGCAGCCGCTCGCACGACTCCCACAGCCGTGGGAAAAATCAGCAAAAAAAGGGCAAAACTCGTGGGTTGAAATATTATAATTTAGCAGAACAGACAAAGGGAAAAAGAAAGAAAGAAAAACAATAACACCGGTAAAGGAATACAAGAACGCGATTACAGTACCGCCGCGAAGCGCACCGACCGGACCCCCACCGCCGCGACCCGCCCCCGAGTGGCGACTGACTCCCCCGCCCCGGCTAGCTCCTTTTATAGCGGGCATGGGTCACGTGGTATGGAATACGTGCCTCCCCTGCCGACTCCTTGGAAATTAACCCCATCCTTGCCGGAACCAGGACATTATCCACCCCTTATTCCATACCATCTATGTCATGCCCAGATCTTTCAGTTCCCATAGTCTATGAGCCATCCCTTAAAAATGTCCATTAAGCTCACGTAGTCCATGACGGTAGGCTCCAGCAGTGAGAACAGTCTCTCAGGGCACATAAGATGATGTGTAGTGCTGAACTGGTGGGTGCTGTATTTGAAGCTCGTGACTGGGGAATGCAATACAGTCCATGCCCATGGTCCACAGGTTGAAGATGTCGATCTCAAGGAAAATTGCTGGGCGCCAGATACTAAGATCAGTTCTTATTACATCATAAAATTATTCACTGGCTATTCTCACCCAAAATCAAATCCCCATAAGGTACACATCGGACCTCCCCATCCTCTCGCATCACCCACCAAGTGCACCCGGGTCCTTGTGCAAAAGCAATCCCACGGATGGGTTTGCCTTTGCCTGAGGCAGGGCTAACCCAGACTGTCTTTCCTAACATATTCTTCATATGCACTACAGGGACTTTATCCCCTTCTACTGTACGTGGAAGTTTTGATTGGGCAGGGCCAGCTCGATTGGCAGATCCCCTAGTGTTAACTAACCAGGTGGCTTTTGCTAAATGAGTATCCCAATGTTTGAAGGTCCCACCCCCCATGGCTCTCAGGGTAGTCTTTAGCAGTCCATTATATCGTTCTATCTTACCCGAGGCTGGTGCGTGATAAGGAATATGATATACCCACTCAATGCCATGCTCTTTGGCCCAGGTGTCTATGAGACTGTTTCGGAAGTGAGTCCCGTTGTCCGACTCAATTCTTTCTGGGGTGCCATGTCGCCATAGGATTTGCTTTTCAAGGCCCAGGATAGTGTTACGGGCGGTGGCATGGGGCACAGGGTATGTTTCCAGCCATCCAGTGGTTGCTTCCACCATTGTGAGCACGTGGCGCTTGCCTTGGCGAGTTTGTGGGAGTGTGATATAATCAATCTGCCAGGCCTCCCCATATTTATATTTTAGCCATCGTCCTCCGTACCAAAGAGGCTTTAACCGCTTGGCTTGCTTAATGGCAGCACACGTTTCACATTCGTGGATAACCTGTGCAATGGTGTCCATGGTCAAGTCCACCCCTCGGTCACGAGCCCATCTATATGTTGCATCTCTTCCTTGATGGCCTGAGGCATCGTGGGCCCACCGAGCTATGAATAGTTCACCCTTACGTTGCCAGTCCAGATCCACCTCAGCCACTTCAATTTTAGCAGCCTGATCTACCTGCTGGTTGTTTTGATGTTCCTCAGTGGCCCGATTCTTGGGGATGTGGGCATCTACATGACGTACTTTCACAACCAGATTCTCAATCCGGGCAGCTATATCTTGCCACAGTTCAGCAGCCCAGATGGGCTTACCTCTGCGCTGCCAGTTGTTCTGCTTCCACTGCTGTAACCACCCCCACAGAGCATTTGCCACCATCCATGAATCAGTATAGAGGTAAAGTACCGGCCATTTCTCTCGCTCAGCAATGTCCAAAGCCAGCTGGATGGCTTTTACCTCTGCAAACTGACTCGACTCACCTTGTCCTTCGGTGGCTTCTGCAACTCGTCGTGTCGGACTCCACACAGCAGCCTTCCACTTTCGATGCTTTCCCACAATTCGGCAGGACCCATCAGTGAACAGGGCATGTTTCTTCTCATTTTCTGGCAGTTCATTATACGGTGGGGCCTCTTCTGCACGCGTCACCTCTTCCTCTGGTGATATTCCGAAATCTTTGCCTTCTGGCCAGTCCATGATCACTTCCAGTATGCCTGGACGACTGGGGTTTCCCATTCGAGTTCGCTGGGTGATCAGTGCAATCCACTTACTCCACGTAGCATCAGTTGCATGATGTGTGGCAGGGACCCTTTCTTTGAACATCCAGCCCAGCACTGGCAGTCGAGGTGCTAAGAGGAGCTGTGCTTCAGTGCCAACCACCTCCGAAGCAGCTCGAACCCCCTCGTATGCTGCCAATATCTCCTTTTCTGTTGGGGTATAGCGGGCTTCGGATCCTCTGTATCCCCGACTCCAGAACCCCAGGGGTCGACCTCGAGTCTCCCCTGGTGCTTTTTGCCAGAGGCTCCAGGTAGGGCCATTCTCCCCGGCTGCAGTGTAGAGCACATTTTTAACGTCTTGTCCTGCCCTGACTGGCCCCAGCGCTACTGCATGAACTATTTCCTGCTTAATTTGTTCGAAAGCTTGTCGTTGCTCAGGACCCCACTTAAAATCATTCTTTTTCCGCGTCACTTGATATAGAGGGCTCACAATCAGACTGTAATTTGGAATATGCATCCTCCAAAAACCCACAACACCTAAGAAAGCTTGTGTTTCCTTTTTACTAGTCGGTGGGGACATAGCTGCTATTTTGTTGATCACATCCATTGGGATCTGACGGCGTCCATCTTGCCACTTTATTCCTAAAAATTGGATCTCCTGTGCAGGTCCCTTAACCTTACTTCGTTTTATGGCAAAGCCAGCTTTCAGAAGGATTTGAACTATTTTATTCCCTTTCTCAAAAACTTCTTCTGCTGTGTCGCCCCATACAATGATGTCATCAATGTACTGCAAATGTTCTGGAGCTTCACCCTGTTCCAGTGTGGTCTGGATCAGTCCATGACAAATGGTGGGGCTGTGTTTCCACCCCTGGGGCAGTCGATTCCAGGTGTACTGGATGCCCTTCCAAGTGAAAGCAAACTGTGGCCTGCACTCTGCCGCCAAAGGGATTGAGAAGAATGCATTGGCGATATCAATCGTTGCATACCACTTGGCTGCCTTCGACTCCAGTTCGTATTGAAGCTCTAGCATGTCTGGCACAGCAGCGCTCAGCGGTGGTGTGACTTCATTCAGGCCACGATAATCCACTGTTAGCCTCCACTCTCCATTAGATTTTCGCACTGGCCATATGGGACTATTAAAGGGTGAGCGAGTCTTGCTAATCACTCCTTGAGTCTCTAGTTGACGAATCAACTTATGGATGGGAATCACAGAGTCTCGGTTAGTACGATATTGCCGTCGATGCACCGTTGTGGTAGCAATCGGCACCTGTTGTTCTTTGACCCTCAACAACCCTACCACAGAGGGGTCCTCTGAGAGACCAGGCAAGGTGGATAACTGTTCAATTTCTTCCGTCTCCAAGGCAGCTATGCCAAAAGCCCACCGGTATCCTTTTGGGTCCTTAAAGTATCCTCTCCTGAGATAGTCTATGCCAAGGATGCATGGAGCCTCTGGGCCAGTCACAATGGGATGCTTTTGCCACTCATTTCCAGTTAGGCTTACTTCAGCTTCCAGTACAGTCAACTCTTGTGATCCCCCTGTTACTCCAGAAATACAAATGGGTTCTGCTCCTCTGTAATTTGATGGTATTAAGGTGCATTGTGCACCAGTGTCCACCAGAGCCTTATACTCCTGTGGCTCAGATGTGCCAGGCCATCGAATCCACACAGTCCAATAAACCCGGTTGTCCCTTTCCCCCACCTGGCTGGAGGCAGGGCCCCTCTAATCCTGATCATAGTATACATTACTCACCTGTTGCAAAAATGATTTGGAAGTCCCTTCAAGAGGATCGGAGGTTAGATCAGGCCTTCCATTCTGTCTCTTCCTCCTGTTCCTTTGATGGCCCTGGTTCATCATCATCCTTTACTATGCGAACTGATTTCTTGGTGTATTTCTTCTTCTGTATAGGAGCAACTGATACTGGCACAGGTTGGTTGTCCAATTCAGCTGCAGTGCCTGCCACTGGGGTTTGAGTGGCTGCATTGCCTGTCACCAGGGTTTGAGTAGCCACAGTGCCTGCCACTGGAGTTAGAGTAGCCTCATTGTCTGCCACCGGAGTTGGAGTAGGCATAGTGCCTATCACTGGAGTTGGAGTAGGCTCCTTGTCTGCCACCGGGGTTGGAGTAGCCTCCTTGTCTGCTGGTCTGGCTTTCCCCTCTTTCCCCTGAGGGTCCTGCATAGTACTGAGCAGTGTTTGGTAGATACTGGCCAGGGCCCAACACAGTGCCATAAGTTGTGCCTCTCTGGAATAGCCACAGCATTTTCCTTTGAAATATTCTATTACTTTATCAGGGTCCTGTAGTTGTTCAAGGGTGAAGTCCCAAACCATTGGAGGTGAGAAGTTCTCTAGATATCTGCCCATGTTCTCCCACATCCCATGCCACCCCTGACTATCTGGCCTTGGGACAGATTTCTGAGTGGTAGTCTTAAACAGCTTTTTTACCCTAAAAAAGACTTGAAAAACATTCAGGAGACATAGCAATAGGAACACGCTGGTTTGAGCATCCCAAGGATATTCAAAATTCTCAAGAGGTGTTACACCTGGCCCAAAGGAGAAAAAGGAGGCAAAAGAGCTGGGGAAAGTATCTCCTCCTGTTTCTCCCATAGATTGGGTGTGATTATTGATAACTTCTGAGAGACGGTAACCAAGGTATGGACAGGACAGCAATACTACATAGAAACCCCAACAAAGCCACTTGAATAGTGATGTTACCATATCATAAGCTGATATTGCACAGGACAGCAAAATTATAGTCCTGATCCTTCTCCCTGAGATAACAAACAGCATCACAGGGAGTACATACAGCATATAAGAATTTACATAACACAGCCATGTAAACAAACGAAGCAACATTGTAACCGGCTACTATTTAACTAATAGGAGAAATACATATAAGAAATCCGTTTTAACAAGCTCTGGTCAGATCTGTTGTTATTACAACCCTTCGAGCCCCACGTTGGGCGCCAGAAAGGACTGTCGTGGTTTGGCCTCAGCCAGCAACAGAGAACCACGCAGCCGCTCGCACGACTCCCACAGCCGTGGGAAAAATCAGCAAAAAAAGGGCAAAACTCGTGGGTTGAAATATTATAATTTAGCAGAACAGACAAAGGGAAAAAGAAAGAAAGAAAAACAATAACACCGGTAAAGGAATACAAGAACGCGATTACAGTACCGCCGCGAAGCGCACCGACCGGACCCCCACCGCCGCGACCCGCCCCCGAGTGGCGACTGACTCCCCCGCCCCGGCTAGCTCCTTTTATAGCGGGCATGGGTCACGTGGTATGGAATACGTGCCTCCCCTGCCGACTCCTTGGAAATTAACCCCATCCTTGCCGGAACCAGGACAGGTACTGGAAGGTAAATGATCTACGGAGACCTGCAAATTTCAATAGAAAAACACTTGTCCAATTAAAGAGTTTAGCAAACCAGATATTTAAGTGATGCAATCACCCTAGTAGGATGAACTAGCTGGTCTAGTAAAGAGCTTCTCAAACTTTCTGAAAGTGGGACTCCCTTTTGGCTCACCTGTCACTGTGCCATCCTGGAAGCCACGCAGAAGCACCTCACCTCCTGTTGGAGAGGGGAGCAGAGGGAGGGTGGGCTGTAAAGACCGGCTGGAGGTGCTCACGCCTCTCCCCAGCCCAGAGAATGGAGCTGCTGCCACCGGCGACTAAAGGAGGTGAGCAATGGCCTGCCCAAGGCAAAGGCTGCCTGTTTGTAGGTGTCAGAGGGCAGCAACAACCTGTTCACTCTGCTCTGAAATAGACGTTTCTCATGGTTGTTGCTGCCCTCTGACACTTGCTGTCCCCTCACCTTCCTTTGAGCTGCCCGGGTTCATGACCAACAGTGTGAGCAGCTCTCTTTCTTCTGGGAGAAAGGAAAGAGGAGAGCGGCAGGGTAAGCCATCCAATCCTCCTTGTTTTCCCGTAGTTCAGAGAGCTCTGTGCTGAATTAATTTTTTACCAGACAACTTACATCGCACAGTAGTGTATTTTGTTCTTGCCCCACGCATGCTTCCGAACGCAGGCAGTACCAGACATTTCAGCGCAGCCAAAAGCGCCTTCCATCTGCCTCACAGCAGCTGAAATCCTCTTTGTATACAAAAACAATTTCATTGAATGCACACAAACCCCGTTTGCGCTCGCCCTTGTGTTCCTCTTTGCCGGGATGTAGCGGGAACACTGGGGTGTTGTCCCAGCGGGACATCTGTAGCGCTTCGCTTCTTCCTTCACATGGTACCCTTCCCCGTGCCCTCCGCACCCGGCTCCCTCTCGCACCGGGGAGGACAGCCGCCTTTCACCACAAAACATGGAAACATTGCTGGCTGTTTCTAATCAGCCCGGTTGGTCGTTACTTGCGAAGCGTGGGCTCGTTAAGGCACTAGCGATCGCAAACTGTCTGCAGGGCCCAGCATCAGTGGAGCAGGCAGGATTCGGTGCATTTGCCGAGATGCCGGGTACCCGTATAAGGCTCTTCTAGGAGTCTGTCTCTGACATAAGACTATGTAATTAGTCCAAAACTCCATCAAGCCCGTTTGCAATAACAATTTATCAGAGAACTGTTTGGTGACTGGTACGTTAAAAAGTGGTGAGCTCTCTAAAGCACTGGTCCTGTCTTTTTGGAGATTTTCCAGGGGAGGTATATGTATTTCCACTCCATATAGCTCTTTATTAATTATTATGTTCAGTTTTAAGGTATAATTTTGGGCTTACTTGGGCCCTGTTTTACAGCTGTCCTTTGTGGGCGATACCAGGAACTGAGAGAAATATGGTTGTTACTGACTTGTTTGCAATTGTTTGGCCTTCCAACCATTTAAATATTTAGTTGTTATGCTACTTGCAGAGGAAAATTCCAGTTCTTGTCCAAATGTACTTTGGAAGTATATGTACATAGATTATCTCCCTGGTGTCTTAACTGTAAATATGCAGCTATATGTATCTCACTGTAGCTGGAAAAACTTTGCTGAAAGACCTTTTGACGTGGCAGACTGCAAGTTATTTTCTTCCTTTCTTTGGAAGATGTGTACTGGAATTACTGCTGCATTGGAAGGCTCCTCTGCTTCAGTTTTGCCGTGTCGTGTATGCTCACTACTCTGTGACAGGGAGATAGGTATGCCCAGTGGAAACAAGACACAGAAAAGACTATTTTGCATAGAGCTGCCATGTTCAAAACCCTACGCCTGCCCTGCACATTCCCCGTGAGCATCCCTGGGTGATGCCCTGCAGCACTGAGCATCCTTCGCACCCACTGTGGTGCCTTTCCTTAGGCACTGTCTGCTGCAGCTGAGGATGCTCTAAAAGTCGGCATTCAAGGATGCTCTGGAAGTTTTACCCTCTCTGCTATTTGCCCAGGCTGGGAATCACAGAATGGTCAGGGTTAGAAGGGACCTCTGGTGATCATCTAGTCCAACCCCCCTGGCAGAGCAGGGTCACCTACAGCAGGTTGCACAGGACGGCGTCCAGGTGGGTTTTGAATGTCTCCAGAGTGGGAGATTCCACCACCTCTCTTGGCAGCCTGTTCCAGTGCTCTGCCACCCTCCAAGTAAAGAAGTCCCTCCTCATGTGTAGATGGAACTTCCTATGTTCAAGTTTGTGCCCATTACCTCTTGTCCTGTCACTGGGCACCACTGAAAAAAGACTGTTGCCATCCCCCTGGCACTCTCCCTTTAAGTATTTATAAGTATTGATAAGATCCCCCCTCAGTCGTCTTTTCTCTAGACACCCAAATCCCTCAGCCATTCCTCGTAAGAGAGATGCTCCAATCCCCTAATCATCTTTGTAGCCCTTTGCTGTACCCAGGTCATTCTGTTGTGTGTTTTTATCGTAGACTTTCCCACTTTTAAGAAATTTGGACTCGTTTATTTTACTACGTACAGCCTGATTGCGCCATTGAAAATTTACGGGCTGTGCTTGGTAGAAATGTCGACGCTTCGTTAGGCAGACAATGCCAGCTCTTACCTGGTGGGGGCTGGCACATGCCCACAGCCGGGCTCCGTTTCCCCTGTGCCCGGCACACAATGGCTGCGATTCAGTCGCCTCCTGAAGCGCGGCCACGGCTTTTATGTACGTAAGGAGGCCCAGGAACCGAGAACAATTCAAATCCCGGGGTTTAGTGTCCAGCTGGCAAGGGGTTAAGTTGTTTTACATGCACTTTGCACAGATGGAAATGAGTATGGAAGCGATAGGAGAGTGCCAAGGGGGAAGCAGTAGACGCAGTATGTACGTCTCTCTTCTTTTATCTCGCCGACCTTAGTGTGGCTACAGCTTTACACAGGGGGCAAATGGAGAGGAGATGTTAGGATCTGCATTTTCTAGCCCAGGACTGAGTTTGAAAATCCTCTCCACCCACAGCTCCCCCTGAGGTCTGGATTATTTAGGTCTGGGTTATTTGCCAAATACCCCAGGGAAACGTGGTAACCCCATCTCTGACAACGTCCTGGGGTGGGGACATGACCGCCCTCCTGTCGAGTGCAGCAGCGTGTTGCTGGCAGCAAAAGCTGTGGTTCCCACTCCCCTCGTGGGTACAGGGAGGCAGGGGGATGCACTCCATCATCTCAAGGAGCTTCAGAAAGCAGCCACTCACGTCAATGGCCAGTGTCCCACCAGAGGGGACAGAGTCGATGGGGCATGGGAGGGTGAACCACCCCACTGGTGTACCCCACAAGCACCTTACGCCACCAAGGTGGCCTCACGGGGTGCCACTGCTGCAGCCTGAGCAGTGCAGGAAAAAAAAAAGAGGATGTCCAGAGATCAGCTGTAGATGTTCTTGTGCTGTACTGAAAAAAGGAAGTGGTTTTATTTTTAAAAAAAATGAAACAAAAGGGGAAGATCAGGCTATTGAAATCTAATCTGTGCAGAAATTATTTAGTAGTAATGATATCGTACATTATGGTTTTATAGCTTTAGTGAGTAACGAAGGGTGACAGGAAAGCATCACGATTGCATCAGGATTTCCTTGCTAAGCGACCTTGCTCTACCTGAGACAGGAAGACACTGAACGCTGAGGGGGAGAGAAGGACGGGGAGAAAAGGAAAAAGGGGAAAAAGTAGAAAGTAAAGGGAAGATAAAGCATGAGATAAAGAAACAGAAAGAGACAAGATTAGTACCATGGTCTGTACCAACAAAACTTTAGCAGTGTTTCTGCAAGTCTGTGTTTGAGCAATATAAAGCCAGACAGTTTAGTTTTTTGGTTTAGTGTTTGTAGCCACAAAAATGTGTATTATTTCCTTCTTACCCACAGTGTACTCAGAGTCATCCATCCAATACAGAAGTTAATCCCAAATAATCTTGTCACCCAGAATAGGGAAAGTGCCTTCAGTTTTACCACCCTTTATTCACTTTTTACTTACATACATATCTTAGGAGAACTTGTGTTATAATATTTTGGAGTTTATAACCCTCTCCTTGCTATTTTTTTAGATAAATAACTTCCTTACCAGTAAGTTATGCTTACTAACAGTTTTTCTAACTGTTGTGGCGTAGTTGACAAACCTGGTGTTGGAATGGACATGCTGAGAAGGAATTAGTTTATCATAAGGTAAAATGTAATATAATCTCTTTCCTAGATTTCAGTGCTTAAGTAGAGGAAGGTTCAAGAGCCTCTGGTTTTTTTTGTCAGCCATTTATATAGAGAAGATACTACAAGGTTAGAGGTTGGTGGGAAGAAGTACAGCTATATTCATAGAATCATAGAATCATAGAATCAGTGAGGTTGGAAGGGACCTTTAAGATCATCAAGTCCAACCATTAACCTACCCTGATAAAAACACCACCACTCCTAAACCATGTCCCTAAGCACCTCATCTACCCTTTTCTTAAACACCTCCAGGGATGGTGAATCCACCACCTCTCTGGGCAGCTTATTCCAATGTTTGATAACCCTTTCAGTGAAAAAATGCTTCCTAACATCTAATCTAAACCTGCCCTGACATAACTTGAACCCATTTCCTCTTGTCCTATCACTTGTCGCCAGGGAGAAGAGGTCAGCTCCCATCTCTCTAAAACTTCCTTTCAGGTAGTTGTAGAGGGTGATAAGGTCTCCCCTCAGCCTCCTCTTCTCCAGGCTAAACAACCCCAGATCCCTCAGTCGTTCCTCATAAGGTTTGTCCTCCAGACCCTTCACCAGCTTTGTAGCCCTTCTCTGGACACGCTCCAACACCTCAATGTCCTTCTTGTAGTGAGGGGCCCAAAACTGAACACAGTACTCGAGGTGAGGCCTCACCAGTGCCGAGTACAGGGGGATGATTACTTCCCTAGTCCGGCTCACCACACTATTCCTGATGCAGGCCAGGATGGTGTTGGCCTTCTTGGCTGCCTGGGCACACTGCTGGCTCATGCTCAGCCGGTTGTCCACCAACACCCCCAGGTCCTTTTCTGCCAGGCAGCTTTTGAGCCACTCCGCCCCCAGTCTGTAGCGCTGCATGGGGTTGTTGTGACCCAAGTGCAGGACCCGACACTTGGCCTTGTTGAACCTCATACCATTGGCCTCAGCCCATCTGTCCAGCCTGTCCAGATCCCTCTGCAGAGCCAATCTACCCTCAAGCAGATCAACACGCCCCCCCAGTTTAGTGTCGTCTGCGAACTTACTGAGGGAGCACTCGATCCCCTCATCCAGATCGTTGATAAAGATATTAAAGAGAATGGGCCCCAGCACCGATCCCTGGGGGACACCACTCGTCACTGGACACCAACTGGATTTAACTCCATTTACCACCACTCTCTGGACACGGCCATCCAGCCAGTTTTTTACCCAACGAAGAGTATACCTGTCCAGGCCATGAGCAGCCAGTTTCTCCAGGAGAATGCTATGGGAAACGGTGTCAAAAGCCTTGCAAAAATCCAGGTAGACAACATCCACAGCTTTTCCCTTGTCCAGCAAGTGGGTCACTTTGTCATAGAAGGAGATCAGGTTTGACAGGCACGACCTGCCTTTCACAAAGCCATGCTGACTGGGCCTGATCACCCTGTTCTCTTGCATGTGCCGTGTGATGGCACTGAGGATGATCTGCTCCATGACCTTCCCAGGCACCGATGTCAGACTGACTGGCCTGTAGTTCCCTGGATCCTCCTTCCGGCCCTTCTTATGGATGGGCGTCACATTTGCCAACCTCCAGTCAGCTGGGACCTCCCCAGTTATCCAGGACTGTTCATAAATGATGCACAGTGGGCCGGTGAGCACTTCCGCCAGCTCTCTCAGCACCCTTGGATGGATCCCATCCGGCCCCATAGATTTGTGCACCTCCAGGTGCTGAAGCATATTCAGGCTGACCCATAACCGCTGGCTCTGCCCTGACACCTGGGGAGGGAGTTGTTCCATTAATATAATCAGCAATGCAATAATTTGATGCTGTTATCATTTAAATTGCTCTTATAGCTCAACGAGAACGGTTCCCAGAGCTTTGATCTTTTCCTGCCAGTATGCTGGTTGGCTTGAGAACATTAGCATCACATCGGGTCACATTCAGAAGCTTTGCTTTACAACTGAACAGTGTGACAGCTGACTGCTTAAAGTAGGGAAACTGCACTTTGGAACTATGGGAGAAGTTCTTCTGTGATCTCTGCGCATCTACTAAGTCCATTTCTCCTGGGAGGTTTTAAAAGGTATTTTGTAGAGAAACAGTTTTAAGAAAAAAACCCACCTCTGTTCCTCCTACCTGTGAAGTCAAAGAACTAATGGTGCAGTAGTGGGAGAGTGCTAAATACCTGCAACTTCGTGAGCAGGAGACCATCATTTCCCAGTTGCTGACCCTGAAACCCTGAAGTTTTCTATGGCAAAGCAGTAACAAATGGCACAGAATGCCCAGGCTTTCCATTTAAGTCACCATATTTTCCATCGTGTAGGCTTTAAAACACTTGAAGAAAAATCCCCAAGCTATGCAGAACCTCCCTAAAACCTGTTGGTAGCAGTTTGGCATGAAACAGGGAGAAATTTTTACCCTGGGGATTACCCATGAGAGTGAAATCAGTCATGAAATAGAGACTCATCAGTTTGAATTTGAGGCAGTTGACGTGCTGTTGTGAGTGCCTTTTGGTATCTCTAAGGCACTTGTCACTTTGAGAGTGGGGATGGTATTTGTCTGACTGTAGTTCTGCTCAGTAGGGCCTCTTGGGTTTCGGAGGCCTTTTGGGCTGCCACGTACATTGGCGGCACTGCCAAGTCTTACCAGGCTGAATCTCACCCTGACTGATGTTCTTAAGGCCTCCACTTCTGGAGCTGGTTGCACAGAAGTTTCTCGGTTGTGGAGAAGTCCTCTGAAAACTCACCACCAGTGCAACCTTAAAGGGTCAAAAACAGAGGCTACACAAACCCCCCAGAACTACATTTTTTCCAAAACCCAACGTGTTATTTTTAAGCTGATGGCTTGGAAGGCGTTTGGTTCTCACGTAGGAATTCACTAGGGAGTTTTCCCAAGAGGGGAAACTCTCTGTCATCCCAAAGCAATTAATTCCTACAGCTAGATCTGTACTGAGCTCCACCATCTTCTTTGGGACTGGACACCAAAAGTAGAGTGAGTAGCAGGCACAGGGTTCTACAGGCAGCAGAGATTTGTGTCCAGCTGTAGCATCAAAGTGGGGTTGGCCTAGAAGCTCTCTGTTGTTTCAGGCAAAATTGGGTCTCATGGCAGCACATATTCAAGAAGGAGCCCATCTAGCAGATGACTGGAGAGGAAATACAGATGTAAATTCAGCCCCTCCTGAAACATACATAAAGAGCTAGAGCTACAGAAAAAGGCATGTTTGATGCAAAGTGTGATTATGTGTTTGTATTCTCTTCCTCACCATCTCCACTGAGAGATTTTATTTCAATTGTGTAGTGTGCTTGACAGAATAATAGTTTCTTTGAGCATTTTCTGTTGAAACGTAGTGGCTCTTTCGTTTGTTTTCTGTCAGGAGAAATTGTTGTAATTACGAAAATTAAGAATTTGGTATTCTTATAATTACCATCAAAGAACACTAGATAAAACACTTATGTTACTAGCCTTAGATAGATTAATTATAGAATTTATTAACTATTTAGTAGTTAGAGATGATTGTGCTTTTCTGCACAGGATGGATTTGAGATATCTAAACATTAAGCATCCAGCAGACAGACGCTTTCAGAAGGTGATTCATCTTGTCCTAAAATAGGTAGGGCGATGCGAGATGATTCATCCAGGGAAAAAAATCTACGTGATTAGCTTAGTCTAGACTTGCAGTTTTAAGACAACTGGAGCTAGGTAAGATGCATCCCACCCTACGTTTCTTGACTCCTCTGAGTGGCCTGAGAGCGCGAGCAGGGAACTGGCAGCGAGGGCTCAGCCGGCGGTTGTGCTTTGTCACCGACGCAGCGGTGTTTATCCCCGCCTGCAAAATGGGCCCAGCGCTATTTCCATACCCAGCAGATGACGGATGAGTGACAGAATTCACAAGCACTTAAAAAAAAAATTCTTTAGATCCTCGGGCTAAATAGATGATATAAAAAGCCAAGAAGGATTACCGTGACCCGGAAAACTACCCATCTATCTAAAGGCAATAAAAATTATAATGATGGCATTTTTCATCTCTTTCTCCATTGTGGGAGAAAAGGGCTGTAAGATTTTCCTATTTCTCATTCCACTGCTATATTTAAGAATAATTAAAGCCGTTCTGGCTAAGGGTGATATAATGCATATATTCAGAAGCAGGCTTTCAGTTTAATTTTTCCAGCTGGTGGGCCTGTTAGCCCATTTATTTGACTAATCTTCACACGTTGACTGAAATAGGTAATTGCTCTGTTCCCCCTGAGATTTCGCTTCCATTTTTTTTCAGGCATGAAGGATATTAGGCTGTGTATATTTTAAATTCAAATACACTGTAGGATAGATTTATGTCCTTAAACGCTATGCAGATCTAGCCATAATTCATTTCATATAGAACTGGAAAATGGATTAAAACAAGAGTGCTAGACAAGAAAATCCAGAGTCTTCTTATCTGATGAGGCTGGAGTCCTTTAATCCACACCCCTTGAAGTAACAGCAGTATCTCTCTTCATTTTATGTTCATTTCACATTTTTATCTTAAGGGGGATGTGGGGTCGATTTGTTTGTTTGTTTTTAAACTTTTGGTGTTTCTTTAACATACGGATCTGGGATCTAGGATAAGATACTGAAGGGGTGTAAATCAGGATGGCGCTGCTGAACCTGGTGGGGTTGTATCAGACCTCGCCGGTCCAGCAATGGGCTTTGCGGAGTGGGTGGTGCGGACCCTCACCTCAAAATGAACAGGCACATAATATTTTTAATAGTCAAAGGCTGTGGACTGGCTATATTCAGAGCTGGACCCGTGCCAGCAAAACGTTGCTGGAGGAAAGAAGCAGCAAGAGTTTTAAGGTCCAATAGCTCATAAATCACCAGGGATAGAAACACATGCCGTATCCCACGGGAACGCCGGGATTATACTGTTGCAACAGTATCCAAACCGTGTTCTAGCACTATACTATCTGAGGATACTAACCTTATATAAATAAAAGTCTTTATTCATGTATATATAGATAGTACTTGTCATCTTAATTCAAATTTCAACATGCTTTTGCTGTCCATTGTGTCAGGAACTATCAGACGTAACAACCCCCTTCTTCAGACAGTCCAGAAACGCAGCATTCAGGTGGTACAAAGCAGGGGTTGCTAGTCCGAGGAAATTTTAGCTGGTGGGCTGCTAAAATCATTTTGGATTTAAACAGCAGGCAGGAGGTGGGAACATAGGATTCAAGGTCCTATTTAGTATCAAACGTGACTGAAGTACACGATTTTTTCAGATAAAACTTCTGCTTCCAGGTTGCGTTAGGTTTCCTGAAATAAAACTGAAGAAAGGGAGTGATGTGGCAAAAATTGCTGAACTGATATGCAGATGGTTTCCTAGGTTTATTTGGTTTTCACCAGCTGTTCTTGGATTACGAGTGCTGTATTTTTCAGGTCCTAACAAAAGAGAATGGCATTTTCAGGTAAGAGGAAACCTTAGTGCCCGGTATTGCGTAGTGTATAATATATATATGTGTATTTCCCCTTAGGAACATTTAATGTCTTCTCCGTTCTGACAAGCTGCAAACCCCATGAATTCTCTCTCAGGTTATTCCGATGGAGCACAGTTTTCTGGGTAATAAAATAGGGTTGCACTTACATGAAGTCCTATGTTACAGATTATTTATCTTGAACTTTGGAAATGATTGAACTAAACCCAAGTTTTCGTGGTACCTTTAAATGTGTGGGTGTTGCTCAGAAGCCTATTTCTTATTATTGCTGCTTAGATATTTTGCTCTATTATTAGCAAAAATAGAATCCAGAAGGATGTGTTTCATGTATTACAGTTTTCTTTCAAAAGTACCTTAAAATTGCTTGACATTTGGTAGCTTTTTGAGGAACTGGGTTCGAGTTTTCTTACCTACTTGCAGCTGCAGAAACCCCATTTTGGCTTCTTGCTGTTTGGGAAAACATTCCAATATGTCACCATCTGTGAAAAGCATGAAATGCTGGCTGAGGCCTGGAACCCATTGATTTCATAGATATCTTGTCCTCCCAGTATTTTTCCCATAAACATGAAGTTGCATCACACTTTCTGTTTTTTTCCTCCTCCTCCACCCCCCTCCCACCCAAATACTTGCAACTGGGCAATGGAAAGCAAAAATTAATTAAACCCCCTTCTCCTGCATACACTTCGTTTTGGTTAGAGTTGGATCGGAGTATTTTCTTAAAAGATTAAGGCCACTATTATCAGTGATAATGAGTAGATAAAATAGATATGAGAAATTATGAACTACATCTTTTCCAGTGCATTTAATAGTGTAGGTTGTCTTAATCCCATACCCTTCTGGGGCAAGACTTTAGAACTTAATACGAAGAGAAATCATAATCCACAATTTAATATGGCTATTATCTGGTTTTATCTGTCTGTGAAGAAGATTAAATTCCAGATGGTAGAAGTTATAATCCAAGCCGGTTATGGTCACCAAAATGAACCAAATAACCACATGGAAAATGGTCTCACCAGAATTATTTGTTCAGGAGCTTATCTGCTGCAGCCGTCATAAGAAATGCAAAATAATAGAAGTATATTGGAAAGGATTTGGATAACGGTGCCTCCCAGCAAACTGAGAGCTGCTGTCAGGCAACATACTGGATGCGATGAAAGCCCATTTCCTATGTCATCACTTCAGACCAGCTTTTCAATCACCTTGTAACTGTCTACTAGCCAAGCTGTATGTTCCCTCCTCATGTACATCAGCCTTTGGAGAGGAGGGAAGGAGCGGCGGGAGCAGTTCGGGAGAGGATGGGAAATAAGTGCCTATGAAGAAGTGCCCTGTGGTGATGCTTGCCTGGTCACAATTCGTGGACATGGTCAGGCTCTGCCGGAGGCACCCATGAAAATACCAGAAGTGGGGTGAGCTCTATGGCACTGCTTCCAGCCCCAGTGAGATATGGGACTCATCTGACTGCATCGCCCTGAGGCCAGAGTGGGGATGATCACAATGCCATCCATGCCCATAGGTCGCTGTCCCAAAGGCCTCGCAGTCTGAGAGAGTTTTGGCAGATGTGCTTCCAACTTGTGCTAAGATTTAAGGCTTAATGGAAGCTGCCATCTAATCAGGTCAATTGTGAAAAGTACGTAAGAGGAGCGGTTCATATTTTAATGGGCACCACCAGCAGAATTCATGCTGATTTTATTCATTTGGTAACAGCGTATGAAATGGCAACGCAACACACTTCTTTGGGACCATTCAGGGAAAGATTTCCCATAACACAGCTCAGAAGCTGCATTTTAGAGAGATGTTAAAAATGATGCAGCACGAGTACTCACGTATATGTCAAATATGTGATAATTCGTCCCGTTAACAGTGGCTTCCCTGCCTAGAAAAAAGCATTGCGTGTCTGCGTGTAGATAAGCAGTCCTATTTCCATTTTTATTGAGGAAGAAATTCAGATGTGTGGTGGCAAAGCAACTTAACTTTGGTCGCCCTTAATGGGAACTGGACAGGGCACAAAAACAGGTTCCCCTCTTCCCAGCTTATCTCCTACGTGTCCCAGTTTCTCCAGTCATTCCAAAACATTGACTCCCAGTCAGCTGCAGAGATTTCCCAGTAAACAAAGTTACTTCATGTAGTCACATGCAGGATCCCTAAAGGATTTATTTTTTTAAAGGCTATGATTTATAATAGCCCCTTTTCAAGGACTAGCCGTGCTTAGGTGAGGTTAAACCAGCGATTATTCCGAAGTCCTGTTTTCAGTGCAGGCTCTCCGGATGGTTGCTGATTTTGTTCCATTTAAAGCATTTTGTGGCATGAACTCACTTTGTTTCTGCCCACATCACTGCATTCCTGGGATGTTTTTCACAGGCCTTAGCAAGATCATCTGACAGCAACTAGTGAGGTCAATGAACTTTATACACAATTAAACACTTGAAGTTAGGAGAATTAATTGTTATTTTTTTCCCCTGCAAAGTTAGGGAAGGATACACGGTACGTTATAGTCTGTAACAGAGTCAATGTTATGTGTGGTAATCAAGCTAGTTTCACATGATTTAATGCTGAACAGAGTCAGAAAATGATTGCATCCTTTACATGGGCCTCACAGAGCAGTCACCACCCACACTGTTTATTCAGACTCGGAGCTCTGCCATTCACTGTTTAAGCCAGAGGAGGAAAAAAATCCCTTCGTGAACACTCTTGAAGCCATGTATTCTCAGTGCAAAGTGGAACTGGGGGGAGGAATCCAAATAAGGTCCTTTCGATTGCCGCAGTTGCAAGGAGATGTGATTTTCTTTGAACCTCCAGTGGCATGGGAAAGGAAGGATTATTTGGAGCCATTATTATGGGGGGAATCAAACCAGACTTTTGTTGATGCCACTAACATTTCCGGATTCGGCTGGGTAGCTTTTCTCCTCCCAGCCTTCCCATCTATTAGTACCTGAACAAAGAGGTAAAATTACCTCCTCCACTCTGTGCAAAACGGTACGATTTGCCGAAAAAGCATATGGTGTTGCAGATTTTGTTAAATTCACCTCTTTCAAGAGTGACAAGTTCTTCTGCTGTCTTAATGCCTTAACTTTTTTGGTAGGAGAAGCATTTGGGAACCAGTTCTTTGGTCCCTCATGCCTACCCATCTGTTACAAAGGAAGCTCCAACCAGAAAAGGTTGCGAGCAAGGATGCAAGACATCTATGAGAGCCTAGTAAAATTTTATGTGCATCCAGTGATTGTGTTTTTACTCCTTCTATAGCTATACTAATCTCATCAGGAAGGCTTTTGCTACACTTCCATTGATATTTTCCCTTTTACAGTTCTTCACATTTCTTCTGCCTAATCCCTTTCCTTTTAAAAAGGGATTCCTCACTTCCCCAGGCACTTACATTTTAAAGTTTCTGCAGATCTAAGCCACTCTTTTAAATTTATATCTGCAAGTTTCTGAGGTTATAGAAATGCCAAGAGTATATCATCAGCTAGTCTGGAGACATAAACTGAAACCCCCTCCTTAATTTTATGCAGCAATTAAACTTTTCGTCTTAGGTGCCGGGTAATCTGAGTGGCAAGCATGAACTGGTTGATCCCTCATCTAAGACTGCTTCCATGCCGTACTCTATCCAATACACATTTTTGGGGCTGTGAGTGGGAGATTTTGTTCATCCTCTCCCCACCTCCTAATTGCTGGTCTGTTTGGTGGGTTTTTTCCCTTCTAATTTGTTTTGAATAAATGAAACAAGGATTCCCTTGTTCAGTAAATCACACACGCAAAAAAAAAAAGAGCATTTCTTTCTTACAATAATAATTGTGTAATATATAGTGACGTAGTCTTAGAGTGGTACCTTTGCGTTATCTTATTGCCTTGAAACATTTCAAGACCCACTCAGTTTGTGTATTCTCTTGACTGGAACACTTTTATTCCAAGCTCAGATATCTCATCCATTTTTCCATTTAAGAACTGATCATGAGGTGTGCAATAGCTGCGTCCACGTGCTTTTGTTCTTCTCGCCAGACTCTTGCTTCATAAATTAGAGCTAAGCCACAGTAAATCCAGAAATCTGGAGTGTCCTACAGGTTGCTGTCTAAAAATACTTAGGACATTTTTCCAGTCACCCAGTATCTAATTTGGATTTGTTCCATGCTCATTGGAGTTAAACATTATGGGTGAAATTCTTCTTGGAGAAGCGTAAATGGGGCTCTCACTGACTTCAGTGGGAGCTGCATGTGCACATCAGGGAATAAAACTTGTCCAAAGTGTTTCCCATTAAGAGGTTGTGGGGCACGTGAGCTTACAGAGCACGGTGACTATTTCAGTCATTGTTTTCCTTGTTATTCAAAGCACTTACATAAGGCAGTGCCTGGAGGGAAAATAAGTTAATTATCCCCAAACAGAAACCCCTTTAGATATAGTAAGGGTTACTGAAAGGGTTACTGAAGCTGTATTCCTATTTCCAGCATAATGCTGCTTTCCCGCTTGCCTTCAAGAGGTGACAGAAATGTTCCTCTCCTCCCGCCAGTGAATACGTTGTTAATACAGAATTCATTGATACCAGAATTGTATTTGTATTTCCACACTGGGTCATTTGAGTACTTTTAACCCACAGTTGCCTCTTTCCTCAGCAGCCTGGAAGCTGCAGTACATTGTGTTTTGGCTTGGTCAGCCTTGGTCAAACAACCATTTGTACCTTCAGCCTGGCCCCATGTGTTTCGACTCCCTTGATACCAGGTGCCCCACCGAATCAGCAGGCTTAAGAGGAGGGAAATTGCTATTTGCTTTGTGAAGTGAGTGAACTTGTTGTAGGAGTCTCTGTGGGTTTAAATATCTTTACAGATACAAAATAATCATACTTGATATGCAAAAGTGAGTCACCCAATGGTTTTGGTTTTTTTCCTAGGCATCGCTGGAGTCCTTTCACTTTCCTCCCAGAGCTGTCAGCCTTACAGGGTCAGAGGGGGGTGCGTGAAATCTTTGCCCAGCTCAAGCCAACAAGGGTAGTAATTAGTAACTACTCACTTCAGTGGTGCTCAGAGGCTATTTAGATTATGGCCTAAACTATTGCAGAGCTCCTCAGGGCTGTGCCTTGAGCCAGGTCTGCCCGTGGGCCGTGGGCAGGTGCTGCCTGGCTAAGCTGGCACGTCCCGCTTTTACATGGCCCCTGTCCTGCCTGTAACCACATTTTTATTTCTGTCCTCTGTGATCACGGCTCTGTTAGCTCTCTAGAGGGCTCAGGGAGTTGGGAAACTGATTTTTCAATTACTCGCTGCTTTTCACAGGCCCTGCTCCACTGGTATTTGGATGTTCTGCATTACTCTGTGCCAATATGGGGCAGGCAGTTGTCATTTTACAGCAAATAACTGCCCAAAATTGCAAATGTATTCAGGGAAAATGTCAGCAATTGCTCTGAGGCTTTGGTGCAACCAGTGGGGCCACCTTACCCTGTGAAGAGCATCTTGGTTTTTACTGTTGAAGTATCGAGATGGCTTTCAATTCTGCTGGATTTATTGCTGAATCCTGACACTCACCTAACAGTGAAGGCCAGAAATTGTCTGACTGGGGTCACCTGGAGCCTATTCTGCCAGATGGGGCTTGTTAGACTTCCCTTTGTCAGCTGGAGAACAAAGTTCTTGCAAGCTTGGATTGAGAGTGGGGCTTGTTCATGGCAACACGCAGCCCCTTAACTCCTGAGAAGCCTTGCCAATAAATGCTTTGTTGAAGGGTGCTCTTTGCCTTCAGTTACCTTTCCTACATGACCTGGACTGAACAGAAGGCTTTTAAGTCACCTAGAAAGCTCTGCAATACTCTTAAAGTGCTATAATATGCTAACAGAGCCTCAGGTGAGGTGAGTTAGACCTTCTAACTCCCACTGTCAAGCGGACACATCAGTGATGGCTGAAGGCTGTGCTGGGACAACATCCGTGTGCCCTTTTCCTCCTCCCCCTGGTTTCCTTGGGAAGAAGACAGACATGCATGAGCCTGGAGGAGTGCTGGATGTGTCCCACAAGCCTCTTTCTCCTGAGGACGGTCTGTGTCTCTGGAGCTCAGATCTGGGTTGCTCTGTGCAGGTGCAGCGCTGTTAATTCCTATTTTTTCTTGCCTATTTGAAATAGCGAAAAAAAGCCCGCAAAGGTAATGTTACTGGCATTTTGTTGCATTAGGCGTAGGAAAACATCTCCATGGGTTGTTTTGCTGTCCCGTCCCATGAGCCTTGCCCTCCTCTGCCCCCAGGACAGAAGCTGCTTTGCCAAATACTTTTTGTAACCGCACAGCTCACGTGGACCCAAATTCAGATACCAACACACTGCAAAGGCTGTTCATGCTTCTCCGCTGGAAAAATCAAGTGAGCCTGAGGTGGCCCTGCCAACCCGGCTGGGCTGGTGGCAGCACCGGCTGAGGCTGGGCCATAGCACGTAGCCCAGGCGAGCAGAAGCTGGTGGAGTCTGCTAGTCCCACAGGTCTCCACAAAGGGTTAAGCATGGGCATTTTTAAAGTGTGTTTCTGAATCGGGATGCTTTCTTGTTTTGGAGACTGATTTATTTCCTCCTGTACGTGTTTGGGATCAGAGCACTTGCTTCCTCTGACTCCTAGTGTCTCTGTGGTCTCTTTGGACTACAGCTCTGCAAGGGGGAGACTTCTACTTTGCTATGAAGCTGGCACGGTAGGGCCTCTTGGCACCACTGTAACCCAGAAGATCAATAATAATAAGTGGTGGAGATGTTTCAGATGCCTTAAATTAAACAGTCATATGGAAAAAGAGTTCGTATTCCCCATGGCTGTAACGTGGACGCCTAATAGGGTAGGTCAGGAGGTTGTGTTGGGAGTCAAAGTGCTAGATATGCATCTGAAAATCCTTTCTTTTGGATGGCAGAAGCTTGGGGGGTGGGGGTGGAGGTGGGATTTAAGACCCTTAATTCTATATAAATATAGCTTTGTGGTTTAATGTGCACAGCAGTAGCTCTGTGGTTTATCATTTACTGAGAACTATGCTTTTCTAAGAAAATGCTCTCTTCCTGGTGCATATCTAAGCCAAGGCCTCCGCTGTCATTTCGTTAACTGTAAGGATTACTCTTTAAAATAACTGTTTGGTAGCAATAAGGCCAAACAATTGCCCGATTCACGCTGCAGGTGAGTTTAACAGAAATCGTGTTGACTAAAGCTACCCTGAGCAAGACATCGCTGTTGCAGTTGAATATTTGCCAAGAAAAACCTGAAAGTTCCTAAAACTGGCTACAAGGACAAGGGATTAGCCTGTCCTTCTAAGTCTGTAAATAAGGTCCTCAGGCACTTTTTCCACTTGGGAACACTAACACTGACTGTTTATGTTTTTTAAAGAAAAAACAAAAAAAATCCTGTGATTTTGTAGATTGCAAAGAGTCAGCTTTGCAGTTGCTCAGCTACCAGCATGTGGGTCATTTGATGTTCTTTTCTAATCAGCAATGCATTGTGAAACTGCTGTTCCTTGCAGTGAAAGGTCACAGGATTTTTAATTTCTATTCGCCATTTGTATTTTTCTAATAAATCACACCTTCTGATAAACCAAATGGCTGAAACCATGGAGCAAATGAAACTTCGAAACAAAACCTTTCCTTTGGCACACGTGTGGATCCTAAAGTTTGCCCGAATTTCCAAACTATGTACCTTTTTCATGAAGTGGTTGGTTATCGAGAGGCAGGCTAGATCAAGAAAATAAAGGGTGTGCACTCCGTATAGCTGTGTGAGTTTGGGCTGCCAGAATATTTTGGTTTGTTTGTAAGCACGGATATTTAGTTTCAGAATTAGTATAGGGGACGAGTAGTTGACAACCCAAGCTGTTATGACTACATTCACAATGCAGAAATATATCCGAGTGCAAGTTCCAAAAAAGTATAGCTTGATATTTGTGATGCTGATAAAAAGCATCTTCTGCTGTATCTGTTCAGGAAAGACCAAAACCATTGCTTTGCTGCTGGGTTTTATGCAATGTGACTCCCGTGAAACGCCTCCATATAGTGAATTATCAGTAGAGAGTCTTCTCTATCCTCTTTCCCTTCCATAAAAAGAAAAAAATCTGACTTTTAGAGCCAAGGGCTTGCTTGTTTTCAAATAATGGGTGTTGAACTGGTGTAAAACCGGAACAAGGCAATACTGAATCAGACTCGGAGCTTCATTTTCTCTCCACTGGGACCTGCGCTGGGACAGAGTTTGGGTGCGGGAGGGACTTGCGGCCAGGCTAGAGCTCCCTGGCTCGGAGCTGCTTGGCTTCGCCTCTCCCTGTCACTCCCCTGCCGCTGAAGAAAATATTTCCATTTGTTCTCTCCAGGTACTTTATGGCAGTGCGACGTGGCCAGAGAATGCAGTCCTCCCTCCGTGAGAGGGGCAGGACATGTGTCCTTTGTTTCAATTGCCTGCTGCTTCTGGTGTTGAGCAGGCAGTCTCAGTTCTGGCATCCCTGACCTTTTGAGTACTTGTCTTTGCAAATTTAGGGTTCTTTTGATTTGAGAGGTTGTTTTTTTTTTTGGAAGTTCTGTCGCTGTAGCTTACAGATACTTTTTTCCCTTAATGAAAAGAAGAGGAAAAGAGTAGACATAGGCTTTGTTTTGCAGATTCAACAGAGACACAAAGGGTGCGTTGTTCTGGCCCTCCTGGGCATGCCGGTAAATATTTTATGTTGGGAAAAAGGACCTGGACCTCAGAAGTCTTGAATGCTTCTGGTTTCCCGTGCAGGAGCTGAGGCCTGCAGCGTGAGCCGGCACAAAGTTTTGGGATCTGCGTCCGGCAAAGCAAGTGGGAACTGGCAGCTGGTGGGACAGGGTATTTCCCAGGGTGGCAGCGGAGTTTCCCAGCATCGCTTCCCCGCTCAGCTGAATGCTGCTGCCCGTTAGGCATTGGGCAGAGCTCTATAGGAAATATTTGAGGCTCTGCAAGTGCCCTTCGCAGGCTTCTGACGTTCCCCCCTGTGGTACCCTGTGTAACCCGCAGCAAGCCCCCCGATTCGCCTCAACGTGCCGCAGCGTTAGGCATAGCGCTGCTGAGGACTGGCCATAAAGCTGCTGGGAAGATGCCTGACACCGATTTAGTGTCCAGAACTCCACGCGCATTTCACAAACAAATTTGGAGCAGCAGGGAGACCTCTCTGTGAGCCTGTGGGAAACCTGCCTCGGGGCTGGGGGTCCCAGCAGCTGTCGGGGAGTCTCAGCAGCTCCGGGTGGTCTCAGCAGCTCCGGGTGGTCCCAGCAGCTAGGTGCAGCTGGTCTCAGGGTGGCGGGGGTTGAGCTCCGACCCTCAGCTGATAAGGCCTAAGGCAGGAGGATTGGACAAAGGCGGCCCAAATACCGTGTTCGTTTTTCTCCTTGCAGTTGTTTTCTGGCAGCCAGAACGATTCCCTGAAGCAAGAGGCGTCCTTTAAAACAGGGCAGTGGCGAGCGCCACGGATGCATCACTTGAGTTCAGAGGCAGCCTCCCACATCTGATGGGCAGAAGAGATTGTAGCTCCGATTCACTTGTGCAGAGAAAGCGTCCCTTCCTCACTCAGAGGGTTTGCTTCCTCGCTGGGGAAGCGTCAGTTTAAGCTGCTGCCTTGCTCTTTGCCTGTTCTTCAAGGTTTTGGAGGGAAGAAAACCTTTCCATGGAAGACGTGTGGCAGAACTTGCTAGCGTTTAGCCCTGTGTGTCAGCCAGGATTTGCGAGAGAAGAGCAAAGGACACACTTCCTCCGGTGGGGTGTTTTGATATGCTGCATGCTCGCTTGTTCAGAGGAACGAACTTGCTTTTTAGTTTTCTGTGGAACCGGCCCTCTTACCATGAAGCGCATTGCCTGCATCCTCCCCTCCCTCCCGCGAACAGCCCTGCACGCACGGGATTAGGGCTTTGGCTGCGGTGGCAGGGATGCCACAGGCTTGCCCAGGAACCAGTCCTCTCCCTGATTTCGGCAGGTGACTCTGTCAGGACAGCACCGCTTTTGCCTCCTGTGGGAAATACCAGTGGGGGCACTGGCAGCTAGCAAGGCTGGGGCACCCAGGGGAGGGGGGTCCCTGCACCCTGGGGCAACCATGATTCCTGGTCCCTACCAAGCCCCCCAGGAGGGATGGAGCAGGCTGGGGCGCTCCTGGTCCCTGTCTCAGTGGCAGGCAAAGCGTAAGCCCAATTGTAGGTATCTCCATCAAGGCTGAGAGCCTGGTAAGGGCCGGGGCGGAGGTAACCATAGATGCCTCTGATTCATTTGGCTTCCTGTCTCTCTCTAAGAAAAGGATGTAAATAGCCAAAAGCCGGGGATTCCAGTGAAAAGAGCAGGCGGGTGCCGTGCCGTGCCGGCTGCGGTGCCTGGCCTCGCAGAAGGCCGGTAGTGGTGAGAGCCGGGGTTCTCAGAAGCGGGGGAGGCGCAGGCTGGCGCTGCGCTGCATCGCCCCGTCACATCGGAGAGGCTTCCTGCGGATGGAGGAGAGCGTGTAAGGAAAAACCTCAGCAGCAATGATGGTGACCTTGCCCCTGGCTGCAGAAGGGGTGCGCCCTTGTCTCTGTGCCCCGAGCGGCGGTGGTACTGCTGATGCCCCGGGAGCCAGGTGGGCACCCTTGTGCCATGGCCTCCCCGCAGAGCAGGGGAGGTCCCAAGGGGCTGACAGCTGGAGCTGCGGTGACATTTTTTTATGGGAGCTTCGTGGCTTGAGGCCACTGGCAGGGTAATGTGGGCAAGGTTAGTGTCCGTGCTGGATGCTCATACTCATGCCCATGGGTGTTGAATGACTCCCTCCCTATAGAAGTACAGCCTCTCATCGCTAGTGTTTTCTGTGTTCCCAACGCAATAGCAAATGACAAGGGTCATGTTGGGGCTCAGACACCAGTGTCCTGCTACCGTAAGAAGGCCAATGTCAACGCTGGCCTCCCCCTCTCGAGGGCATTGGCTGGGCAGTCTCCTGAAACCAGCTGTGCTGGAGACACTTGGCAACGAGATGGTGAGCTCCATCCCCCAGCTCACCTCACACATCCCCTTCGCAGTCGTCAGCCGGCTAAAGACAGGCCACCAGTAGTGCCTTCACCTAGCTGGCTCCAAGGCCCTTCTGCCTATTGCTGTTCCCTTACACTCAAAAGGAGAGTGCTGAGGAGGCAATCCAAGTAAAGATGGCACAAAGGGGTGTCATGTTTTGTAGCATGGGCAGGTGTGTACCTGTAACTGGGATAACATTGTCAAGGGACTTGGGGAGCGTTAGGCATGCACTGCCCACTGAGAGCCAACAGACGTGGGTGTTCACCTGCCGTGCTTACCTGTGATGGTAATCTCTGCATAAATCCAACACCCCAGTACCTTTTAGATGAGGCAGCAGGGAGGATGGCTCACAATGCAGTGCTGGGATCGCCCATTTGGTGTCCAGGTCTACGCTCCGGCAGCAGGAAAGCATCGCGTCTTTAATCAATTGTCTTTAAGGCTGTTACATACCTAAAAAATGCAAGAGCTGGGGGCAGAACTGAGGGACTAGTTAATAATCTGGAGGAGAGTTTGAGATCATTTTTTGAGCACTGGTTTCTGAGACAAGATCGCAGTGACAGAGTTTGTGGCATGTTTGGAACCAGAGTGTGAAACTGTTCACTTGGGACAGACTTGTTAAGACAGCTCTCCCCTTATTTAGAAGTAGCTGCATATTTAAGTGGAACTCAAAGAACTTGATTTTGTATCATCTATACTATAAGCCTAAAAATTTACTGCATCAACGGTGAAGTTGCAGGCAGAAGAAGGTGGGAAATGTAATGCTTTTTTCAGGGAGCAGTAACCTAATACAAAATACATTCAAGGTTCAGAAAAAACAGGTGTGGGTAAGGATTAGCTAGCTAGATCTTCTAAGTGAGGGCTGTAGGGATGCTTCCAGGTTACAGATAAAGCCGTTCACCCATAAAGAAATCCTCAATGCAACAGATAAAGATCGGTTTAATATTTAGGAATATATTTGCTAATAGAAGACAAAGTAGATCTACCAGGTATCACTCTAGAAGAGGCTAGAACCAATGTTACTGATTTTAATGGAAAGGTGATCTGCTTTCCCCACCATCTTATCTTCGCTTCCCTGCCAACGCATTTTTTTCCCTTTCGGAGTGCTCAAAATGGTTTCTGCTGTCTTCCCGTAGAAATTCAAGCTCCACCTGTGTTTAATTAGATATTGGATAACCTGGGTTGTTGTATTACAAACATCTAGGGCAAGAGTCTAGAAAAACTAATCAGTCCTAGGTCAAAGAGCAATAGTTCCAGTTTTAAGCCAAGTGAAGCAATAGGAGGTATAGAGCTCAAGACGTAACAAATCCGGAACAATTGTTTACAAAAAAATAAGTAAATCCTGTTGCTTTTATCTACTGGCTTGCAACACATCTGTGATTGCATAAAAATACTAACAGAAAAAATGATCTTTCTCAAAGACACATGAAAATTATTAATTTTTACAAGAGGTTTTCATACCCTTTAGTTCCTTTACATTCCTCTCTGGCTTCACAGCTTTAGGACTCAGGACTTATATTTGTTCTACAGGAAATTTTAGATACACAAGGTAAATCCTACTTGCAAAGGCAAAGGATAAAGGAATTATTTTCCTTTAAAATGCTCCTGCTGGCTTTCGAAGAAAGGAAGGAAAGCACAGTGTGCACGCCTCTAAAGGAACTGCTCCAGTGATGATACAGCCTTTCTATGGCCTAAGGTACCACATGGGGAGTACAGGGATTTGCAGTTTGCTGCCTACCCCAGTGAACCCCCAGTGAACCCTAATGCTAGAGGGAGGCAGGGTTTGTAAGCAGAGGTGGTGTCTTTATAACATTCCTGCTTTAGTTGGTGGTGGTAGGGAACAGATGCACTTTTGGGCACGCAGCCCTCCTTTGGTGCCATACATGGTGGATCTCATGGTTGTTCCTGGGTAAGGGCATCTGCTGCTCCACGATAGAGCTTTTTTCTCCCTCTGTCTCAATAAATCAGCTGTGAGCTGTGGAAACTCTACAGCAGGAGGGGCTTGCTGCATTTTCACTTCGGGATAACCCACAAATGTTGCGTTTGAAATGAAGTGAAATAGTGGGCTGTAATCCCTTCGGGCTGGGAGAGGAATGATCCCAGGTCTTCCCATATCCCTGCAGAGTGGGGTGAGCCCAGACCCCCTGGGTTAGATCAGAGAAGTAATTTTGGAAAGAAGAGGAATGTACAGGCCTCTGGGTTATTTTTTTCTTTGAAGGAAAGTAAGTGCTTCCAAATGTAAGCGACTAAACTCCCCGAGGATGGAGGCATCGCTCTGCAATCCCGAGTTAACCCCACATTTTGGCCTTGGGGTGAGGGCATGGTTTGTCTCCCACATTTTCTCTGGACTAGCTCTTTGCTCAGCTAGCTTATTTCCACTAAGTCCTTTCTTAAGTGTTTAAAATTCCCTCTGCTCCGAGCAGGGAAGCCCTGGTGCCACGTGTGGGGTTGGCTGTACCCTAATGGCAAAGCGCCTGCAAGGCTTGGGGCTATCATGGGCAAGCCTCTCCCAGGGCAAGGTGGGTAGGCATGTGTGGTGCCAGGGGCTGATTAGAAAGCCTGTGGCTTTGGCACCCACTGCTTGGATATGTGAAGATGTCCTTAGTTGTAAGAAAACTTTCTCAGGATCTCCATGCCACAGGATTTTGTTTTTCTAGCTGTGGGCCTCATGCAGCCTGTGCCATCTCTACAGGCATTGAACCTTCAAGTTCATTGCAAAACCTTTCAGCCTTCAGATGCTAAAATATAGGCTTATTTCCCCCTCCCCACCCCAGAAATTTCAGCAGTCCAGTGGCAGTAACCTTCCTCCTACAGCATCCACCAGGCTGTGCCTGCTGACTCCTGCTGGTCAGTGGCCAAACTCTCTTGCCCTTAATTCGTTTCCCTGTGGGTGAAAAGGGGCTCAGCTCTAATGACAGAATCTCTGATGATTATAAACAACCTCATCTGCTCTCCCAAGAGCTCCCCTGCCACGCATATGCTTCTTAAGAGCTTGTGGTCTCCTTTCACTGCTGTGAGTCAGCAAAGCTCGTTGGAGTGCTCACGTACCTTCACACAGAGCTTTGTGAATACTGGACTTTGTTTTTGCGAAACAGCCAAGTAAAGCTTAACTGTTTATGATATGATACCTGCAGATGTATCTAAATACCTTTGAGCCTTCATTCTTTCGGTGCAGTTCCTCTGCCACCAGACTAACCCCAGTCCGGCTTTGCATGCCTTCTGCCTTGAGACAAAGAGCAGGTCTTGTATTGCCACCTCAAACTGTCTGGGATGGGGCCGGCTGGAGGGTAGTTAAATGTGTTTCTGATCTGTGGTAAAGACTAAGAATCTCCTTAGGTTTGCAGAGGTTACGGCATAGTGGCTATTAACTCATCTAGCCTACTTGCCCATGCGTCATACATAAGTTTCACCCATGTGTTCATTTGCCAAGCCTGAAACAGTTTGTATTGCAGTGTTTTCGGCCACAAGGAGAAGGGAAAATAAAGTGTCACCAAGTGGTCCCAGAAATATAGATCAGATAGTCACAGCAGGTAGACTGATCACAGTGGTAGGCTTGTCTCCCAGCCTCACATAATTTTTGTGATTCTCTCCTGAGTTTTCCTACGTCTCTCTGAGTTGTGGGACCTTTCCAAACCATGCTGTGCCGCTACTGTGTTGGGCAGCGATGTGCATGCTCCAGGCTAGCTATGGGTCCAGAAACATGAGAGCAAATCAGGACAGAGACAAACTAACTGAGCCAGAGTTTCACTGCTCTTGGTTCTGGAGAGCGACATCATCACCAGCATGGCGTTGCATCATGCTGTGTTGCACCTCAACAGTCTCACGCGTGGCTCCCAAATTAGGTGCTTCCCCCTGGATAAGCCTCATCCTCCTTTCACTGGGTTGGAACCATGGAAACAGACAGTAGGCTTTTCACACCAGGCTCCTATTCTGATTTTGAAATCCTTTACTAACTGAACTTATGTCTTTTTGGTCTTCCCACCATCTTTTGTACTTGTATGTTTTATCACTGCTTCTGTATCTCCTTTAGTAGAAATATCTTTCTATGTAGACTAATAGTTTTAGGCTTGTTTTGGTTTGAATTTGCCTGTGGAATTGCGGATATCTTTTTATAAAACCCATGTTTTTGTCAATTCTTTCTGTTGCTAATTTTTGTTGCCAGTCAGTTATGCTAATACGTCAAGTTTGGGGATACTGACGCATTTCAATTTCTGTCATTCATTTCCTTGGTTGATGCTTTATTCTGCTTGATCCTAATATGGTCATCGTTATGCACAGCCACCTGCTAATTCTTCAGCCTGTAAACTCCTTTTTTTTTTTTTTTTTTTTTTTGTCTATCTGAATGAGGTCAGTACTCCTCTCAAGTATGCTGGGTGCATGACCGTCTAAGGTATTTTTTGAATGACCACATGAGATCTCCAGCAAATATCTCCGAGGCTGAAGTCACCAGTGATGGTAATTCCTCTTTCTACACATTACAAACAGATGGTTGAGGAGATGTTCCATTCACTGGTAAAATTTGTTCTGTAACAGATGCCTGCCAGCTGCCATTCCCTGCCCTACTGCATGATTTTATAGAGCTAATGAGATTAAGAAACTGTTGAAATTGATTTTTGTTTCTAAATACAGCAGATCTGATTCTGAAAATGCAGGGAGGGCTCTGTCTCAGGTGGTACAAGCTGGCACAAATCCAGTGAAAAGTCAGCAGAGCCGAACCACTACACGTCGGCCACGGTGCTGCCGTGAAGAGCAGCTCTCTTAAACGAAAGCGTCGGCATTAACAAATCAATAACCAAAAGAAGTTTCCAGAGTAGAACAGCAATGCAAAAGTGAGAAGAGGGGAGAGTTCGGGACAGTTTAAAAAACTACCCTTCACTCATACCAGCAGTTCAAAACTGCTGATACTTCTTGAAAAACGCCTTTCATTGGAAAGTCCGGTACATCAGATAACTTATTTTTCAGCCTTTGGTGCCATGGCAGAAGGTTGTTTTGCAGCCTCCGAACTTGCTCGCTAATGAATCAACACTTCCCACCTGTAGCCACTGGGGCTGAAGCCACGAAACCTCCCAGGCTGAAATCCTTCTGCTGATAGAAATCTAGAATGAACTCGACATGAAGCTGTGGAAAAATGCAGATGTATATTTTGAAAGTCCATGGTCGGGCTTTGAACAATCAGATGAGTATTAAGAGAAAAAAAAAATGCAGTAGTTTAAAAATAACAGATCTACTGCATGGCAGCCATAAAAGGAGATTTTAAGGAAAGGAACAGAAAACCATGCCAGATGAACGCATTAGGAACAGCAGTTGATACGGCATGTACAAATGACAACATATATATGCCCTTTCTCTCCAAAATACATGTGAGAACCTTACAGGAGCAGCCAGAGCCCACTGTTGAAATTCTACTAGTACAAATAACAGAGTTCACCATATCTTTTTATCACCGTAGACTTTTACTGAATGCTGCTGCTGTTGCTTATGTCTCTGGCCAAAATTTAAACTCGGGTTAAAGCTTTAGCAATGCTTAATTGAACAAACCAACTTAAAGCATTACGAGCAGTTTGAAAGCATCTGTGACCCGACAGATTTGAATAGTGAAAAACGTGACATTCTGCATGACCTTTCCTTCCCCACTGCTCTCACAGCTCCTTTCTTCTCAGTAGATGTTTGAATCTCTACCATCTTCTTAGTCTTGGTGCCTGCTACGCTTAGTTCGCTGCATCCACCCTACCGGGACCATTTATTCCCCCTCTCTGTTTTGTAAAGGGACGACAAAGCAGCAGTGGGTGTCAGCAGCATCCCCTGGCTAGCCAGCCACTGTCACAGGCTTCCCAGACACCCTTGTCCCCAGTGAGCAGGACTCTGAGGTCTGTCGTGGTTTGAGCTAATTGGCAGAAGAGTTCAGGCCTGCCGCAAATGTCCCCTGCCATCACCACCCCGCAAGCCCAGCCCATCTTAAATCACTGTTTGCCTGCTGCCTACATCAAAAGTCCTTTGTGAAGAGCACAGTTGCTCCTCTGTAACTGATCTACATGGAGCAGGTCATCAGCTGCTTATGAGTTTTCCTTTTTTGGTTTTTTTTTTTTTTTCAGTTGTTTTCTTTTAAAAAACGCCCGTATGAAGTCATGTTAGAAATAAATAGTCTCATACTTCTCCCTAATTATAGAAAGAGAAGCTTTGTTAGGCTACGTGTGATTTTCAGTGTCAGCTTCTCACCTGGGAGGATTAGTGGCTTTCCGTACTGCAAAATAGGTGTCTCTACAAGTTACAGCAATCGGATTTGGCAGAACCCGAAACAAAGTGCTTTGTTTTCTGCAAATCCAAAGGATAGCCTTTGAATTACCGAGCCTTTCCTCAAGGTGACTTTGAAAGCCATCTCACTCACCCCAGCAACGAGATCGCTGTGCGTGGCGTACAGCTGCGATGGTCCCTGGTGAGTTTTGTCCGAGCCAAGAAACGAAGAGCCCCGTCTAATGGGGTCACTGGCTGCTAATGAAGTTGCACGTTCATAAACTACAGCTACAGCCCTCAAGGGAAACTCCCCGTCATCCCTGCTTTGGGAGGTGCAGTTTGTCTGTGTCATAGCGGCTCATAGGACCTGTGAGAGCTGCCGGAGGCAATCTGCTTTGCGGACTTTATTTTTGCCCCCCGTCCCTCCTCACCCCAATCAGGTTCTTCTTTCATTCCAAAATTGAATTAAGCAGAGTTTTAATTTCGGTGCCTATGTCAATTTGTTGGTGGTAGCCAAACAAGACGGGAGTTACTCAGCTTTTTTTCCTCCTGTGGAGGATCAAACAACAAATCTGTGTAAGGAATTCCTGATGGAGAAGCCGAAAAGGAAGATTATGAATTTTCAAAGCCATGGCCTTGTAAACCAAGCGTCTCTGCAGAATTCAGGGAACAAGAGCTCATTAGGAATAATCATTTAAAACTTGACTGAAATCTCTGTAGCTTTTCTGCCTTACCCCAGATGAAGATCTGATCCATTCACCTAGTTTTAAGTCCAGACACACACTCTTGCGGTGTAGACATAATTTCCTCTGCATGCTGTAACCATTGCTTAGCACTGTGACAAGCAAATGTTTATTGGGCTTTGTATGGCTCAGTATGAGCTTATAACACATTTCTTTATGGCATTTATTTTGCCGTAAATGATGTATATTTTGGTGGTTTTGCCAGTACTTTATTTGATGCTCGAGATCACTCATTTCTGAAGCGCAAATGTGACATCTTGGGAAAAATAGCTTCCACTCACTCAGTACTAATCTATCATGTTGACTTTATTTCCGTCGTAGCATACCGAGAGCAAACAATTTCCTACGACTCCGTGCTTTTCAGCTAAATGCCTTTTCCAAAAGGCTGGGGAAATGCTTGTGTCATGGAAAAAACAGAATCCAGCTACGCAGAAAATAAAGAGGTGCAGTGTATCGGGCTTAATTGAGCACTTAGCAGGTTCAAACTAGTCTAAGCTTACGTTAACTGAACCACTGAACCCATCCAAGCTGAACAGATGTAGAGCATTTTGGATATGCAGTTAAAATACGCTTTAACATTGTGTTCTTTATCTGCAAGTAGTAACACATACCCACCTGGGCAGCTGAGCTGAAAAGTACTCCGCAGCATGGGCAGGAGAGAGGGGCATTTTGCATCTGTTCTTGGGGTCCCTGAGTAGGATATGCCCCTCTGCCTCTGAAGATGCAGCTAAGGGTGCTCCCAGGCTCTTGTTCTATTCTTTTCTCGAGTATTTGTCCTGGGAAGCAGGTGTTGGGGAATATTCTCAGGATTTCAGGTGGCTTGAAGGCAGAGGGGCTAGTGGATGACTTTGTCCTCTCTGCAAGAGCTTTGCTCTCGCATGCCTCTCAGGTCTCGCCAGTGTGATGCTGCTTTTTCCTTTCTAAGGAGCCAGTATCTCAAAGTCAGTGTGGGGATTGCCCCAGAAATCTCCACCTCGCTGGAAATAATGCTTCTAAAGCTGAGCTTTAGTCTTTGCTAACTAGACAGTGTCGCTACCACCCCTCTCACAGCTGTTAGTCATTCTACAGTACTTTCTTCTAGAGAATGCTTTTCTTTTTCACCTGGGGAAAAAAGCATTCTGTGCACACTGTTACGCTCAGACAGGTGATAATGTGCCTGTCCTAGGTGATCACAAGACAGTTTGTATCATTATTGTCTGCAGTTAATTTAGGATGCTTTAAAGCAAATGTTCAGGGGAAAAAAGTGCGTGATTGCAGTTTATGTTTGGGGTTATTACAGCATCCCTGGCTCTAGCAGGCAAATCAGGAACATTGTAGCTCAGCATTTTCTGGATTGTCGGGATCTATCTGTTGGCTTAGGCATTGCTGAAATGTAAGTGGTATTTACAATTGCACTTGGCCATGAGCTGCTTCTTTTTGATATGAGTCCAAATGCTAGGGTTATAATTACTGTGAATATAGCATCCTGCAGTCTGGAAGCATAATCTCAACATACGTTGTGTTGATCTTCACAAAGAGCTCGCTGGGAGCTGCAGTGGCCATCCCTGAGGAATCTTCCCATGTCCCCGAGCTACGTAGCAAGCCCTCATCTGTGTCATCTCTTCTCAATGCAGTTTCATTTTGCCTGCGATAACTGTGTTAGACACCATTGCAGACTGACTCTGCAGCCTGATGCTGGCCCAGGCCTAAGATGTGGAATTCATCCTCTTCCGGTGACTAATTTTAAATACTTAAAACAAAATGGAAAAGCTTCAACAGGGGAGAGACCCACTTAAAAAGGGATACTGTCTTGTACATGAGTACTCTTGTACATCATCTTGTAGTCCTTGTAGTGAGCAAAGGAGGGAACAAACCTTGATTCTCCCAAAAAGGGGAGTAGTAGCATGAGGATAGTACAAGTCCTCTTTTTGTAAGGCCTCATCCTGACAGTGATCTGTGTGGGTGCATACCAGATCAAGCCAGAGCAAAGCCAGATTTGCAGCCAACGTCTAGAGACCTAGGAAAATATTACTGGTGCAAAATTAGGACATCGATACTTGCAGCGACTGAGAGGGGTTGCCTAAATTTGGGACTGGCATGCCTAAAATGGCAGCCAAAGGTATGAATCATTTTATGGGCCTGCCTGTATGGTGTTGGTGTCGAAGGGTTCAGCACTGCCAGCTGCCAAGCGGAAAGCCTTCCTAAGGGGTGGACGATCAACACCTCTCAGGCCAAAACAACACTTGAAATCTACTGGACTCAGTGGATGAAAACTCAAGCTGCAAGTTTGGGCCAGGCTATAAATAAAGTAACTAAGTAAACTGAGGGGAAATTGTTTTCAAAGGAACCGAGTTGAGGGAGGCACCTGTCCACACGCTTTGCACTTCGGTGTTGGGATGCAGCTTGGTTGAGTTTTTTTCTCAGTGCATGCTTACAACAAATACATTTGGACAAACACAGATGCTACATGATGTGGTTGTGGGGTTGGTTTTTTTTCCCCCCATAAGCAATTTGATAAGTTTTTCTGTAAAATTTGATTACCAACAGCCTTTTTATAAAAGGTAATTGGTGGCTTTCCTATGCTAAACACTTTGTCTTACAAACATGTAGTCAAAGAAGGGTAAGAGTTTCTTACACAAGACACAGGTAAGCTCATAGTCTTAATTTTATCTATAAGGAAAAAATCCCCTGAAAACTAAGCAGGTCTCAAAATACTCTAGATTTTAGGTTTGCACTGTATTCTGAATTTGACACAGCAGAAAACTTTTCAGCTAAAGATAGAGGGGATTTTATACAGACAGAGTCGCTCTTTTTATCCTGTGTGTGTCTACGTATATATATATTTTTATATATATATATGTATAGTTTAGAGAAGAAAAAGATGAACCATCCCTTCTTTAGCTTTGTAATAAACTCAAAGTTAAGTGAAGCCAGAGGAAGACTTTGGCTGTGTACTCAGCCTCTGCAGGTAGAGTCTCATTTCCAGTTTGTTCTATAAACAGACTCTTTTCTTCCATTATTTAAAACCGCTCAGCTGCTTCTCTGCAAGAAAACAGCAAAGGCAATTGAATAAAGCCTTGGTCATGTAAGTGGCTCTTGTCTTAAAAGCTAGTTCATATTCAATGCTGTCCTAGTTTTTCTTTTCTCGATCCCATAGAGGTCCTTTTCAGAGTTGAAGAAATTCCAATTAGTGAGCGCTGGAATCGTGTGAGCAAGAAAAGTACAGTATATAGCGTAATGCTATAAAATTACATATAAATATTTACATACCCTTTAATGTCACCTCATGTTCAGTTAAGCTGTTGGGGGTTTTTTTGCAGCTTTTCTCTCATCTTCATTTGGCCATTTCAAGCGTGACTAACATATTTTGAATTATTTTTAAACTTCCAACATCTTCTCTGTAAAACCAGTGTACATGAAGGTGCAGGTGGCTGAGCTTAGTTCAAAGGATTAATTTGCCGAGGAGACCTAGGACTTTCCGACTGTATTTCTGTGCTTGAGTTTCTTAATAAAGCCACTGCGTTATCCTGAACTTAGTCTAACTCCATGGTTACGGTGGTGTCGATTAACCGTAGTGTCAAAGAGAAGAATTCAGCCTAAAGCAGCCAATACAGGGATTTTTATTTTCCTCTCCTCTCCTCTTTACCAAGCACAGACAAAAAGGCAGGTTGCTACGTATTCTTGTTACACCTTATCTAAATGTATTGATCAGTTCCTCCAGACTCTTATCTGTTTGCTCGGCAATGGCTGTAGTTCATTCACACCGGGATTGCAAGGGAGCTGAATGGATACGGCAGCACGGAAGGTACTGGTGGGCTGGTTCAAGCTGGGTGACACCGTGCCTGGCTTCTCTTTTGTTTCTCCTGGCTGGTTGTTTGACATCCGCCAGCCTCTCTGTTCATTAAGTCAGCGTGATGAATAGAAGGCAGCGAGTGTAATTTGGGCAGCTAGGGCCACCTGGTCGATAAATATAATAAACATCCACTACTGCATCTCTTTCAGGACCACGTGCGTCAGTGAAGTGCAAACTGGAAAATGTATGATAGTGAGTGGAAATCTTAAATCGATGTGAAGATACTAGCAGTTTCCAGAGTCACACTGGCTTCTCTTGCCCCCAGCCTATTTAAGCCCAATAAAAGAACATTTTCAAAGCTGAGGTTCCTACAATAACAGAGAGATAACATTCATGTAGTATTATTTTTCATGCAGAAGACATCTGGTTCTGCTAGTTTTTACACTGGAATAACTTTATTGGAGCGGCTCCTGCGCTGCCCCAAGGGTAGGTGTACCCAGCCATGCCGGATCAGGTTGGTGCCTACAGTCGGCACAGTGGTTTCTGTGCCACCCATGCACCGCGTGTGTGGCACAGGCGATGTGCTGGGGAAGGCAGGAGAAGGGGTCTCTTGCACCGCTGGTAGTCCTTGTGCAGCGGGGGGAGGAAGCTCAGCCCACAAGAGCCCCAACACCAGCTGATTTTAAACACCAGCTTTGCACTTAACACTCCCAGCCTGTGCCTTTGCCTGAGCTGAGCTCTGCCAGTCCCGGCTTCAGCGGCCTGACCTTGGGCGGGGACGTGGCGTGGGCTCACGTCAGAACCCGGGATGCCCCATTTGCACACATGACCTGATAATATTGACTGGTGGATGCAACCCAGGAGTCAGTGCTGACCGGCGAAGGCAACGCTTACGGCGCATGGGAACAGCCTCGTGCTGGCCAGTGAGTGTAATGTCTTTAGCAGACTTTACATCATGAAGCGGTTAACGAATTCTTTTGTACTGAAGGGCTGGATTCAATAAAAAGTTTCTGGGGCAAGTTACCACAGCCTGCCATACTGCAGTGCATCAGGCAGACCCCCCCCCCCCCCCCCCTTTTTTTTTTTCTTTTCATTTATTTCTTCTTCTCCTTTTAATTTTAAATTGAGTGCAGCTGACTGCTTCCAATGCTGTTAACAATGGCACTTCTTTCCCTGGGACAATGTAACATTTAAAACAGATAAAAGCCCATGTGGGGCTAATAAAAGTTTGCCCCCATCCTCATTCCTGTAGGGCAAGTTTCCCCATCGTTAACATTTTAAGTAGCAGGCAACTATGAATATGAATGTAATTGACTTTTACACACTATTACTCATCAGCGGGTAACTCCGAACAGGCGTCACTGGAGGCATGTGCTAAATCTCAAAGAAACTTTGCCTGGCCCAGCAGCGGGGGAGCGATGCAGAGCTGTGTGAGCTTCAGCCTCAGTGAGGCCTGGGGAGTCAGTGGGCAAACAACTGTGGGGACCAGAAAGCTGGGCACGGCAGCCCAGCTGCCCCAGTCCAACAAAACTGGGAAAATGGGAAGGATCCACAGATGACACTCAGCATTTTGCCCCAGCAGGGCTCCTGTGTGCTCCTTCTGGTGGACAATGGAGGGGGGTGCTATTCAGCAGCTTCCCGTTCGAAGTTTTCCTTCTGAAGTGCTGGTGCAGCGTGGGTTAGGGGTCTACATGGAATCCTCTGAGCATTGGTCTTTCTGTCCATATCAAGGAGAAGGCATATGACGTGCCTGCCTTCTTGGATGGAGAGTATTCATTGAATACTTACAAAAATCCTTACAAACAACATTATGATTTCCAGGGTACTATAAAAGTGTTAGGTTTTATAAATGCCCTTTGAGATGACTTCTCTCCTGAGCAATTCCTGCAAGGTATATATGTGCTTTTACATGATTCAGTCTAAATTCTCCTTCAGGCAGCAAACCGACTAGTTTTAAAATAGCATGTGTGTGGCAGGGGTGTGTTTTCTGACTATCCTCCATGCAGAGCTCAACCCAGAACGTCCGTGACTGGAGTCTTCCTTTACCTTTGGTGGTCTTTGGATTAGGTTCCATGTTGCTTTGCATATCTGTGCATCTCTGTGAGCACTGTGCATCTCTGCATCTGCCAGCCGCCGGTGGCTGAAGGTATCAGACCTGCCCGGCTGCGCCCTTCCCATCGAAAACTCACATTAGTAACAGGACCAAAGAGTTGGCACAGTATGGACTGTTTTTATTTACAAACCTAGAAATACCATTGCTCCCCGCTGGTGTTTACCAACTATATATTCCAGCTGAAGCACGAATGAGTCATTTTTACATTGCTCATAGAAAATAAAAAAAGTTTTAAACACCCACAAAATTTGCTTACTCTTCAGGTGTAGCCCCCGGAAGGGTGAGGACAGCTTCCGCCGTATTCTGGTTGGAAATGTCGCTCACATGACTATTGGAAAATCGAACAGTCCCTACCAGTGATAGGTGATGTGCAAAAAATAAGGAAAAGGCCATGAGGTCAAATCCTGAGGACAGTTTTTTAAAAAAGGCTGGAATGCACAATGTGTACTTGACTTCAGTGAGGCCTGTTCGTGACACGTAGCCTGATGATGCTACATGGTGTTTGTGGAATTAAGCTGCTCTTTATCCACAGAAATATGAAGTTAGATCTTGTGATGCACCAGTGGCTGTCTGCAAACTGATACAGATGTTCGTTTGGTTCAGAACAGCACACACAAAAGAATCCCAGAGGTGAATCTCAAAATACCCGCATTGCTCTAGTGTGCCGCTCCCTCTCTTTCCATTAATGCAAAATGACTCACAGGCTTGAAAAGACAAACATTGATCAAAAGACCGAAGAGTGATTTACTGGTGCGGGATGGGATGAGATGTTGTTTTAGCGCAACAAACAGTAACTGCGTTTAGAGGTGAGTATTGCCAAGGGAGCCCAAGGCGGTGCTTGCTTACTAAATTGGGTAAAATGCAGGGATTTCACCAAATGCAAATGACAATGAACAATATGTATGACTCAATATATCCGCTATGCTTTCAATGTGCAGTCAGAGGGTGGTATAGCTGACCTTTTAAAGTGATGCTTTTCAAACCACATTGTTATGATTATCAAAGAGTTCATTTTAGAATACAATATTTGGACCCACTCCCGTTAATATTCTTGTCTATCATTTGAAGGCTGTTTTCTCCGCTGTTTATAACCAGGCAGCCCCTAGAGTGTCGTACTTTTATTTCTATGCCTAACCAGGGAATGAAATTTGTCATCAGTTCTCCAAGGCTTGACGCACACTTCTGGAATACTTGGAGTCACGTATGGAATTAGCTACAATAAGTTTGATGGTGATTTTGCGAGTCCTTCCTGTGTGCCAGAAATAGTCTCCGAGAACAATGTGGGGCAAGAAATATTCTCTGCTCTTTAGCCTCAGCTTCCTTCTATCTAAAAGCCATCGGTGGCATCACTGGCAGTGCAGAGCAGACCCCAGCACGACTGTGGGGTGACTCCGGTTTCACAGTACTGTAAGAGAAAGAAAAAAAAATCTGGCATCAAATTTGTAAATTTAAGTGTAGAAAAGGAAAAGAAAAAAAAAAAGTAATCACAGCACGGTATCTCTAACATGGTGAGCCCAAGGCCAGCAAGCAGACTGGAAGGAGGCCCCTGCAAGTCCAAAGAGAGGCAGTTTTGCTGGGATGCATTTCCTCCCCATCCTCCATCAGCCAAGCCAAAAACTTAACAGGAAGAAAAATAAAAAGGAAGCCGTACAGAGCAATTTGGCTGCGCAATGGTGCTCATTACAAATAAATAGCCTGGGCCCCGCTCCTCCGTGGTGCGGGGACTCAGCGCGGTGCTCAGGGGCCAGGTGAGATGCTGCTGCTGTGACCAGCGGTGGCCACCACCCTGGTCCCCAAGCAGTCACCCTTCTGGCACGGTCTGGGCTGACCACAGTTAAAGCGCAGTTTTCCTGAGGCATGAACTCCGCTGGTCAGATACCCGATCGGGTGAAGAGTTAAGTACTGAAAAAATAGGAGAATCTTTTATTGCGTTGAGGATGCCTTATTTTGATCGTGGAGGTCAGACACAGACGTGGGAATTCCCCCAAGTTGGTTTATTTGCAGATTTGTTCAGACAGTTTCTTTTTTTTTTTTCTTTTTTTTTTTTTTTTTTTTACAGATTAGCCTTTTTTTATAATAATCTCATCTTGAAACTTGAGAGGAAGGGAATGTATGGGTGAGCAGCTAATATCAGTGAGTTCTGGAAACTCCCTTTTTATGATCTCTCTCGTTTAGCAGCTGTACTGTTTTGATGCTTTCATTGCATTAAAAAGTTATTTGATAATACTGCCAATAAAGGAACTTCATCTCTTCCAGTAAAATTAGCTGCAGCTCACAGTAAGTTTGAGAAAAGCACTACCAGGTAATATTAATATACAGACAACACGGCTTTGATCTGACATATAAAGAAGAAAAACATTAGAGGTGTTAGGATCGGAGAAGGCAGAGCTATTTTCCTTTTTCTTTACTGATTATACTCCTGGTTCAAATATTACTTTAAGAGTATATATCTAGCATCGAGTGACTGGTAGATGTAAACAAAGCAATATATTTATTGATTTAAGTCACACCCATCTGGACATGTTTATCAAAATCAATCCTTGTCTACTAGAAGCCATTTGCTGCCATTGCCACCCACTGGCCAGGGACAAATAACCATCCCGTTACTGACCCAGATCAACAAATACCCTGATTAACAGACACATCTTGCTATGCATCCAATTGCTTCCTATACAGCATCTTGCCTTTAATACAAAATCTTGCCAGCTTTGTACAAAATATATTTACTGATTTTATCTTCAAAACAAAAGTCATAGTCCAGGAGAGGGGCAGAGGGGAGGGAGCATGTTTTTCAGACCGTGAACTCTGCTCTGGTTGGTTCATCCTTCTGTCGTCTCGTTATATGTACTATCTAAACCCTAAGGATCTCATCCTTTTATGTGTCTGTAATACAAGACACAGTTTTGGCAATATATAGTAAAATAACGAAACTGAATCACGGACTGCAGGGAGCCATTTTTCTCACATAAGGGTCAGCATACGTGGTAATACTTTGGATTAAGGATGAAATTACTACAGGACTGTAATAACTAACCTTATTAAATTAATCTCTTCTCATTTTCTTAAGAGTATCACAAAAAGGAATATTGCAGCAATCGCAGCTTAACATTGGAATCCTTCTCTACTTTAATCACAGTCCTTTATGTGCTGTGATTTTGTGTGTTATTTTGTACTAAGCATACTAACAATTAATTTTATTAATCGTACCTGTTGTTGTTGCTGGTTACCTCTTTCCTTCACAAATGATTTTAGGGCTCGATATTTGGGCCTTTGAAACAAATTTGAAAAACCGATATAAAAATGATTCTTTGTAGGGGAGCTGTTCTTCACTTGGGTTTTCACAAATAACCATAAACAAAAGGCAAACGAGGCCCTTACGCTTCTCTTTCCTGTGCCTTTCAGTACCATACCAGGTGCATACCACAAATGCTGAGATAGCCTTCACTACAAATGGTTAATCAGAGGCAAAGAAAGGCAATAATGTTTTGTTCTCTGCATCATTAGTAAGGGGGAAGGAGGAGAAGGACTTAGCAGAACAACTGTGTCTTTTGTTTTTAAGTTCTTTGGAACAATTCTGCCAGGCAGAGCATTTTCCCTCTGTTTCATTTGTCTTTGTTATTTTCCTATCTAATTAATATTCTGCAATGCTGTCATGAAATTGTTGTCCGTTTAAGGTCACAAACAGCTTCTGTCCTAATGAAATATGAATTGCATTAGTTAATTGAATTGTGCACTTATTGTGTGTTGTGAATGAACTGAGCACACTTACATTCTTAATATATACTGAGCATTTTATCTGTCTAGGGAACGTGTGGACATAGAAAATGCTGCTGTCATTCTTTGCTTCACAATAGGGAGATTTAATTGGCAATAGTCAGAGCTAAGAAGTATTTGTGAAGAACAAGACCTGCAAGATCTCACACAGGCATCTGCTAGCTGGGATGAGATCGGCTCTTCAGTGGTCTGGGGTCACGTCACAGTCCCGAGCGGAAAGCTCGAATAGACCCGTATTATGCACAGAGTCTCTGTGATGTCTGTAAAGATAGGAAGAACCAAGCAAGAGTAACAAAACATCTGTGGTCTTCTGCAGCAGCAGGCTTTTTGGGTTAAGTGAACCTCATAAATGAAACTCTCAGTGCGCGGTCCGGACCATTATCTTCCAGGGTCTGCCTGGTCTCTGTGCAGATACCACCCTCATACCCCTGGTATCACTGCAAGCTTAGCTCTGGGGTCCTTTTTGCAGATGAGACATTCTTCTCTGAACTGTGGGAAAGTACAGTTTAGCACGTCGAAGACCTGACCAAAGTCAAATGAAAACAGGGGAACTGTTTCTGCTGACCTCAAGGCTGTGGATGAAACAGGTGCTTAAGGGAAGTGCAGGCTCTAGCGCTGAGCCTTTACAGAGTCTAAGATGGATGTATTGCATCTGTAACCACTCAGTGGTGGACTCTGCTAATGAACCAGACTATTTTAGAGGGCAGTCATTAGCTGGGAAAACAGTAACGGAATACTAAATTTAATTACTTTGCATGGGTCTTGATTTTTCTCTTAGTTGTTCAAACCATTCAGCTTTATACATACATACACACACATGTATTGATGCACATTGATGTATTGATGTACACATACATATAATATACATATGTCTATGATATCCATATGCATATACATAGAATCATAGAATGGTTTAGGTTGGAAGGGACCTTAAAGATCATCTAGTTCCAACCCCCCTGACATGGGCAGGGACACCTCCCACTAGACCACGTTGCTCAAAGCCCCATCCAGCCTGGCCTTCAACACTTCCAGGGATGCGGCATCCACAGCTTCCCTGAGCAACCTGTTCCAGTGCTTTACCACCCTCAGAGTAAAGTATTTCTTCCTAATGTCTAATCTAAATCTACCCTCACTCAGTTTATAACTGTTGCCCCTTGTCCTATCACTACACTCCCTGATAAAGAGTCCCTGTTCACCTTTTATGTAGGCCTGGAAGGCCTCTATAAGGTCTCCCTTCTCTTCTCCAGGCTGAACAACCCCAACTCTCTCAGCCTGTCCTCATAGGAGAGGTGCTCCATCCCTCTGATCATCCTTGTGGCCCTCCTCTGGACTTGTTCCAACAGGTCCATGTCCTTCTTATGTTGGGGGCCCCAGAGCTGGATGCAGTACTCCAGGTGGGGTCTCACGAGAGTGGGATCTCACAATCTCCAGTGTTTAGCCTTTAGATTTATTTACAGAGAAAAGTATGTTTGGATTTTGCATAATACTTATGTAAGAGAATAGATCTGAATATATACCTTCCAGTTACTCTTTAACTTGACAGGTGTGGAGAGATATCTATTGTTCTCTCAAACAGTGCCTCCCTTAGCTTGAAACAATATTTCATTCAACAGTCGGCTGAAATTAAAGATAAGCAATGTTCAGGTTGAAGAGTCGTTGAGAAATTTCTTCTTGTTATCATTTTCCACTCAAAAACTGAGGTGATATTCAAATGCAAATGGCAGTCATTATTTTACTACAGCAAACTAATGCAGGAATATAAAACCACTTAAGATAAACACCACTAAAATTGACTTGCCGTGATACAGAACTCCCGAAGGGAAATACCATGACCCTTTCTACAAGACTAACAGAGAGAAGAGTATCTATCCTTGATCTGAGCAGGCATGGACAACCTCTCTGTGGGGAATTTCCCAGCTTTATGAACACGCAGAGCCACTCGTAATTTCCCACTCAGGCGATCCTCCACAGCTGCTGTACCACTCAAGTTCCAGGAACACTCCTCCACATGCCCCAGTCAAGCACTTCATTGCCACCATCCACAGATGATGCACTGAAATACAGAGATTAAATGAGGTGTTCTCACTCGGCTGTGTAGGCAAGGACTTTCCCTATACACTCGACAGAGGGGGAGAGGGGTTTCTCCAGGGGGCAACTTGGGGATAGCCACGTTAGGCTGCTTCTTCTCTGAATCAACTTCTGGAAGAGTTTTTCTCTCTCTCGATCGTTGTAGTTGTTGAACCTAGGGGGACCCACCTCTGGGTGTAGTTGTTGCATTGCAGAAGTGCTTCAAGCAGATGAGTCTCCTGCACTCTCCAGTCCCTCCGACACAGTCATACCTGCTAAATCTTCTGACTAAGGAATTTCCCACCTAGTGCCCGTCTCACGCAGTTATCTCCTCTCTCTCTCGCTTTGAATTTTCTGCATTTACCACAGTACAGAAAACTGTAGCTGAGCTACTGTTGAATATCCCTGCCCGCATGAAAGGGTTCGGGACGTGAGTAAGAAGGGGTGGGCGTCTGCAATGGTTTGGTGAGGTGCATCCTGAGAGAGTCACAGCAGTGGGCAAATGACTGAGAGCGAAAGTAGTGGGACGGGGCGTGAAGGGTGATTGACAGTGGTTGCTTAGTGGTCTGAAAAGAGGTGAGTGAAAGTACTTGGTTGGGGGGGAGGGGAGTTTGGGAAGCACGGCTGACCGTGAGAAAGCCACCACTACGTTACCTGTGGCACACTACAGGCATATACGCTGTATTCTCTTCTGTGAATGCAATTCTAAAAGACTCGATGTCATTAAAAATATTCGCATACTTCTATCTAAAAATATATAATATAGTGATGTATAATTAAGGAGGGGAGGAAATGAAAGAGGTTCAAGGAAGGCTGAAAAATAAAAATAAACCAAGGAGTCCTCTAGGGAGAGTAGAGAAGAAGCAAAGACCGATACAGCCTCGCAGACTTTAACGTGGCTTTGTTGTCTTCTGCAGCACCATCACATGCGGGGAGACAGTCTGGGGCTCTGCTCCTACAGGTGGCCCTCCATGAGGACATTCAGGCTGCCTCTCTGCCCCTGGGTCCAGCCACAGGATCCAGTTGCCCATCTGAGGTTTGGTGGAGCCTTAACTGCCCCAGTGCCATCAGTTGTAACTCTGTGGCCTCTTCCAGCATTCACCCCAGCCCCACATGGTGCAGGGATGCCTCTCTAGGTGGCAAGGGATGGTACTCAAAGCAGCCTGAGAGAGCCTGCTCCCCCGGTGTGATTAATTCAATTAACAAACCACAACTAACCATCACAGTTGCCTATAGCTGGGCAAAGGAGTGAAGGCAACTGTATGTGAACAGTAGCATTTTATACCCTGGCACAGGTTAAAATTCTATATTGTTAGCTTTATTCTCCATTAAATAAGGAACACAGCTGTCTTTTTTTTAATACAGTCTCTTCCATTTATGTAGCTGTCATTATATGTTTAATTACTATTCCTTCCATTTGGACACATGGACAAAACCGCATTTTTATTCCTTTTACTTTTTAGTTTCCATTTTGAAAATGTTCCTTTTAAGATTAAAGAACTCGACCATTTTAAAAATCTGTCTTCTTTTCTTAACCTTTTACTATGACTCACATTTAACTTCCAGCAATTTTTTTTTAACACTAAATAGTCACGTTAGTTTTCCAGATAAAAAGACATACTATAGTCTTTTCTTAAGTTAAAGGTACTATGTTGCTCATTTTTTTAAATTTCTATACAAATCTTATTTTAGGCATCCATGGGGTTTGCTCAATCAAAGTTTTTTAGTTAGATGAACACTAAAAAGTTTAGAAAAAATCACTGAAGGACACAAAACTCCCCTGCTCAGCTAATACACAGGTATTTAAAATTGCCCTTCTTCACCAACATCATGATCCATCCAGCACAGACTGTGCCTGTGCCTGTGCTCAGCACCACCTGCTTCAGATGAAGGCAAAGAAATGCCACAAGAGATGGATTCAGGATAATCTCTTCTGCCTCCCATCCTTCCCCATGTCCTGCATAGTCCCCTTGAAGACATCACACTAATCCTAAGAATTCAGAGATTGATTTAATCTTTCAAGCATAAGGCTTCCAATATTATTATTATTATTGCTACTACTACTACTACTAGTATTTTGGAATAACTGTTCACAGCTTTTGTTTACAATAGAAATATTTAATTATTCTTTGAAGCTTGCTAAACTCACTTCTCAGCATCTTGTACCAATCATCTAATTTAAATACTTTATACAATAAAATGGTCTAATTGTGGATCCCATGCAAAAGTACGTCCTCTTACCAGCTTTGAATTTCCTGTCTTTCCTTATGTAATATAAATCCCTCTAATTCTTGCATGATGAGGACTGGAAGTGCTGGATCCCCATCCCTACGTTCTCTCTCCCTGACACTCATTTGCTCCATGTTCAGTTAGTTGGTTACTTTACTAATACGGCTAGTTCCAGTGCTCTCTCTATTGAAAAGTTTTTTCTGTTCTTAGAGTCTCATCACTCCACTGTGATCCCTGTAAAATAAATAGCGCAGAAAATTCAAACACAATTTTCAGAAAAGATTTTTTTTAAATCCCAACAATTTGAATTAAATTATTATCAACGCAATGATTGTTAATGCATAATATTAAAATTTTGGACATTGGATCAGGAATTGAACTTCCCCATTCAAACTGCAGCTTTGTAATGTATCGCTCGGCCCACGACTTCCAATGCTTGGCACGTACCCAACCTCAGACAACCAAGGCAGGAGGGTCCCTCTGTGAAACTCAGTCTATTCATTTAGGTGTCTGCTCATGTGTTTAGGAATCTAACTTGAAAGCACATTTTTTGAAGATTCAGGGAAATGGGATACCCTACAGTGAGAATGAGAAAGAACACTCTTGGGCAATACAGTACTGACAGTTATTTGCCCAACCAAAAGCCCACCATTTTAGTAAAACTTAAGCAAGTAGATAAAAACATAGTAACTCTTATTTTGAGTAGGGAACTGGTTAAAATATCTTACTTTCTGGTAAGGACCCTTGATCTCACAAAGCTTCTGCTTCTTTACTTTCAAGTGTTCTGAAATCCCAATGTCTGTGAGAAATTGAGGAAGCTCAGAAGCTGAAAGGGCATCTGGGAGGGGAAGGGTGGCTCTTGGGCACAAGCTGGCCAATGCTTTGTTTTAAGAAGCCAGCCTCCTGATGGAAGAGAAGCTCAGCTACAGAGCGGAGGGTCGGATCACCCTTCTCTGGCAGAAAATGCAATTCCTTGCGACCGAAGATGGCTTTTGCCTCCGGTCAGAATGAGACTGGCGAGACAAACGCCCCCAGTTGTCCCCAGGAACGCAGTCGTGAGGAACATGAACTCAGAGAGCTTCCTAATTTCAGCCAAAACAATGGATATCATGAGACACTGGATGAGCTTTTCTTACCAGTAAGTAAGAGAGACTGTCTGGGAACTAACATCATTTGGCTAGATAGAAAACTCTGGGTCCAAGACAAGGTTAATGGCTTTGACTCAGTTGTTCCCAGTTTCATATGCAAGCCTGATGAGGCAATGAGATCTATGCCAGTTCTGAGTGTGGCCAGAAAAGACTGTGCAAGAAGGCGTTTTAGTTTGTTAGACAGAGAGTGAGGAAACCTTCTGGGGAAAGGAGAGCCCGGAAAATGGAGAGGACCAGAACAGAAGTAGATCCTGCAAATAAGCCAGAAGTTATGAGGATCTGGGGAACATATTAGTCAGATATGTCTATTAAAGACATCTGTATATATGGCAGCATCTTGTGAATTCAGAGAACACGATGCCAATTACAACCATCAGAGAGTCGTAATTTTGGTAAATGCATAAAAGGGAATTCAGTAAAACTGGGAAGGTATCAGAAAAAGGAGTTAAATAAGCGTAAATATTTAGACAAATGTAACAAGCTTAAAAGCAAAAGAACAATCGGAGTATTTTGCCATGGAGGATGATTTCAATAATAATGGGCAATAGGGAAATGTAGTGGAACAACATCGTTATCTACCTACAAACTGTTCAGGAAAGAAAGACTGGGTCACAGAAGCAGAGGAGATACTGCTGTATAGAAGGATAACATGAACGTTATTTAGCTGAATTTTAAGTGGGAAGGACTATGCAACTGAATCTCTGAAGACAAATAAATAAACGCTAAACTGGAAATTCCCAAGCATTTTAACAGCTTTTGGAAAGTAAAGACATTAGCAGGTCTTTGTTGCTAATATCCAGCTTAAGAAAAGGAAACGGAGTGAGCAATGTTGAACTCAAAAGAACGGTGAACAAAATTGTGGTAATAGGGACTTTGGCTACTCCCCTATGCTTGGCCAAATAGATCAGGAGGCACACAGACTAGAAGAGAGATTTCTTGACACTTAACACGACAGCATCTTGGAAAAGTGGCACACAAAAGGAAGAAACTAGTCTTAACTTGGGTATTAATCACAAACTGATTGTAGCTGACTCGCTAAGTCTTAACGTCTAGGTGGACCACAAGGCTAATTCAGTACAGCAGCTCCTATGTTCATGGATCATACCGTTCATCAATCTGAGTTGGTGCTATTTCGCTTTCTTTAAAAACTGTGATATAAATATGTATTTTGGTACCTAAGAAATTCAACAAAGAGCAACTTCATCTTTCTCCTCCTACATCCACCCTTAAAAATTGGCCAGAGGTGAAGTACTAAACACAGCTTTATGAGCTGCTCCTCCTCCCGGGAGTGTGAAAGCCTTCAGAGAGCTTCTCATATGGCTCCACGGCTAGCAGATTCTTGATAAAACACATAGACGCACTGTGCCTTCCGCATATTAGGATTCAGTGAGCAGGGCTGAACTACATCTATACAGTGCCCAGGGATCTGTGCTTTCCGAGCACGGTTTTGTGTTGGCTTCACAGCAAACCAGACACAACCGGTGTTTGTACTAAGCCTTGTTTCAAACGCTCCTATGCTACCCTGCTTGCTTCTAGAGGACCACCACCTCAGCTTAGGTTTATTGGAGACACAAACTGGGTATTGGAGTCTCACCCAGTGCTGGGCAGTGCTAGTCTCCACCGCAAGCTACCAGTGTGTCACAACACAACCTTGAAGAGTCCCCTTGGCACGATGCCCACGGTGTCTTGGCAATAGCATCCACCTGGGCTGCACTCAGCATTGTGGCAGCCAGCTGCTCTTTAAACCTGCTGGGACCACAGCTCAAGCACAATTAGCTGGCACGATGACTGGCAGTCACGCATTTGTCTCCGCTGGCTTCAACTCTGTAGACAGGAATAAGCAATATACCGGCAAGGAAAAGTGTAACTTGTGTACGCACAAATGCGTTGCGGAAACTGTGCAAGGTCGTACTGGATGTGTGAAAATGAACAGTGAAAACAGAGGTAATGACTGAAAGAAGGTTACACAGCTGTAGGAAGAAGGAATCACGCAAGGAATAGCTGAAGGAACACACACAAGAAGGAAGGTGAGTATGTGAACAAAGCATGCAAAAAAACCCCTATGAATGAAAGGGGGACGCAATTCAACAGGTACAATTTGGGAGTGGGCAAAGATGACAAAATAATGTAGATGGTCAGGCAGGCATGACAAGACACTCACTAACCCTCCCATGGTTGTCACATACATAGGAAGGCCATTTGGATGGGACAGAAACTGTTAGGCAAAAAGGATGCAAAGGAGCAGTGTATTTTTTCCAATCAAAAGCCGTCTGTAACCTATGCTGAAAATGTCTTTTTTCTTCACTTCAAGCATATTAACAGTTTAATATATGACAGTATCACTGGTAACACTGAAAACACTGGGCTTTAATGAATCAATAGATTTGTTTCGTCTTTAACTAATTTGAACCTTTAATCCTCTTGCTTGTGCAAAGTCTTCTTCCTTCAGGTCAAAGTATTAAATAGGCTCAAGAAGTAAATAAGGAAATAAATACCAGAAACCCCGTGGGGAACATTTAAATTAAAGTTTTCTAATAGTCAAATCAACTTAATGCCGTGATCACAGGCTCAGTTCAGTTTCTTCCCCTCCCCCCCACCCCCCAACTCTATGTCTAAAGCTGTGGGAATAAATAGCCAAAAAAGGAAGGGGCTCTGGTTTTCTTTTAGTTTCTTGATGCTTGTGTTGTTCTAGATTGTTGTTTGCTTTTTTTTTTATTTTATTTTATTTTAACTGCTCTTATTATAGACATACAGGAACTTTTAAAACACAAATTTGTAAAAATCAAACACATAACCCAAAACATTGGCCTGCAAATTTTCCCCCATGTTTCACGCCTGGTTTGCACTCTACGCCCATGTTGGTTATGCATCTGACATTTTTTTATGGATATAAATTATAGTGGTGCAAACCCTTAGGTAGACAAAATCTTGCTGATATAACTATCTTCCACCAGCACAACATATTTCAGTTAATGAGTCAGAATACACTTTGATATCAGTATAAATGGTTCCTCCTGGGGGGAGGATTGCTTCTTTACTGTTTAAGTGTAGATAAGTTCTGAACTTTTGTATTCCCTTACTTGGGCTTAAATCAATCAAACTCATATCTAGTATTTCTCATCCAGAAATAAGGCAGCTTCTCTTCATCACCTTTTTGACTGCTGGTCCCTGTCTGTGTTCTTGCTTCGATTGTACGATCATCAGAAAAGGGTATATCTAAAATCCTTTTGAAAGCAGAAGTTCTGTTTCAAGCGACAGCAACCGCAGGATCAAACGCCTCCAATCTTAAAAGAAAAAGAAAGAAAACTGACTCGAAAGTTTGAAGCTAACAAATGGTTTCTAGTTGATCGAGGCACTTGTATTTAATATTGAGGAAGCAATGACTTTCTGGCCTCCGGTGGAGCATCTCCAAGACAGACAGACAGGCACACAACAAAATGAAGTCTTAATGCCGTGAGCTTCTTGAGAACGCTACAATAACATTCTGGCAGACTGGGCTCCCTTGGCTCCTGTACTTGCTGCAATTTGAATGTCTCTTTCAGTTTAGCGTGATGCTTGGCAAGTTTCCCAACCTTACATTATCTGGGAAAGGAAGACAAGAGAAGCTGGTACGTTCAGGGAGCCTTTGAAGAAGCTTCTTCACAGTTTGCTCGTAGCAAAACAGTTGGCTGCGCGTAAGAGAAGTGTCAGGACTGCAGTTTAGACTGCTAGCTTGAAAAGGGTTTAACTGAATTGCATCCAGGCACCAAGATGCTCAGATACCACAGCAATGTGTGTGGTATAAGAGCCTAGATAGAAGAAGATTAGATAGCAAATCAGACAGAGTTTTGCATGTGATTTCCTGGGTTTGTCTAAACTTATAGCAGCAACAGTTAATTATAGGAGGTTCTGAAGGTGGCTCCTGGGTGGGTTATGTCACTTTATACATCAGATTCCAGCCATAAATTGCCAGTTGAGAGTTACCCCTGTGGCAGGAAGCCCCTGCTGATGCAAAGCTGATGGCAACCATCCTTGTGCCTTCCCACTCTGGGACAGAAGCAGCAGATAGTGGTGATGGAAGATCTGGGGCAGAAGTGGGTTGACAGCAATGGCAGAACTCCAATGAAAAGAGCATCACGATGGGCACGGGTCATCACCCGAAGAGACACAGACACAGGAGGTGGTTGCACACAGGAGTTATTTGTGGTCATCCTCTAGATGATTGCTGTACCTACTTCCAGATCTAGTCCCTTTCCCTCTGCCACATGTTAATCCCTCAGCTCTTTTAATCACTTCCTGTGGCTCTTAAGCAAGGGCAGCTCTTTAATTGCAGATTAATGCTTTAATGAAATTCTTGAGGCTACTTTGAAGTGACTGGGCAAGAAAAACTGGCCTTTCAGCAGCAGCTGCTGGCACAAGAGTTACTGCGCACGTTGCTGTACGGGGAAGGCGGTGCTGTATGACTCTCTGTGGGCAGCAGGATCCATCCTTTTTTCTCCAGTGGTGCTTCAGGGCACGTCTACACGACGCAGCACGGTGCTGCACAGGGATGCTTGAGATGCCTCTAAACAGTGGTTGCACTAGTTTCACAGCAGGAACGGTTAGCCCACCTGGAGTACTATTCTAATATACCTATAGCTCTTGCAGCCCTGTAGTTGGCTTGTTCAGTGCAAAGTCAGCGCTCTCTTCCTCTCCAAAGAGCTGCACTCTGCTGTGGGAACCCACCTACGCTTAGAGGTATTAGAAAAAACTAAATGGCTAGGTTTAAGACCTTCTATTAATTTTGATCTGCAATTTCCAATCTGTGGGGTCTTATTTATTTTAGCAAGTGGGAAGGCTTTCAAGCACTGATTTCATAGGTAATGTGTTTATATTTTCTTGGCTGATAGTCCCGATTTTGTTTTGTATTCTTTCCTTTGTGTATCTGAAATTTTGCATGAAATTTCGATGCACTTGGAAACACCAACACTTGAAGTAATTACCAGTCTTTCCTGCCTAAGTTAACAGCCTTCTCCTTCCTCGTGCTGTTAGTTCAAGGTCACAATGATAGATTTAAATCCTTCATGAATTTTCATCTGACTTGCTGTCCACACAAATTGTTCATTAAAAGATCCAATTTCCATTGGCATTCTCCCTTTCAAAGGATGTCAACAGGAAATATAAATGCTCAGTCCTTTGTGAATGATCTGCCAGGACATGCAGGCTTATGAAAAAAAAAAATAAATAAAAGCAGCAGTTAACCAAATCCTTTAGTTTCTGTTTTGAATGACTGGCCATAGGAATGCAGGCTAAGCTGTATTTCAGCTGTTCCCAAGGATGTGTATGTGTAACTTGTTGATAGTGGTAGGTCCTTCAGGCTCCAGTGACAGCTATGTGACCACTCTGATGATCATTGTCCTGTAGCAGAACCAGCCCCTGCCTCCTCTCAGGAACACTAGGCACAAAAGAAAACAAAGAGGGATTTGTTCTTTCGGAAGACTGGCACTCATACCTCCTGCCCTTTTACGAAAAAGAGAGATCCTAGGTCACCTCAGCTCTCACCCTACGTTCCCAGCAACCATTAGGTTGTAAGGAACTGCATGACTTGCTCCAGCAACTGATGTGAATGTCTGATAGATGGGAGTGCTGAGCCTTCTGCCTTACAGGACCTGTAGAGGATGGGATTGATAGGAGCAAAACTCAATACGCAGAACACCAGCTTATGTCATTGGGAACTACTACACATCACCGCCGAAAGGAAAGATAAACCCACCACAGCTTTAAAGTTTCAGCATTACATTTTTAAAAACTTACCGGTGTCCAAGGTGTATGTCTTTCACAGTAAAAATTACTTGGAGTGCACTGTGAACGCACAGACACAGATCAGTGCTGAACATCTGGTTAAAATAAATTGCAGTCTTATTTTGCAAATAAAAGTTCCTAGGGTCTACATGACAAAGTCTGGCCAGCATAACTATCTCATGGGGAAAAAATCACATCCCTACAAAGATAACTATTTTGGCATGATTCCCTTCCCCACTCTGTAGACTTATGTAGACTTACACCAAATAGAGGAGTCCGTTTGCCAGTATAGCTCACATGGTTTGGGAGGTACTTCAACCACGTTGGCAGACTCCTTCAACTGGTATAAGTCGTGTCTCCATGGAGGGATTTGGCCAGAACAGTGACACCAGCAAAGCTCCTGAAGTACAGAATAACCCCTTTTCTCCTGCTACTGGTCTCTTAACATTTTTTTCCATTTTAAAGCTTCTTGCTAAAAGGAAACACACAGATTTTGTGCCCTTTCTTGTATTAGCAAGACATTTTTTCTTTTTACAGAGTATATGGGTAGGAAGTGTGTCACTTTCAAACATCCCAGTGGTACTTCCTTTTGGATGGGAGGTGGATCCCACTTCTCCTGTAGAATGCCTGTTTTGGTGTTGATTCTGGAGGTGGAGGGGCAGAGGTGGTTTGTATTTTATTAAGTCTTCATATTTTGGGTTTGCATGGTGGCATTTGAATAAATCGAATGGTCATAGTTAATGGATTAGCAAATGTGTAAGCAAATGAATTTAAGAGCTGTTTTGAATAACAAAACAAAGTCTTTCAGTCTGTTTGTGAATTGTATTCTTACACTCTGACTCTTCCTTGTTTTTTCATGTGGTCTCTGTTAGCTCTTACCAGATAACACTTGCCAAAAGACTTTCTGGATGAACCAAAAAATTCAAGATTTACTAGCTAACCCTAACCTATGAGCAGCCCACCCCATAGGGCAAGGCAACTCATAACGCTATCTTGCCTTAAAAGTAGGATTCGGCTCATTGTGGCCACAGGCAGTTTTCACCTGTCCTATTTAGGCAGTTTGTTTTGTCTAAATTCCCACTTGCCTCAGTCTATGCAGAGTCTCGACTTTCCTTTCCTTGCGCCTTCACCTTCCATTTGTCTCCCAGATCTTGTGCTTTTGCACACATGGTGAACAGGACAGAAAGGACAAGAAGGAGGAGTGGAAGGCAGGCACCCAGACTAAAAGCAATCTCTTCTGAGCAGGTGCAGGCCAGGAACTTCCCCTTATTTTAATTTCCCGTGATCACATAGCTGTGAAACGATGAAAACATGGAACAAGCCACCAAGAGGCCTCCACTCTTGCATGCACCGTGTTGGAAGGGGGGGACTTGCAGCTTGTTCCATTGGGCTGCCTGACAGCCAGGACATGTCTGCCTCCCCTACAGCTAATGCCAACACACACTACCCGGTGGAGTACCGCACCCAAGGGCTGACTTAGGAAATGGCAAGAGAATGCAATAACCAAAAAATGCTGCCTCCTCTCTGCCTCAAATAAGGCTTTTACAGGTGAGCAGAAATGGTTTGGGCTGCTAATGAGGTGTTGGCTGCCAAAGAAAACACATGCGCAAATTCATATTTTCCAGGTGGCTGCTGGTAGAAGTGTAACTGTCCATTGAAGCCTACAGCGTAAGCTCTTTTTGTGCTTATTCATTAAATTGCAGATTTATTGTGAGGTTACTTTATCATAAGGTTAGCCGTGTTGTCTCATTCCCCCTGTGCATAAGTTGATTGTCACAGTATTTAGAAAAAAAAAAAAAAAAAGAGCCTGTGTCAGGTCACATGAGGGATGGGTGGCACTTCTGCAGAAGGTACCAGTGGCTCTGCACGACCTGTTGCCGTGGGAGCACTAAGGAGCACCGAGGCTGCCGCTCTAGCTCTACGTTACTCTTGCTCAACGCCGAGCACGAGTTAGTCAAGCCAAAGGGATTCGGGTCAGAACTGAGTGTTGAGACAACAAACATGGGATGGAGTGTTTCCCTGAGGGATGTTAAAACAAGAAGCATAAAAATGCATGACTGGTCCTTGTGGTTCAGCCGATAGCACAACCTGCTCGGACTGGTCCAGTTTCACCTTTCTCGTCCACACACGCGCTCTGTCTTTTCTGGCTGGGGCCACCCTGAGCCAGGCGCTCCTCACCAGCTTTGCTGTCTTGCTTTCCCCTCTCTACCTCCGCTAATACCTGCGCCTTGAGCCCAGCACAGCAGAACACGCCTGTTAAATAAAACCCTCCATGGCCTTGATGACAAACGCCGTGCCACAGCACTTTGAGTATTTCTACAAGCAGCTACTTTCGGTTCCCATTTCTCAGGCGGTTTACGTGATTTAACTCTTTTGCGGCGGCCCGAGAGCGGCCCGGGCAGCTGGAGCAGGCAGGGAAGACAATGGGGGATGTGTTCATGTTTCCCTCTACTGCCAAAGTACCTGCTGCAGCCAAATCTTCAGATTCAGGCTTTTAAATTAGGTGGGCTATCTCCAGTGTAAGGGCACTCATACTGAAAGCAAGTTACGAGCAAGAGGGAGAATTAAGACAAGATTTTGAGAGAAACAGGCCTGCATTGTCATTCACACTCGTTTTGTCATTATTTTCATTTTAAAGTCATTCTGAAGGTTTGACAGGGGTCAAATGCATCTAGCTTCTTTTCAGAGGATGCAGGTGTGAGAGCGATGTTACGGGATGAGATGAGTCCCCCCCAGCAACTCTGTGACACTTATTCTTTCCTCCAAAGTGATCCACAAATCCATAAATGAGTGTTCGCTAAGTTTACTGTTGTATGTGAACGCAAACTCTCTAGAACAGGTTTGATAAATTTGAGTAGACGGAAAAGAAGGTGGCCTAAAACGGAACGGTTCTCAGTGCACTGAGATTCATGAAAGTATGTGCAGGGACACATTTGTTTTCTAGGTATGAGTTATACACAGCTTCTAGCACTCTACCTAAGTAGAGAACCTTTGGAAAATAAAACTAAGAAAGACTGCTAAATATTGATGCAAACAAATAGCAAATTAGTTGAATAGGATTATCAACCCCCAAAAGAACTGAAAAGAAATTTGTGAAGGACCAAGTAGAGCAGATTTCACTGTGTTGTTTGAACATCGAGGATTTTGTCCAGAAGGCCTTCTCACCTTCTTTCTCTCATTAATGCTAATATTGCTCCCTCAGAAGTGGTACCCATTAAATTCCACCGGTTAGCTGCTGTAGTGACATTACAGCTGTTATGCTGACGCCAGAAATACCTCATTTTAGTGTGAACCTTTCCAGGAATAAGAAAACAAGGCAGCCTCCACTAGGTCTGGGCTTTTGCATATTGCAGAGCCACGTCTAACAGAATTAAGTAGAGACGCCAAGACTAAATTACTGAAACATTTTTCATGCTGACTTGGTGTAACAAGAATGCAGCCTAGTCTGAACACGGTGTGGGTTTCCATGCAAGCTGAATGATCAACACCTTACAAATCCCATGTTTAAAGAGATGGCTTCACCATTCCCCAAAGCCTGGGTTTGTCCTTCATCTCACAGAGGTCTGGAGGAAATCTGCCTGTGAGCAGGGTGTGTGGACAGGAGGAATAGTCAGTCATACCCGTTACTATAACCACTCACTTTTATATATTTCTAAACATATGCATCAGTTTTCATGTACAAATCTAGCCATGATTAGTCCCTGCTCCTTGGATGTCTCTGCCCGAGTGCCATGTTTAGTCAGCCTCATGCAAATAATATTTCCACTGATTTCAATTCACACGGACTTCAGTGAGAGCCTGGCAAGACTAGGACCTGCAAGATACGCCCCCAAGACCACAGGCTCACTGATGTAAGAATATATACAAATAGATAGCAAGGAGAAGGAACAAAGAAGTTAGGCAAGACCACTGCGATGAGAATCAGTTTTGTCCAAAGTCAGAAACCTCAGATATTGCTGGAGAAACAAAAGGGTTACCCAGCCAGCAACTAACACATCAGCTGCAGACCTGGAACTATATTGGGCATTGTGGAAACAGAGAATGCAGAATAGACCCAAAGGCTGGGGAAGGGGAGGAAATCTGGATGGGGATTCGATCAGGGGTGCACATGCCCAAGCCACTCCCCAGGCAGGTTCCCCACCTGTGGTTGGCAGAGCTTCTATGGTGACACCTTCTTTTCCTTCCCATTATAATTCGATAACATGCACCTGGCTGGACTGCCAGCATGTCGGCACTCCCAGGCATGGAAAGATATCGGCCTCTCTAAAGATACCGACCTCAAGAAACACCACACCTTGGCACAAGACGGTCAAGGTCTGAGGTGTCCTTATTTGCATGTACTTACGACTTAAGCTTGCATAAAAGACTCATAAACTCTTTGGGAAAAGAACAGCTACAGATTTGTCTATTTTTTGTGTTCCAAGAACTTTTCTCGTTAGCTTCAAGATGACATTTTAATGAGGTTGCACTGCATAGAAAACATGGGATGACTTAACCAGCTCTCTCTGCTCCCTCCCCAAACTCTTTCTGAAATGAGTTACCATTTGGGAATGAAAGCTTTTATGAGAATTTATGTCGCTCGTATGGAGGCAAGGGTGAGGGAGAAGTCATTCAGCTGCTAAACCTTGGCATCGGAGCTTACGCCATTCCCCCTCCTGCCCCATAGCGGGTGGCAAAGCCGCCCCGTTCAGACCTGTGCAGGTTTCTTCAAAAGCCGGGAGCTGGTGTGTGTTTGTTTGTTTGTTTTGGAGTCAGGGAGAGGGCAGCGTAAAATAGCCGCGAGGCAATTCCCGTTCAGTAAAATGGAAGTCTCACCGACTCTTCATTCAATACACTGTGGCTCAAGAGGATATCCTGTCAACCCAATGATAACGAGGGAAATAAAGTCACTTCCTCACCAGCTGTTTGATTCAGGTAGAAAAAGGAAGCCTTTACTTCCTCGTGTTTGCTCTCCCCACCGCCCCCTCAGTCAGAAATGCCAGGCTGAAACTGCCTTCTCCCTCCGTAAGGAGCCTCCAGCTCCGTAAGGCTCCTCTGGGCTCAGCCTATGGGAAGTACCTACTTCTCCGGGGCCGAGAGGCTGTGCCTTGTCTCTCAGGCAGGGGTGAAGGCTGAGTTGCAAAAGGACCAAGACTGAACAAACTCGGCTCGATGCGCAAGCAAAGAACGCCTGTGTAATTAAAGATGACATTTGTTTCTTGGATCAGAGCTGCCGAATTTGGGCCAGCGGAAGAGCGGGGTAGCGTGATCTGGTGCTTTGTTTTTGAGACTGCCCTGACTCAGTGCGCTATTACGCCTCCTAATCCTCCGAGGGTGACAAACTCCACTTTTGCCCTGGGCTCCCTGCAAATCCCAGGAACTCCAGCCAGGAACACACAATGTCCTCCCTGCATAGAGTTCAGCAGGCAGGAGGGCATCAAGGGGTGCCCTCGGGGCAATCTTCCTGGCCTGCCAATCAAGCCCAGGGAGGCGAGGCAGGCATCTCCAGTGCTTTGGTGCTAAGAGGAGCTTAGGCAGAGCATCTTTCCCATCCCCACTACCACCTTTCCTGCATCACAGAAACAGTCAACGTAAAGTTGCATAGTAAACCAGCAATGGACTGATTTGACTTAATAAAAACTTCTTAAGGAATTACTTTTTAAAAATTTACAGAGCTGAATGAAGAGGTTTTTTCCATATAATTTTTAACTGCCCTGATATAATTTTACATCCAGGATATAACTTTCCATTAAATTTTGAATAGGTAGGTCTTAAAAGCAAGGCCTGCAACCATTTTCTTTCCGATGTGTAAGACTTCCAGAAAGGTTGACCAAGCCAGAACTTGCCTCGATCTAGTTGCCAAGAGGATCCTTGCTTTCATTATAAAGAGTGCTTTTCAGAGGACATCAAGTGTCTCAAGCAATTTTCCTAGCCTTATTTGTTTTAGCAGAGATTCTTTTATTTTAAACAGACTGGTTTAGGTGACAAAAATCCAGTGACACATACATGGGTTTACAGAAGACGACAAACCTTATGAAACAGTTGAGATTCTGTTAAGGGTTCTCTTTGTGCTAAAATAGTTTTCGGCAACGGGTCATACTTCCCTCCCCCCCTCTCCTTGTTTTAGTACATAAAATGGACATGTGTTTATTTAAAACAGGTTTGAAACTTAAACAAATAGTGACAGGCTGTTCAAACAAGCTTCGGAAATAGGCCTAATCAGGATGTTTGAGAAGGGGAGGGGGAACAATCATAAAGAGCTACTTGTAATATATAGTGCAGACACCATTAGGTTGGGTTCATGTTATTGTTGCAATAATCTCGGACGAAAAAGTACTGCATGCTGCACATTTTTTGTTAACATTCCTCTTTTGAGCCATAGCTTATGCCATACTTTAGCCTTGTCTTCAAGTTTCACTGTAACCCTCCGTCCATCTTCATACCCAATAGCAGGAGCTCTACCAAATCATTGAAAATGGTCTCCCAGACAAACTGGGAGGAATGTTGCTAAACTGGGCTAGAAGGGAGGCACAAAATACGCTCATTTTGATATTGATACTGTGTATGCATTTGCTGTCATGAATATACAGAAGCGAGACCATCCCCACAGAAAGAAACCATGGAAATCTCAACGTTAAAATGTTTTCACATTACTTGCATTTCCATGGGTGGGTTTTTTTTTTTTCATTTCCTCTTTTTTCCACCCATAATAACATCACCAAGTGTTGAACTTTACCCGTGTTGTATTTTTATAAGGCCTGGTCTTGAACTCCCCATACAGACAAAGCTCCCGTGGAAGTCGGTGGGTCTGCACTGGCGACAACAGGATTTAGCCCAGTCTGTAACATTTTAGGATATTGTGTTACTTCATAGCCTTAAGGAGAAATAAAAGCAGCTTTCCGAAGAGCTGCACAGCAAACTGAGTGTGCTTTTTCAGCTCTGCAACAGCACAGCGGAATATTAAGGCCAGAGTTTGCAAACGTCTATTTCAAAAAGCAGGCAGCTAAGCCAAAGTTCCCAAATTTTCTCCGGAATGAAGAGTTTGCATTAAAACATTCCCCCCAAAGATTAAGCTGCTTTCACTTAAGAATATACCTTTGGAAACCTAAGTTTGAAAATGATTGCCTGGAGGAACAAGCATTGAGAAATCGCAGGAGGCAGCTGTATTTTCAGGTCAATCTGTTGGCCAAAGCCTATAGCTATTCTGTTACCAACTCTTACCTACAACATTCACCGATATTACTTAATGCTATAACATATTTTGGAAGTAAATACCTATTACTTATTTGAATCTCATTCAGTATCTAGTGAACAGGAGTCAAAATGGCAAAATATTAAGAAACCTTACACGCCCTCTTGTGGTAAAACCACAAACGCTTTTACTCTGACATGGAGGCTAATGATGGAGGCTAATTTGACTACATAATTGATGGAAAATTAACTTGGCTGGAAGGTTTATATTAATAATAGAGACTTTCTCCTTAATTCCTGCTGTAAACCATAACATATACGCATTTTTAGAAGGCAGGTTACCCCTTAGCATAGTAACATTACAAAACAGCTAAAGGCACTGTAACAGAGAATGCTAACTTCTACCAAAATTGGGAAGGCTAGAGCAATAAAGGTAGAGCCAGAAACCCCAACCTATTTCATGGGTTTATCTCAGTAGTTTGGGAGCAGACCTCAATTGGCTGCACAGTAACAGAGTTGCCCTAAATGATGCCATCAGTTTTGTCTCATTTTTAAAGTCATTCAGCTTTGCTATTCGCTGCTTTCGTGCCATACAGTATGATTTATCTGTCTCTCAGGAATGCTTTGAAGCTTCATGTTTGTCAGGAATTGTAGCCTGAAAGAAAGGCGTCACATGCAGAGTATCACCCATCTGATCGCTACCCCAGTCAAATCCCGTTCTATTTATGAGTCACAAAAACTTCATCTTTGCTTCTTAAGCAGCCTTTCCATTTGGTGTCTACATGCACCTCCAGACTTTCCTGGAGCAGCTTTACAAAGCAGCTCTCTATATGTGGAGGACTGCAGCTTGAAGGAGAAACCCAGCATGGTTTGGGCTGGGCTGAGGGAGAGGACTCCCCCTACATCTCACACCAGGTGACTTGGGGGTGGCCATGAGAAGTGGCATCACTATTCTTCCCCTCCTATTCCTCTAGCTGAATGTCTTGGCTGTAGACTGGAGGGCAAGTCAGACTGACAAGACAATCCCACTGCAAGACAGCTCTTTTTTAGGCAGGGCTGTCGGGATCAGCTGGTTGGCCCAATGGATCCTACCACCAGACCACTGCCACATCCAAGGCACAATTAGCAGGAGCACAGGATCAAGGTGTCACCCCTTTGAGTGACAGTTCTGAAAGACTGTCAGAGGTGTATCACAACCCTAACAGCTTTATTTCATATAGGAGAAACATCTGTGGCTACTACACGTAGTCTTCTGAACCCATCCCAAGGGAACCAAATAAACACTGCCTTATTTTCAGCGAAGCCGGCCAGCAATGTAGATGCCCCATGTCCAGTGGAAATTAAGGGTTTGGAGAATGAAGGTCCATTTACCTCCATTGTGTATGTTTGTATATACAACATTCAGGAGTCAAAATGGTGGTACTCGTATTTAAAAATTTATATTCCTGTATTTTCTGTTAGACTGGGCATGCCTAAAGCAGAAGTCATGACTGTAAGTAATTATAGCAATATTTGTAAAAAAATAGGCAGGAGAACTTTGTGCTCAGCGCTGCACAAAACACAGCTTCCAAATCACTGTTTTAATAGGTTTGTGGGGTTTTTTTTGTGCCGGTGTGATTGCTGGATGACCATTGAGCGTGAAGTTGTTGCCCTCCCTCTCTGAAAAAGTTACTGCAATTCTGATATTCCATTATTTCCCTTTCTAGGATGCCTTCGTGGAGTTGTATGGCAACAGTATGAGGCCTTTGTTCGATTTCTCCTGGATCTCTCTGAAGACTATCCTGAGTCTGGTTCTGGTGGGAGCTTGCATCACTCTTGGCGCTTATCTTGGACATAAGTAGAGTCACCCAGTTTATCGTGGATTACAAAAGTCTTTGAAAACAACAAAATAATATTTTTTTTTCTGTAGCACAATGATATTTTATGAGCAAAACAACTTCCCAGCTAAAGATTAAATCAGCTATTACTGCCAAAGGAAATACCATTTATTTTTACATTGCAGGAAAATTATTTATTAAAAGATATTTACATTTTAACCTGCTATTTTCAGAAACTCTGCAAGTTGTATCTGTCATCACATCATGTTGTTATTCTTAACTTTAATGACCCCCAAAGTATTTTAGGTTCCTTTTTTTTTTTTTTTTAATTAATGCAGCTAGCTGGATTATTTTATCTCTGAAGAGCAAATATACTGACAAAGACCTACCTGCTTACACTTAGGAGGGCAGTTACTTGAGCTGCTAAAGGCTGCGTAATTGTGTTGATTTTCCTTGCATTTTCCGGATGGCTGGGAGGGATCTGAAAGACAAGGTCAGCGTGAACAAAGTTCTCACCCTGTCCTGCCGGCAAGAACTGATGGAGTAAACGATTCAACATGGTACATACGTGGAGTCAAGATGGCCGCTTCTTGAAGGACACCTGGCTATCCCTTCAGCAGAACAGTTGGAAATGTGATTGCCTATGCCTTGTAAACATGCGTTTTCAAGTTACTAGTTGTGCCATCACTTCATATTCACAATACCCTAATACATGTCAACTCAAATACTTTTTTTTAATAGAAGTGTGAAGTTAAATCTTTGGAGCTTGCAGGAAATTGCCGTTGCAATGATCTTCTCAGCAGTAAAACGTTTTTTTGCGGCTACTGACACAGAAACATCAGGAGACCTTAAGTGCCTGCTTCGACAGAGCAGAGCTGGAGTCTGAAGACCTGACCTGTGTCCCACTTTAGTGGGCTCATATCTGCAACTAATCCTGTTTACTTACTGAGTTCCTCCAGGGGTTTGAAACCAATTAGATGCGGTCTCTAAATCCCTGAAAGTTGAAAAAGATCTTAATTTTATTTGGCAAGAAGCAGACCTCAGCTGAGTTACAGATTAGCTCTGACTATCCTTGTTTATCAAACTGGACACCAAAATCAAGTTCATTTTCATAACAGGAAAGGAAAGTGAGCTTTATCCTCCTGCCCCTCGCCCTCAAAATTATTTCATGCTAATAGTTTCCTAAGACTGTCTAGAGAAGAAAAGATGATGAAGAAACTCCAAATCCTCTCTCTGGACAGAGACTCTTTGACACCTCGGTCGCGCAGGTGCCTGGTGTCGTTTCAAGCGAAAATAGGGTGGAGGAAAAGTGGGGGTTGGGGGTGGTGGTGTGTGAAGTCATCTGCTCGTGTTACAAAATGCAACTCAAGTAAAATTAATGCAGAGTACTCAGTGTGCAGTTTTATAAACAGACCTGTGTTCTGAAACCAGATGTGTCAATGAGTTTTAAAGTGGGGCTTTCCGTGCGCTCAGAGGGGGCCAGGAGTCCTGATGAAGCCGAAGAGTCTCAAGCATGTCCCACGGGCTGCTCCGAGGCATGGATGTGTCCAGCGTCAAATGCTTAAGCCAAGCGCTCCTATTTTTTTCTATGAAACTTTTGAATTCTGGGATTGGTGGGTAAATGGACGTCCAGACCTAAAAGGAAGGCTGCAAAGCTCTGGATAAAATGTACCGTACAATACATAAGTGCTCTAAGGGTGAAAAAAATACAGTGAATAAACTGTAGATTCAACCTCAAGATTTCAGTTGAGTAACTTTGTGGCATTATATGCAAAATATCTCCATTAACTTGGGAATGTAATATGTTCAATGTTAAGGCTGTAGTTGATGTTGTGTCTTCAAAGCTGCTTTTTTGTTTGTTTGTTTGTTTTAAGAGTTGTACATCTCAGCATTTTTACTGCTATTTAGTCGTGGCACCTACACTTTGTATAAGCAAAGACAGAGCGAGCTTACATTTCAAATTTGAAATTACTTTTAATTTTATAGAAACATAGAAAGGCAATGTTTCTAAGAACACAAAAATGTGAACTATGCTTGATTAAAGAAAAATGTAAAATCCCACCATCAAAAAAAAGCACCTGCAATGTTTTCAGAGTGCTTCTGTCAGAAGTGGGCATGCTTGCGTAGGCTTCGTATGAAAAATATTTGAAATGGGAGCAACCGAATATTGTGGATTGAGTGTGGGCTTTGTTTTTTTTCAGCTTCCAAGCCGAATTTGTCTGCCGCCAATTTCACAACTGGAATTGGCTGGTATCGAGCTAATGTTTCATTTCACAATCAAGTCTTCGTTTCAATTTGTGCCCATACACCCATTAAAGTTCATGAACTATTAGACCTCAAATTGTTTCAATATTGTTTATTTTATTAAAGGTTTACATTGTCAAAAGTAGTAAAAGAGTATCTATCAATTCCAGTGCTGCTATACTACCAGGATAATTTGAATGGGGTTTATTTTTTAATACCTTCCAATGGCAAAAGTTTTTTTAAAGCTGCTTTAGAAATAATATGAAGAAGACACATGATACACATTTAAATAAATACTGAGGATTTTGTGTTCTGTTGTGTCTACTCACTGGACTTCCCAGTGTATTAGTTAATACCAGGCAGAAAGAAGAGTCATGATGACTGTTGATGATTTTATTTTATTAAAGAGCTAATGGAGTTTTCCCATCCTGACTGCAGAATAGTACAGTATTGTGGCTGCATTAGGTATAATGATAGTTGATAATACATTTATTAAGAAACATATTAGAAACATTGAATGTATATAAAAGCTTGAACTTCTTTAATAAAAGCCTCTCCTCTCACTCCTGCATTTCTTTTGCAGTAATTCCTGTCTTTCCTATTCTTCATTACACTTTCACATACGATTTTTTCCCCCCACAAAATGCCTTATAGACTTCCATGCTCCAAGACTATGCTTCAGTGAAAATCCATCCTCTGTCACTATGCATGCACACACAGCTGAGCACTCCCAGCATATCCACGTTGTAAAAGCAAAAAATAAAAAGAGGGACACTTCTGAAGTTGGTTAGGTGTTGAAGATCAGAGGACAACAAAGGAAGAGGTCAAGAAGTGGAGGGAAACAAAGAGAACACTGAAATATATCCTTGCTTAAATATGACTGTTACCTGGAATTTGTTTCTCTCTCATCCTTCCCCTTGAAAAAAGGATGATATAAGGGCAGAGTAAAAGATTACAGAGACACCACAATTATTCTTCACTATAAAACTTTGTTAAATTGTAAGGCAGTCTTTCGCAAAACAGGAAGTCCGTAGGAATTTAAGAGAAATGTTTAATTTTGCTGTATTCAATTTATTTGTTGTTAATTCTTTTTCACTCCATTTATTAAGAAAATATCAAAGGAAAATATTTTGCTTTTGAAAAAAAATAATCTGTAGGATCATCTAAGATCTGTTATAGATCAGTAACTTAGGAACAGATGGAAAAACAAGAAAAAAAATCTGCAAGTTAAGTGTTCTGAAATCAGAGCTGACACAGTGGACATTTCTTAATAGAATGAGCACTGGATCCACTAAACGAGTAATGGGGCTGTTGAGGTAACAGAATATACAGATAAGGAAGGGGGCTGGAAGATATGGTAAATGACATTGGTATGTAAGAAAATCTGGAGTTTCATATGATGCAGGCGTTCACCCAAGTGGTCTGAAAATAACTTTTAACTAAAACCAGCTACAAATGTGTGCACTACATGACTACAATTACTGAAAATTTTCAATTATAAAATTATTTGTGAATTATTATAAAACTATCCAATCACTATAAAAGTTCATCGATTTGCTGCTGTGATTGGGGATTACACAGCCTGAGTAGGGTGGCACTATATTAGGAACAACTATGAAAAAAAAAAAATGTTTCTCTGAAATCGATGTGCAAAGGAAGCACGCAGATGATGCAGTTCAGAGCATAGAGACCCGGTACCCCCTATCCTTTCGTGCACACAGTCTCCCCAGCTGAGGCACTGGGAGTCAGCTATGCGTAAGGACTGCATGCTTTGACCCTGAAGCATGACACTGTGCTTAGCTGTGCACCTGCACACTCCGCTCCACAAACCTAGAAGTCCTATTGATTAAAAGTATAGCGAAGTAGCATGTTTAAAGCCTATCTTGTTTTTTTTCCTCTATCTTTAAACAAGCTAGCAAAATGATTCATTTGTATTATGAGTTAACGGATCAGTACTATATGAAAAATTAAACAGCTTTTGATTTATGAGTATAAAAATTCTTTCTCACTGCAAAAGCCCAGCTTTGTTTTTCATTCCTATCTCTTCCAAACAAGGCTAAATACAAGGAAGACAAAAGAGACAATTTGATCTGTATTTGGTTTAAATCACACTCCTATACTAAGTTAATGCAGCTTCATCACACAATGAAATCTTTTTCAAAAATTCATACAGCATTAAGAAATTCCACACAAAACATGTATATTTTTATAATTTAAATAGCGTATTTTTTCTTTTTCTTCTGAATATTTGAATTTTAATTATCACCAGCATAAATGTACATAAGCAGATATCGTTTATCCAGTACCTTTGGATGATGTATGTATGGTAATGTAGTTTGTCAGTTTATCATCATTTAATATGATTATGTTGTTCTTTGTCTTTAAAATGTTATAAGAACATGCTGCCATTAAACTTTCCATGTTTGTCTAGTTAATATTGTGAAAAAAATAATAAAGCACACTGTGAGTTACTTCTTTTGCATTTGCATTGTTTAGGATTTGTTGATAAAAAACTACTAAAGATCTTGAGTGTAATCCCATCAATGAAACATAATGTTTCCTTCCTGATAGTTCTGCTGACGTGTTCTGCTCAATATTAACATCTGAAAGCCACAGTGATACTGTAGAAATATTACTTACCCTCATGACTGATTTTTTTACCTGAATCCAAAATATTTCATGAATTTTGTAAAGCTATAGACCCTGGAACGATGAGAATGCAGCTTTCCTTAAAAAAAAAGAAAAAAGAAAAAAACTTTTCTAAACTTCATGATAGCAGAGATGCTTTAAAAAACCCTCATGTTTGAGGTTTATTCAAAAGAGGCATGTAAAGTTTTAAATGTATGATTTTTTTTAATGCTATAATATTTTTCAAGCTAATATCAACATGCTTAGAAGACATGGGTGGTGACTTGCACTCATACCACATTTCTATTAAACCAAAGGGGCTCTGTGCAAGAACAGATTTATAAAATTCACCTTTGAGGGTCTAACCAACTAGTCTTCACAGGCTGCCCATCAGGTCAGTGGAGAGGTGATACTCAGCAGCTAAAGAGGGTACTTGCTCTGTCTGGACCATCGTGGCAGAAGATGGAGGAGCTTTCTCCTTGTTTTGACTGTTTGGAAGCTGGTTAATCGGGTGCTTAATGTTTCACAGTGTAACTACCTCTCACAACACCTCATCACGCTCACTCCAGCTCACTCAGAGCTGTAGGTCTGGAAGACAACACCTCAAGTGAGATTGCTTGAAGACCCTGGTTTAGTCTAAGAGTCTCTTCTATCACAGCTCCCACTGTGAGTGAGTTCATCAACTCACATGTCACTCTTTCCAGGTAGATTAATCGAGTACTGCGAGCTCCAAATGGGAAAAAATCAGGACTTAACTACATCCAGTACTTGGAAGAGGACCAATAGAAACTTCCTCTAAATACAACGTGAATTACTCACTAAAGCCATGTAAAAGAAGTACCTGTGCTGCCGCCAGCTGACAAAGGATGGCACATAGCTTACATTCAAACACTTACCTGCTGTTACTGCATCTCTTCTTTCTCTGGATCCCCCAAAAAAAGCAGCCAGAACCATGTCTACAGACACAACTCCAAAGAGCTGCACTCTGGACCTATTCTCTATAGTGGAAACCTCCAGAAAAGCCTGCAATCAAAGAGCCAGTATTCGCTAGCCCTCTTCAAAGGTCTCTGGGCATCGAGATGCAACAACCCAGGTTTGATAAGCTGCTGCTGTGTGAAATACAGTCCACAGGTCTACCGTGTGCTTCAGGACCTGTGCTTCATGGGAGAAGGCTCTAGAGGGTAAGGGGGCTCAAGAGAGCTGGCTGCTATTTAAGCATCACTTCCTCCAAGCTCAGGATCAGTGCATCCCAAAGAGCAAGAAATCAGGCAAAGGAAGAAGACGACCTGCATGGCTGAGTAGGGACCTTCTGAAAAAGCTCAGGTGGAAGAAAAGAATTTACAACAGGTGGAAGAAGGGGCTGACCGCTTGGGAAGAGTATAAGAATGCTGTCAGGGTATGCAGGGAGGAAACAAGGAAAGCCAAGGCAGCCTTGGAATTGAACCTGGCAAGGGATGTCAAGGCCAATAGGAAGGTTCTCTTTAAGTATATAGGAGACAAAAGGAAAACTAGGGAAAATGTGGGCCCACCGTTGAACGAGACAGGTGACAGATGATGCAGAGAAGGCGGAGTTGCTGAATGCCTTCTTTGCTTCTATCTTCACTGCTTGGGCCAGTCCTTGGGAGACCCAGAGTTTGCGGGTAACAGAGAAAGTCTGGAGGAAGCAAGACTTTCCCTTGGTTGATGAGGAACAAATTAGAGATCAGTTAGATAAACTGGATATCCACAAGTCCATGGGGCCCGATGGGATGCACCCTCGAGTGCTGAGGTAGCTGGGGGAAGTCATTGCTGGGCTGCTCTCCATCATCTTTGAAAGGTCCTGGAGAACAGGTGAGGTGCCTGAGGACTGGAGGAAAGCCAACGTCACTCCAGTCTTCAAAAAGGGCAAGAAGGATGACCTGGGAAACTACAGGCTGGTTACCTCCATCCCTGGAAAGATGATGGAACATCTTGTTCTAGGTGTCATCTCAAAGCACCTGGAAGAAAAGAAGGTTATCATAAGTAGTCAACACGGATTCACCAAGGGGAAGTCATGTCTGACTAATCTGATAGCCTTCTATGATGGTGACTGGATGGGTGGATGAGGGGAGGGCAGTGGATGTTGTCTACCTTGACTTCGGCAAAGCTTTCAACACTGTCTCCCACATCATCCTCATAGGCAAGCTTAGGAAGTGTGGGTTAGATGAATGGACAGTGGGGTGGATTGAGAACTGGCTGACAGATAGAGCTCAGAGGGTTGTGGTTAGTGGTGCAGAGTCTAGTTGGAGGTCAGTAACGAGTGGTGTCCCTTGGGGGTCAGTACTGGGTCCAATCCTGTTCAATATATTTATCAATGACATGGATGAAGTTATGGAGTGTACCATCAGCAAGTTTGCTGATGACACAAAACTGGGAGGAGTGGCTGACAGACCAGAAGGCTGTGCTGCCTTACAGCGTGACCTGGACAGGAGAGTTGGGCAGAGAGAAATCTTATGAAATTCAACAAGGGCAAGTGTAGGGTACTGCACCTGGGGAGGAATAACCCCATGCATCAGTATAGGTTGGGGGCTGACCTCCTGGAGAGCAGCTCTGTGGAAAGGGACCTGGGAGTCCTGGTGGACAACAGGATGACCATGAGCCAGCAATGTGCCCTGGTGGCCAAGAAGGCCAATGGCATCCTGGGTTGCATCAAGAAGAGTGTGGCCAGCAGGTGGAGGGAGGTCATCCTCCCCCTCTACTCTGCCCTGGCGAGGCCGCATCTGGAGTATTGTGTCCAGTTCTGGGCTCCCCAGTTCAAGAAAGACAGGGATCTGCTGGACAGTGTCCAGCAAAGGGCTATAAAGATGATTAGGGGATTAGAACATCTCTCCTATGAGGAAAGGCTGAGGGACTTGGGTCTTTTTAGTCTAGAGAAAAGAAGATTGAGGGGGGATCTTATTAATGCTTATAAATACTTAAAGGGAGAGTGCCAGGGGGATGGGAACAGTCTTCTTTCAGTGGTGCCCAGTGATAGGACAAGAGTTAACGGGCACAAACTTGAACATAGGAAGTTCCATCTAAACATGAGGAGGGACTTCTTTCCTTGGAGGGTGGCAGAGCACTGGCACAGGCTGCCCAGAGAGGTGGTGGAGTCTCCCACTCTGGAGACATTCAAAACCCGCCTGGATGCTGTCATGTGAAACCTGCTGTAGGTGACCCTGCTCTGACAGGGAGGTTGGACTAGATGATCACCAGAGGTCCCTTCCAACCCTGACCATTCTGTGATTCTGTGGTTCTGTGATCTGAGAACAGTGTCACCCATTCTGATGTCCCATACGTCTGATTTCTTGTGGGAAGAGCAGCAAAACTCTTCTATTTATTTGCTTAAACTACTTTTTGTCCTATTAGAAAGGAGCTGGAAAAGCATACTAGCAAGTTTCAACAGGAGAAGAAGAATTAAAGTATTGTTGTTACTGCTGAAGGTTTGTAACAGTTATGATTGGTTCCTGACAGGTATTTAGGTATTTTGCTTCTTAAAGGCTCATATAAACTGGCTCTGAAATTACAGTTGTTGCCACATACCTTCTATGGCTTTAGTTCATGTAGAACATAGCTAAATTAACTCAGGTTAACTGCCCTAAGAATTTACACAACTTCTTGAGTGGGTTTTGCAGACTAGTATGTGCAGTGTACTGTCAGGGATGGACTTGTGAGTGCCTGAAGTCAGTAGTTTAATGCCTTTCAAGGACAATTGAGACACATACAAACCTCTGTGTCCCTGAAGATGGAGAAGGTGGAGGAAGTCAGCCTGAAACTGAAAGAAGAAGCAACAGCAGCAGAACACTACTAATAGACTCTGTCCTGTGCTAGGATTGAACCGTCCAGCAGAGAACAAGGTTACTACATCCTTTGCAAGGCAGAAGGTAAGAAAATTTGCAGTTCTCCAAGTACTGCCATTTTTTCCCCCTCATTATTCTGTGAGACTGAAAGGAGAAAAAAAGGATTTGGAGGGAAGTAGTCTCAGGACTGTCTTTTTTTCTAGCTAAGACCTAACAAAAAAAGATGGGATTAAATTTCTCTAGGGAGGCAAACTGAGTTCACCAAAACCAGGTAAATTACTTCAGTGATTTCCCTCTTTCTGCTTGGTCAGATGACTCCAGTTTCTCTAAAAACGTAACAGATTAGCACCCATGATTACATGCCGACCTTACCACTGGGACCAAGCACAGTGAACAGATGGGGAGAAGAGAAGACGTCTGGATAAATACAAAATTAACATTAGTCCTGATAACTAAGGCGGGTTTGGGCTATTTGAAAATTAGGTAGGAGCACCTTTAAAACAAGTTTTGCTGGGCCAAAACCAGAAAACTCCCTTCTCAAAATATACTTGAATGGTTTCAAGCACTGTAAGTCTCCAGAGAAGCTGCATTGCTGGCAGTGTGCTGCAGTCCCTCTGCGGCAGTTAAACATTTAACAAGAGATTGCAAATGACACGAAGCGAAATTTATTCCTGTAAGAATGGCCAGATGACAACTGCATGCCATTTAAGTTTCACTTAACTCCTGACCCTAAGAAGAGTTAGCCTTCTGCTCGCAACTAACTTTTTGGTATCAAGAACTGCCTCTGAGGAGGTCTTACTCGGGGCAAAAGACCAAGTAGTCAAGATTTGTACACTGCAAGAAACTGACTTGCATGGGTGAACAAACAGCAAAACAGCTCTTGAAGCATCCCGTCATAGTTCTTAGTTTACTGCACCTCACTACAATTGAGCGTGAGTACTGAAAATGTTCAGAATGGCTCTCTAAAACCTCAAAAGGATAAAAGCACGAGTCGGTAAAAACCTTCAGGATCTAATTTTTTCAGGACTTCCCAAGGTGCAGGCACACTCCTGGCTATCCTGCCATATACTTAAAAGTGTTTCTGTCTCAGTTTGGCCAGAAGATGCCTCTTCCTCTCCGATGGGGATACCTGCTCTGGTACTGATGTGTGCAACATTTAAAAGGTATAAAGTTGCCTCTTGGGTATCCTAGATAAATTTGTTAATGTGCCCCCTTCTGTATGCATCCTCCAGAACTCCCATTACAAGCATGACCACAACAGTGGGAATGCAATGCCTTAATTATAGTGAGAAGCTCTGAAATCAGCCTTAACTCAAACAAGGTGCCAGCCATGCAGATAAAAATGTGTATCTGGAGCAGACAGTACTGACGCAAAGCTTTATAAAGCCAGGGGTGACAGAAATAAAAGCCAGCCAATCTATTTATTTGGAGGTTAAATGGAAAAGGAACCTCCTTCCCTTTCTTTGTCCACCTGATAAGCTACAGACACTTACCTGCCTACACGGTCAGAGATGTTGTCCAATGCCCTAGTGAGTAACTTTCTTAAGGTCACCTGGAATTTCACGCAGGTCCAAATCACTCCTCACCTGTACATTCCCACTCTGAAAAGATTACTGACCCTCAATATATCCAGTAAGTAAACTTCTCCCTTTCCCACCCACGCCTTCCAGAATATTACTGTTCTTACCTCTCTGGGAACACCCTTTAGCAGATAAGGTGTAATGGTGGGTGACAAATGTCCAATGTGCGTATCTCGGGCCATGCTACTATGATCATAAGCACTATGGGGGTCTCTGCATTGCTAGACCCCTGAGCTATGCTAGTTTCATCCAGATGATGAAGGGATACCTGACGCCAGTTCTTGTCCAAACATCCACAGCCCATGATAAGTTGTTTACTCTGGCTGTAGGGGGATGAATGACACCTTATCCAGCATCATCTAGTTAGAATGACACAAATAGTTTTTACTCCATTCACCATAAAGCCCTATGGCAGAAAGTTACCTTACAGGAGCGAAAAAAAGATAAATTTGGTCAATTTGACCCAGCAGGGGATACACTGGAGCAGCACTTTAATGGATTTATGTAAATACATGCCATACAACTAATTCATATTCCTCCAAAAACTGTTCTGTCAAGTAAGGAGGTCATTCTGCCCCTCTACTCCACTCTCATGAGACCCCATTTGGAGTACTGCATCCAGCTCTGGAGTCCCCAACATAAGAAGGACATGGACCTGCTGGAGTGCGTCCAGAGGAGAGCCACGAGGATGATCCGAGGGCTGGAGCACCTCTCCTATGAGAAGAGGCTGAAAGAGTTGGGGCTGTTCAGCCTGGAGAAGAGAAGCCTCCGGGGAGATCTTATTGCGGCCTTCCAGTACCTAAAGGGAGCCTACAGAAGAGCTGGGGAAGGACTTTTTACTAGGGCATGGAGTGATAGGACGAGGAGGAATGGCTTTAAACTGGAAGAGGGCAGCTTCAGATTAAACATTAGGAAGAAGTTTTTCACTTTGAGGGTGGTAAGGCACTGGAACAGGTTGTCCAGAGAGGTTGTTGAGGCCCCATCCCTGGAGGTGTTCAAGGCCAGGCTGGACGTGGCCTTGGGCAACCTGGTCTAGTGATGACCACATAGTCCCTGCCTACGGCAGGGGGGTTGGAACTTGATGATCTTCAAGATCCTTTCCAACCTAAACCATTCTATGATTCTATGATAAGTATCATGAACCCCAAAACGGGATTTATTGTACCACTGAAATAAAATAAGAAATCTCTCCATTCACAGAGCTTCATGTCTTATACACATGAATTGACAAGCGTATCTGATGCAAACACATAAAAGTTCAATGGCTACAGTCTATTATGGACCACTGACTGAGGCCACAAACACACTCCTTCACACTGGGATGGTAACAGCTTTGACAGACCCTTAATCTTTGTTTTTGTTGGGGCAACTACATCAGAAATTGTGAAAGGAGAAAATGCTGTGTTCAGCAGTAAAACAAACAAAAAACCTACATTGTACATTATTGCTGGAGTGGAAATAATCATCCACGATTTACTAAAAGATTACACACAAAAAAAAAAAACCAAACAAAAACAAACAAAAACAAACAAAAACAAACAAAAACAACTCACTTGTCAAAAAGCCCCTTGCTCTCTTCTGGGGTTCAGCCCTTCAAGACACTTGTATGACAGCATGTACCTCTAGTCGTCTGAGTGTGCTTAGCAACATTCAAACTGCGCAGTATTTCATAAAATCAGAGAATAATTTGGGCTGGAAGGGACCTTAAAGATCATTTAGTCCAACCCCCCTGCCATGGGCAGGGACACCTCCCACTAGACCAGGTTGCTCAAAGCCCCATCCAGCCTGGGCTTCAACACTTCCAGGGATGAGGCATCCACAGCTACTCTGGGCAGCCTGTTCGAGCGTCTCACCACCCTCATGGTAAAAAAATTCCTCCTTATGTCCAATCTAAACCTACCCTCTTCCAGTTTGAACCATCGCCCCCTGTGCTGTCACAACCTATACATTTCAAATCTTAACAGCACCTCAGAACTATTAAAAATAAATCACATTTTGATTCCTGGATAATTTGGAAAGAAAACAGTGGGAGATTGGAAAGTGAACCCAAGTGCCATGTGAGACATCCTAACAGGCACCAAGGTGGTTCAGAAATGCACTTTCTTCAAGACAGCATCACTGCAAAACACTAAGAGGCATCTTGCCTCCATACCTGTTACTACATGATCCCACAGCACTGCAAATGGCAAATCAGAGGGACTTTGGCTCAACAGCCCCTCTTGCTGACCTGCGCCACGTCCACTGCCCCCTCCCTCTGAACAGCAGAGGAACCCACCGGCAGGACCCCGCAATGCAAAACACGTCAACCAACCTCAGACGCAAGCTTTGGCAAGCCCACTTTCGTAGCGTAAAGATGCCAGCACCCTGTAACGCTCCTGGCAAGCGGAGGGGAGGCCACAGTGCCACAGTATAATTAATGTTGCTTTCCAAGGGGGGTTGGGGGGATAGCCAGGGCACAGACGTGTTGTGCGATGCTTTCAGCAGCACCCGGCCAGCAGCCCGTGCTGCCTGCCCGCTCCACCGCCCAGACGGCGTAGCCTGAAAGGCACCGCTGCCTGCACTGCTCTGCCCGCCCATAGTTGCGCTTGAAGCCAAAACTGGCAGCAAACCAAGGTGTTCTCTCACGAGACTGTAAATTAATGTTGCTGAAGGAAACTGGCTAGTGGTTCACGTGGCTCCGGGTTTGCTTTCCATCTGGCATCAAGCTTTGAATTCCCTCTACAGCCAGGAATAAAGCAGGTGAGGTGCCTGGGCCACTCAGCACCCTGTACACATTACTAATTTCCTTTCATCCCAGCCTTTAAAAAAAAATTAAAAAAAATCCCTGATTTTGCTACAGTTTTGAAATGTTATAGGGTTGGGGGTTTTTTGCACTTAAAAAGGCAGCTGTTATTTCTCTCCAGGCTTCACAAACATTCTTCCCATTAAGTAACTCATTTACTGCTAGCAGCAGGCACAGCTTCCTCCAACCCGCAGCTCTAAAAGAAGCTGATGGATTTTACACTTGAAAAACGTGGCCATGGAAAAGAAACAGATGCATTTTAAATAAAGGTGCTCGTTTTCAGCTCCTCCTCACTCCTCCGCCTCACAGGCAAGGTATCTAATAAGCCCTTCACTCTGGCTGCTGACCACCTAAATCAGCATGATGAATTGTCCCAGTGTTTTCATCAGGGACATAAAATCAATCTTTAACCAAGGACAAATAGCACTGCTTCCAGCTACATCCAAGTCACAGCTTCCAGTTCTGGAATTAGACGTCAATCCTGTTACTTTGCGGCTGCTTCCTTGTTTTCTGCCAAGATGGAAGGGGGAAAAGGAGGCCGGTCCAGAGGTCATAAAAGATATTCAAGAAATATAAAAGGAAAAAAACTATACAGCTACCTCCAACAAGATGAGACAGCTTCCGAGGTTCAGACAGGTCCAGGCTCCTCTTCACACCACACACTTTTCAAAGCACACTACCAACTTGGGAGTTACTCCCATCATCATCTGCTGTGAAACTCTCATTAATATCAGTTGGAGCCAGGGAAGGATATTTTAGTACTTGCACTGGAAGGGGAGCCATTGAGAGCTGCAGAACAGCTTTAAATGCTACATAAGGTTTTTCAACTACCTGAGAAACGCATGGGTCTTTCTTCAAATATCTTCACTTTTCTTAAGTTCAAGTTGATTGTGGTGAGAAGCTCTGTGCCTGGACAAAAAATCAGAGTGCCATCCCAAGCCCTGCCTCATCCCTTATGAGGACAAAACCCCAGCTGTCCCTTTACAATACTTGCAAGCCCCTTTGAAAGCAACACCAAAACCCCGATACAGTCAGAAAGGTATTAGGAAAATGGAACATGACACACAGCTGCAACATGTATCAAAAGTGAGCACAACATGTGCAAACACAGATGTACCCCGCTCTAAGCGGTATCGGTTTCTTTGCTTATTTTGCATGCTTGACAAGTGACATTTTACCTCATGCTTTCCCAAGGCTTTCTGGAAGTAATTTCTCTATCCATCTCCAGAATGCCACCAACAAGAACATGATCAAAAAGTCTTCATTTGCTTGCCCTAAAATGTTCAAATTCTCTCCTACAGGAGAAAATTATCAAAAAAACCCCCAAAGTCCCTGGTTCATTTTTTCGATTTAGTAGTTATTTGGAAAGAATTAGCTCGTCAAAAAATACGTCACTTTTGGCAAACAGAAGTATACACACCCACGTGAAAAAAAAAAAAAAAACCACAACTGTCCTTCATTTTCAACTGTAGGTCCACTGCCGAATCATCCTTTTCTTTAATTACAGCTGACAATTGCACAGATGTCTCTAGTGCAGTATGTTCATAAAGACACATTCATTGCAATGAGATACATGACAGACTTCACACTTAGCAGTTGTCAACATAACTTCATTAATGTGTCTTGAGTATCCATTTGCCTACCCCCACCCACTTCAAAACCAAAATTAAAACCCGCTTTTCTTCTGTCATCACATTCTCCAACAACTATCACCACTCACTCAAGTGTTAGGAAAATAAGTCACTGCTTTTTCCATAATCTCCATCAACTAATGCTACTTCCAACAAAAGCAGTGTACAAACAAGCTCAAAGTCACAAATGAAAGAAGCCATTTTCATTTCCCAAAGACCACATCTATTTATCTTGTTGACCCATCCAATTAAGTGGTATGATTCACCAATGACTAGTAGCACAAACATACATTCATGTCTTAAATTCTCTCAAAACATTACAAAATTAGACAGCACAGAGCAGCTACCATTGTCATTTTAATGATGTGCCCATGATGACTGTAGCTGGCAAAACAAATGTTCCAGCATTATATGAGCCCTTTTAATACATAAAGTATTTCCTATAAAAATAAGCTTGCGTACTTTAAAGACAACAGGGTGGTAGAGGTCAATTATAAAAATTTACTGGGTAGAGGAGACCTAAATGCTCTCGCTTATGAATGTCAGGCAGGCTTATCTTATGCATGTGTGAGGCAGCAGCCGCAAATGGAAACAACAAAAGCTATGGGACTCTAAACAAGAAGAATGCCCGAATTTCATAATTTGTCTAAACAGGAGCTGAACACATGATGGAACACGTCCACAGATGAAGCCAACTATCCGAAAACAAGAGATGTTAGCAGATTTCATTTTTTGAGTAAAGATATTTATCAGTCATAACTGATGCTGAGATTAAGTTTTATATTAGGACAATCAATTAAACCACCTGTTTGTGTCATCGCTGAGAAGACTGATAATCAACCTGCACACGTGAACTTTGCCGTAAAGGTCTATTGACAGCAATAATCAGGGACTTGGTTACAACACTGCTCATTTTTCACACTCTCACAGGAACAGAAGCAAAATGTTCAATGCCAGCACCTCTTTATGATTACTTGAACTGAGGGAGGACTATAAGGTAGAGCAAGTTCAAGTAGGATCCAGAAGGTCCTCCCTACTCATGAGTCCTCCCTACTCGTATCAGGCTTTGGATTTTGCAAGGCGTTTGCAACTTTAAGTCCTAGACAGAGCTAAGGGTGTCATGAACCTCATAAGGGGCAAGCCTTCGGTGACCTTCAGAGCCAGGAGAGCACTACGACCTGAAGGGGATATTGATGCTAGGAGGTGGGGCACCAGCAGAAGGAAATTTCCCTCCTTATTGGAATTTGGCTTAGGAGGGAGTCGCTTTGAATCCCTCCACTGGTGTCTCACTCCATTCCTTTGGTGTCTCCCCTGTTTTGCACTGCAGACGTGCACGTACAAAGCTGTAACTTAAGGCGCCAGTACCAATGAACGTCCTTCTCATTGTCAGACCAGTCTCCCCACCACCAGGCTATATAGAGAGCATTTACCATCACAGGTAGATGCCCTCATGAAACAATCAATGCTGCAAGACAACATTTTCCCTGAGTTTCCCTCTCTCCTCCAGCCTCCCCGAAGATGAAAGATGCTAAGGGAAGGAAAGAACATGCTAAGGGAAGGAAAGAACATGCTAAGGGAAGGAAATTGCACAGCTGGAAGTTCCCCAGGAAACCTTGGAATAGTTCTCCGGTGGAAGAAAAACATCCATGGAAGTTATAAAATCACTTCTAAAACTGATATATCTGTATTGCAGGAAGTATGTGGTAAATCTTTCTTCATAAATATGATTTGAATATATGTAGACAATACAGTAAAAGAAATTCAAGTTCTGACAAATGAAGACTTTCAATTACTATATGTATTCTACTAAGTAGAAATTCAAAATTACACACACGAACATGAGAAAAAAGCAGTCATACAGAAAAAAGTGTGGTTTTTTTTTTTAAAAAAAGTATTTTTTTTGCCAAAAATTCCATCTAAATGCAAAAGCTTAATATAATGTTAACTATGGTGCTGCTATTCTACCTGTATAATCAGCTTAATGCCTCTTAAGATTTAAAGAGTAGTGTAGCAATTATATGACTGCACCTTAATGCCAGCTTTAAAATTAAGGGAAAAATATTACTTCTGTATGCCTCACAGAAACAAGTAATTGCTTTAAATCCATCTTCCTTGAAAGCAAGCTGTAAACTCTCCAGTTTCAAAACAGACAGATGAATCTTATGCAATTTGTCTGGTTTCTAATTATTAAGATAATTCATAATAAAAAGCTGGAGGGGGGAGAATTAGGTGCTAGGGAAAGAGGTTTGGGCACACATCAACCACCAAAATGGACTGAGATTAGATGAAAAGGAGAGAACAGAACAGCTATTAAACTTCTGCCTAGTCTTCACTGGGGCTGTTGTTATAAACTTTGAGTACAGCTGCACTTAATGAGTTTGTGTAAAAGCAGACATCGTACAAATGGGAGAAAGTAGGAACTTCATCCAATTAGATAAGAGAATTGGCCAGCAGCCTCCAACGAACTGAAAAGCTCTTCCAACTTTAGGGATGAGAGCTAATTATAACTCTATTTTTGTGTGTGTGCGATGCTACTAAATTATTAAGAAATATTGTCCTGTCAAAAGACTATGCCATATGCACGGACTTGATTTTTACAGATAGAGTATTTGCCAGAGACAGGGCTGGAAAGTGATGAGCCTCGATAACAAAAGAACTCATTGTGCTGTCAACCTCTAAGGCGCAAATGGCTTCCCTTCATGATTTCCTCCCAAAACTCAGGCAACAGGGTGGAATTGCAAGAATTTCTATTTCTTCTTGGTATTAAGGCTGCAAGGAAGACATGTTGACATAGATAGTTGTGTGCCTGTTCAAGGAAGGTAGCTCAGGAGATGTTCACTACTGAAGCTAACACACAAACCGGGGTATTTTTTTCCCTTTTTTTTTAACACACAATAAGACAAAGAATCAGAACTGAGCTAGACATGAACAGGCCTAAAGGTTCTCACTGTTGCTTGCTAACAATAATTACCTTGTCCAGGGAGTGGACTAAGCTACGGAGGAAGCAAGGAAATGATTTTCCTTCTCCTCCTCCTTAGCCACCCCCAACCATGACCCCTTAGCACGCTACACTACAACTACTTACGGTGCGCAAATGCCAGCAGCCATGGCCCAAACAGCCTTCTTGGCTCCATGGCCAAGTAGGTCCCGCAGACACCTCCAGGCAACACTGTCCATCAACTCAGGCAATTTTCAAGAGACAAGTGAAACTTTTAGGTAAGGGGAAAAAAAGTGTGAGAGGGCGCATGCTCATTCTGTGAAAGTGCATGCTGCGGGCAGCAGGGAGGGGAAGGGAAATTAGAGAATGTATTAATTGAATATTAGAAAACAGGTTCAAACTCCGGACCCTGCTATTTCACCTTGCTCGTGTCTCCTTTGGAGTAAGTCCTTATGATCACTGCCAGCTAATGTCACGCCTGCCAGGCTAACACCCAGGTTCTGTGCTCGCTGACAACCTGTGCAGACCGTCATTGCGAGTATGAAGCATAGCTTGCCTTTCTTTTCGGGACAAGGTGGAACCACTGGGACTCCCTAAAAGAAGCCAGAAAAACAAGACAAAAAAAAAACCAAAAAAACCAGAGCAGACAGAGCACACCAGAAGGCTGAGGCTGCTAATCGGACAGCTGTAAACAAGAATGAAATACTCAAATATGGGATGAAAAAGGGTAGTGGGAAGGTTCCAGAAGAGCGTTGTGCTTGAATCTATCCAAGCCATACTTCCAAACTAATACATTTTAATTCAATTATCCTAGAAGCAAATAGACTAATTAACTTAGATTTATATCATCAGTAAGACAACAGAGCGGGCAACGTCTAAAGAGACTTACAGCAATCTTTTGAACTTTGAATGAAGGCTACCAGAGCTGCTCCTAAAACTAACATAGGCAAGAGAGAGGTTTAAGGCAGATTCAGCATGTCGATTTAGAAATGCTAAATAAAAGCAGCAGTGCCTTATTAAACAAAAAGCAAATCACCAAGAAATCAGCTTTCAGGGATCAGCTGAACTGCCGCATTGTACTCATACAGAAAATTACCCAGCAGCTTTTCTGACCCAAGAAACACAAATCAGTTTTGCTGAGCGAATGCAGGAGCCAAACTCTTCTATTGTGAGGGTTTCAATAGATGCTCAAATAACTTTGACAGTGTGGAGGGGGAAGGGTGTCTCTGACCCAGTTTCTATACTACAGTGTCGCTTGGGTGATGGTAGTAAGAGTGTTCACAGCAGAACCTCTTTTCTTTAATTTTCCTCTCCCGCTTGCCCACTATCGCTTTGTCACTTTGTTTAAATAACCCACAGATGTTATCATGGGCTCAAGAATAAGATTAATTGAGCTTAATGATCGCCGGCAACTTCTTATATGCATTCAGCTGGTGATGTCTTCAGCATAGAGGCCCTTTACACAGTGCAAGAGGAAAATTGGCTTTATTTTCTTTGGATTTCTTATTTCCTAGCCATTTTGAAAGTAGAGTTCTCATTTCTTCCTGACATCTTTGCCTAAAACCTCTTAACATGCCGTGAGAAATTTTGAAGGTCAGACCCTCTTCACCCAGTGGAACCCAAATGATTTTTTTCTAGGCTCTCCGCCAAGAAGTTTCTTGCTACTTCTCATGCCACTGATCCAGGAGAAGATGCAACCGCTCCTTTTTGTACAACAACAAAAGCAAACACAGGCAGACGACTGGACTACTGAGCAATGGGATAAAAGCCTGAAAGAAAGGCTCTGTGTGCACTGGTTGCGGGGAAAATGGGAGTCCATGTGTGCAGGCACGTAAGAGCAGTGTCCCCGCCAGGCACTCGGGCCAGGGATGTGACAGATGAACCGGGATGAAAACATTGAAAATCCAAGTAAGAGAGGCAAAATCCAAAGGATGCACGTGAAGCGAAAATGACAAGTTCTTCCCACAGCAAGGCTGAAATACACAATAATAATTTTCTCTTTAAAAAGCCCTCATTGCTAGCCATGTTTCAGTCTGGTTTTCAACAGATCTTGAATTATTATGAACCCTCGCTTGTCTGCTTTGATATGTCACAAGCCATCACTAACCTGACAGCTCTCTGGCAGACTTTCAAGCACCATCAAAAATAAAAAACTAACCTTGCTTCTGGTGCTTCCCCCACTTCCAGCTCCTAAAACAAAATCTAATTCAAGGGCTTGAAAAGAGCAGAATGGGAAATAGAGCTCACGAATGTCCTGATAAAGAAAGCTGAAACTAAAAAGTTACACTGTCAAAAGCAATGGAATAAAGGGGAAAAACAAAGCAGGAACAATTTTATGTCAGCCCGTAGGCTGCACAGCGGTGTATGCTACAGCAGGGGTAAACAGCCCTTGAGAAGCACACATAATTCTGCTATGCATTGACTGGGATGACACCAGGGGACTCCCAGCACGGGTGCACGCATTTGGGGGCTACTGCGCAATCCGAACCCAAGCAGTGGAAGGAGGTGAGCCAGCAAAAAATGCTTAGGAGATCCCTGTTCAATCCTATTGGAGAGTAAAGCAGCCAAAGACCTAAGGAGCTGCTGTTGTCAGCCACAAGACCTCTTCCCAACCCTAACTTTCCTTGGCTAAGGAGTGTTGTTCAAAGTGCTGGTGCATGTTTTTTAGGATTAAGGAGGCTGGTCACTCTTGCACTAGTCAGTTATACTCAGAAGACAAAAAGATCGGAGAGGGGAAAGCCTGAAGAAAAGATGCAATGTAGTTTTTACTTTTCCATCAACACCACATTTGCATTCTCGTTCCATTTGAGAAACCAGGTCCCTTTTTTGCTTTCCTCCTCAGGTCTTCTTTTTTTTCCACTGGGGGAAAAAGAGATTGATTGGAACATTTACATTATAAACCTAACTCATTTTGGTTTGAATCCAACAAATTTTACTTTGCTTTCTCACAATACACACATTTTCTGCAAACATTTCGTATGATTTGAAAACTCATGTTTGTTAAGAAAATAAGTGATGGTTAAAGCTTTTGACCATTTCTCGTGATTCCTTCTTCATGAAAATTGTGGCACTTCGCTGGAAAACATTAGCTTGTATGCCAACTTCAGAACTGTTACGTTCACTCAAGTGACAGAGGCATAATTCCCTCTGCTGCCAGAGACTTCCCTCTTGACTTTGGGTGATTCACTTTGCCTCTGTGCTCCTCAGATCCAGCTATAAAATGGGTATTATAACAACTTGTACCTTACAGAAGCACCCTGGGCATAAACCCACTCATTATTGTGAAGCTCTTCGTATTGTGGAGGAAGACAGTATAGAATATAAAATAATTCACATGAATTAGGCTTTAGAAAGATGCTGCAAAGGATGATGGACTGGACTTGACTGAACTACAACGTGCAACTGAGCAAAGCAGTACTATTTCCTGAATGACCAAAGCCTTAAGACACTCGTACTCTTGCAAATAGCACCACAAAATCACTAATGGATTACAGTTAGGCAGGACTTCTGTTTTATATCTCAGCCAGAAGGCAAGAATCATTCTGCTGCTCAACGAGCTAAAAACATGCAAGTGGGTCAAACAGACCAAAAGGGAAGGCAGCCACTGCCACGGAGTCAAGACCTATGGAATAAACACCATCATTCCTAAAGCACTTTAATTTTATCTCCAGTGGAAAAGCCAGGCTCGGCCTTGCTTTGTTAATGGCATATGAAGAATTTGCTGCCTGATGCAGTATGCCTGTGACTTTGCTTCAATGCTGGACGTTTGTAGCTCCCCTTGTGCAACTTAAAGCATGTTTTCTGAATGCAGCCTTAGCAAGAACCCTTTCCTGACAAGAACTGGTCTAATTTACTTGTTGGTTTTTGACATCCCTCGTCTAGATTCAGGGCACTCCATTTGCCTTTCTCTGAAGGCGCCCTCCCTTCACACACCAGAGCTGAGCTGGACATGGCGAGGCCAGTAGCAACCTGGTCCAGATGAGTACTAACAGTGGTCCTGTCCCCAAGGAACGGCCGAGAGCCCCAGTGCCCTCCTCCTCCGCGGCAGCAGAAGCAGCAGATTATGAGCAGTAGCTGGTATCAGAGCTGGTGGGGAAGGGGAAAAAGAGAGAAAAACGGAGAAAAGCGAACCAGATGATTAAGGAGTAAAGAATGGCAGATGAAACTAAAAATAGTCCCCTCGGCAGTTGTAAAGGAAATTCGTTTGACAGGAGGCTGCTTCTTTTGTCGAGAGTGGTTTGTTATGCAAGAGACGATACCAACACCGGCTCCTCTTATCTTGGTTGTCAGTTTAACTGACAAAAAGGAGCAGGGGTTAACATCACTGGAGCCACAGCCAGTCTTACCATTTGTTTGTTTTCATGCATGTGCATGTTTTAAGAGGCAGCTCAGGGATTAATACTGGCAAGAAACTGTGGTGCAAGCTCAGTTAAGCAATTTCACAAAAATCTTAAGAGTACTCACTCGTTATTAAAGGCAACAATTAAGCTCCTGCCTGCTGCTGCTTTTGTTCCCCTGCCTCCTGCTTCAGCCTTCCCAAGAAGGGGGTTGTGGTGACCTTCCCACACAACAGAAAACTTAATGCTCACGAGTTCTTCCATGCACAGGCAGCAGGGGACAACCTTGCCCATACTCTGCTTTTCCAATTCTCAAGGTAGATCACCCAAAACATACGGAGCTGGAGCCTTCTGGACACTGGAAAACAGCAAAATTAAAGTGATCAAAGTTGTTTCATTGCCCCCCCCCCCCGCTCCTTCTGATGCTGACAGTTCAATAGTATTTACACCTCTATGTACAAAGGTGAGAAGTAGGAAGGAAGAGGCTTTAAAAGACACCACCTTAACATCTCCTCTTTTACAGAAGACCAGGAGAAGGCGAGGGAAAAACGAGGCCATCAGCAGCTTCCCTGACAACTGCCCAGAGGAGTGCAGGTGAGCCTGTCTGTTCCTCGTTAACGTGCCTTCTGGCACGCCTGCAAGCTTTTAGCAAGCCTCTTGGTCACGGCTGCCAATAGCTGCTGGTGCAGAGGTAAGCAAAGCGCAGTGGGTCCAAGTTAAACAAGTAAAGGCCAGGAAGTCTGAAAAAACTCGAGACACACATGCACACACACGGCGTGTGGGAGTGAGCACTGGGGTATGATGTAGGTGCAAGGGAAAACAATTCTTACTAGTCTTCTCTTCGTCGGACTTTTCTGGAACATTCATTTTTAGACCAAGTATGCCACATGAAACCCTGGTTTAGCTGAAAACAGAACACGCTCAGTCTCTCCTCTATTCCTCTTTTCTGAGGAAATGTTCAGCTGCACAAAGACAGCACCACAGCAGTCCTGTCTCCTTGGTGGGTAACTGAAGTCATCCTCTCTGTGCCAAACACCACAGTGTTTAGTAGGAGAATAAGCGGCAGAATATGAGTGTAAAGCCCTTGTTGAAAAATAGATAGCAGCTTTGCACTTCAGGTTGAAAATGTACACCAGGTTGAAATACTGTGGACGTATTTTGTAAACTTTCTTAGAGATAACTCGATCCATTTCCCACTTAGTGTGGGAAGACCTCGGTGGTGGATTCTGCCCTACACCAGACCCACCTGCCATGAACTGCTCAGGCCACAGGATGCCACTGTTGCATTTCTTTTTCCGGAGGTCAAAAGAAACTGTGACAAATCATTTACGTGAACTGAACACCTAAATTTAATGCCTCTTTTCCCTTCTTAATGCATACAATTGCCAACATTACCGCCCCAGACAGACCGACCAGATGTAAATAGCTCAGACTTCCACAGGACTACGTGTTTTGATCAGGAACAAAATGTCTGGATACCTTTTAAGGCTAGATTACTGAACCCAGCATCTCTGTGCGTTCATAAATTTTCTATGCACAAGAAATCTTTCCAATGACTGCCAGGAGTGTTGACTCCAACCCTGATAGTTTTGACCGCAAAACAAATATCCCCTGTTATTGGATTTTATCTGCGTCCAGATGAGAGAAGAAAAACACTAGATGGGAGAGTAGATTAAATGAGAGAGAAGGCAGACTGCTCGTAATTCCTACCTCTTGTAAAAGAGGCAAGAGCTCCTACCATGTTAATAAAACTTCATAAATATTTTACTAATACAAAATGGAATGTAATGTATTCATGCCAGGAGACAGGGAAGTGGCATGAGCTCCCAGATAGCTCCTCTTTTTACAATTCCGTGCAATTTGCAAGCTGGCACCCAGAATCATAAGCCCAGGACTATTGAGACCTCCAGGCTGGTCAAGACAAAGGCACCTCACAAACGTCCACCAGTGTGAATTTTAGAGCAGGTCAGACTGCTATAATATCTGCGCAGGATCTAAATGTCCCCTGAAAGCAAAGTTCAGTCCTGAAAAGCTTTTACATTTCAGTGGTAAATTGTTATAGAAAACTAAGTATGGGACTGCACATAGTCTCCAAGATTTACTCAGACATGGGTTCCCCCAAGTTCAGCACAATGGAGACGAAATTTGTGAGAAAGGACTCTTAAGAAACGAGGGAGAAATTTTAATGGTAACAGTTTCTCAGATTTCAAAAGCCGTTTTGGTTTTGCTCATCATTTTTGAAGGGGAAAAATGGCTTCAGCCTACTACAACTCAGCTTAAGAACAGGGAAAAAGAAAACGAATGGTAAAGTTTCAGATAAGGTTTCCAGTACCTAAAGGGGGCCTACAAGAGAGCTGGGGAAGGACGTTTTACTAGAGCATGTAGCGATAGGACGAGGGGGAATGGCTTTAAAATGGAAGAGGGCAGGTTCAGATTGAACATTAGGAAGAAGTTTTTCACTTTGAGGGTGGTAAGGCACTGGAACAGGTTGTCCAGAGAGGTTGTTGAGGCCCCATCCCTGGAGGTGTTCAAGGCCAGGCTGGACGTGGCCTTGGGCAACCTGGTCTAGTGAGAGGTGTCCCTGCCTATGGCAGGGGGGTTGGAACTTGATGATCTTCAAGATCCTTTCCAACCTAAACCATTCTATGATTCTATGATACAGCTTGGGTGGCCAGCAGCAGCAGAACTTGAGGAAAATCAGCATGAAAATGACAGCTAAGCTGTGGTGATGCAGAGCATTACCAAGGCTGGTGTTACAGCTCCGTACTTCAAGCTGATATAAATACAAAGGGGCCCACAGATAACAGTCTTTCAGGATTCAAGGCTTCAATAGAAACATCATCACTGCCATCAGCCTGTTTTGGATGTGTCCCAGAGGCTGGCTATTCCCCAGTCAGAGTCTAGATCCAGTGTGACAAAATCCCACTTTTCAGAAAACCATGTTGTAAGATCGTTTAATCAGAACTAGGCAATTGGTCAGAAGATGCTGGGAAGGACTCAGCCCTGGAAAAGAAACAACCACCAACCAAACAAGTCACACGTTACCAAGGACAACAATAAAAGAAGCCTAAGGATGGCTTCCATGGCTTTTAAAAATACTTATTTGTAATAGCGCACACTAAGAATACAATATTAATATTAAATCTGTCATGATTGTTTACATTTCTTTTGCTGAAGCAGTAGTTGGTGTTGTGATGGATTTTTTCCCACTAGGATAGAAAAAATTGACCAACACATAACCAATTACTAAGTTCCCAAATTCAATTTACCTTCTGTCCCTAAAAACAGGGCTTTCAAAATGTCTCTAAGGAAAAAAAAAAAAAAAGAAATAAAAGGAAGCCTTCAACCCAAATTCTTTTATTGTTGTTTATAACAATAAACAACAGATTTCATGTAAAAGCAACACCACGAGGGTAGGAAAAAAAATGTTCTAAAGCTAATTTTAGTCCTGCTGATCTCAGGAGCTTAGTGTTCCTGTCAGACTGAACAGACTCCAGTGGTGCCCAGCCTGCCTGCCTGGCTGGAGAAATCTGTCCCTGGAGGTCTATTTACAGCACCTTGTACCCTATACCTAGATTGGGTTTTAGGGTTTTGTTTTATTTTGTTTTGTTACACTGGAGCAAGTATTCAGGACTGCGTTGATCCAAGACACAGATGTGACCTACTCAAGTAAATTACCAGAGAAAAAATAAAATAAAAATTGTTCACACTTCATTTTCTACAAATCAGTCCCTCGGGACTTCAGCAGCTAGCCAAAATCCAGTCCCAAAAGTTATTTCTATTTGAAGGAGAAATTGACGACAGAATCAGGCATACCTTTGATACAAACCTGTCTACTTACATACAACAGCATCCTTCTACCTTCAACAAGGTAAGAAAAAGCGATGAGATCTTTTTCCTTGATGGTTCTCATCCAAATTCAACCAGTACCATATCCAATCCCTCCGTGAGCTCCTTCTACATTTTTCTCCTTAGAGACACCTTCCTGCTGCTACCTTTGGCCATTTCTCCCTATTCATGTGGCTTGTTTCACTGATTCTTATGTCATATATAGGCAACTCAAGCAATCACTACCTCAATGCCTTGTGTTTGCTTTATGAGTTCCCAGGGAAAATCCCTTTGGTCACATAGTTAAGTTTTTAATGTAGATCTATGTAATTCTGGGTCAGTTGCGACCCTGTTATTTCAGCTACCTGGTTCCATAATGACTTTAACCACTTTTTAAACACTTACTTTGCCTGTCAGTTTCACTGAATTTGACTCAGTCCATAATCCTATCCCCTCACTTCCACCCAGTTTTCCATCAAACCAAAACAGCCACACCCCAATCCCTTTCAGCCCAGAAAGACAAATGTTTTAACAAAACTACTAGTTATGCTGTAGACAGTAGCTGTCAAGGTACTTTCATAGTTCAGCCCCCTCAAAAAAGTCTGTTTCCAGCCATGTCTCCTTGTGATTTTTCTACTGTTCATATGAAACCCGCCTATCTAAAGGGAGCTATGATTCTTCATGCTGCCCATCAAGAGCAGACATCCTCTGCTGGATGGAAGTGAAGAATGTATTTCCCAAATATTTATCACCTAGACAGAACAGAACTCATGCAGGCAACCTAATTTCCTTCAGGGTAAAATCCGCCAAACTAGCCCAAACTACCTTTAATTAGAAACAGTAAGAATTAGAAACAAACAGAACTATGCAGCAGTAAAACACTCCTGCTGTTAGACTGCCTTTGCTAGCAGGATGACAGCTGCAAACTGAGAAGGCGTAGCGACTAACTGATAGGTAGCCGTGTCTCAAACTGCAACTTCACGTTCAGGCTTCAGTTGCATTCACCCCTCGCTGCTGCCAAGAGAGGTAGCCCTCTCCCCCTGGTGCCTCCCCAGTTCCTTCCCTGTGGGACACATGCTTCTGCCAAGCTCTTGCTCCAGCACACGTTTGAGCGCAGCACAAAGCCAATTCAACTCACTAAAACTGGAGGAAGTAAATTGGTTTCGGCTGGAAAGCAAGCCGAATTGGCTTACTTTGTGATCAAGCGAGCATGAGAGTGCACAACAGAGGGAAGATGAATTGCACGGCTGAAACCAGGAACAGCAGAAGAGGTCTAGGCCAGGTGAGAATGGTACACAGCAAAAGAAGCTATTAACGCAGCTCAACTGGAGCAGGGAATCACAGTCCTACTGCACTCCAGCAAGTTATGAAACACACGTCTTAAGTGTTCAGTTTCTGTAGTTATCTCCTCATTTCGGGGACAGCAGTTCCTCTGGTACCCACGTGTTACTGCAAGGGGATTTCAGGTCTAGCCCTAGCATAGGACTGCTCTAACAGTTGTATATCTTAAGCCCAAATTTAGGAAGCACTGGTACCCCACGCATGCTGCTGGCTATGCTGTGGGAAGGAAAGGGATTTTCTGGTCCCAGCTCTTGTGCAGGGGACCGCCACGGCCTCGGGAAAGCTTCCCAAGGCCCAAGATTAGCCAGGCACGGCGTGTGTTGCCATTCCCAGGCACAGATTGCCTTGGTGTGCAGGGCTGTGCAATGAACAAGCCAGTCGCTGCAGTGAGGGTTCCCGGGTCTGCTCCGGGCTCTCTGCAAAAACAGATATATCTCCACCAGAAAGCACCCTGAGAGGATCGCCACGGTTCCTCCATAAGGGAAACAGCATGGGCTGGCAGCGAGGAGGCAAAGCCTCTGGAGATCCAGTGTGGGGATGGCTTAACCAGACTGCAGGCATCCAAACAGGCAGTTACCTAAAAGGCAGCTTCACACCAGAACAGAGTTTAGTTTTGCACCCTCCCTCATCAACCTATCTGGTGTATGCGACCCGTTCCCACCCACATCCTCCTTCAGACAAGTCTCCCCCATTTTCTTCTACCTTCCATCCTCCGTGCGTCTTCTACCTCCCACCCCGAGCACAGCTAGTCAATGAAGTTGGCTTTAAAAAATCAAAAACAAAAAAAAGCCAACCGTTGGGACCCTTGAATTTTAACTTTATTAACCTTCAAGTTTGACATCCTCTCAGGGCCTCCCCACCTACCAGATTCTTCCTCAGCACTGTGGGACACGGGACCCCATTTTATTAAATTAAACAACAGTCCGGGTTGCCCCATGCTCCCACACACCAGCTCTCCCCCACGGCCGGGCCGGGCCGGTCGGGAAGCAGCACCCCTCCTTCCCCCCGCCGCCATCGTCCCCGGGAAGGCCGCGGCGACCCGGCGGGGCAGGGCAGCAGCCGCCCCGGGGGCCGGCCCGCCGCAGGAGGCAGGCTCGGCCGGCGGAGGGAGGTGGGTGGCCGGGAAGGTGGAGAGGCGGGCCCCGGAGCTGCTGCTTGGGCGGGCCGGGCCGGGCCGGAGCTCGGCGCTGCCCTCAGGTGAGGGGCGGCGGGGGCCCCGCTGGCCTTAGCCCGCGGAGTACCGAGGGACGGGGGTGTCCTTAGAGGAGAAGGTGGAGGGCAGGCGGGGGCCGCCGCTGGCCCTCGGGTGGGAAGCCAAGGGGGCAGCTCTTTCCCCTCAGCTCCGCGGGGGAATGGCCGCTGGAGGCGGGTCTCGGGCCGGGCCCCCGCCGGCAAGGTCGCTCCCGGGGGCGGGGGTGGGGGGAGCGAAGAGGGGGCGAAGGGGCCTTCGGCTTGCAGTCGTGGCGCTGAGGCGGCGGGGCCGGCAGCAGGACCGCCCCTGGGGAAAGGTGCGGGGCTGCTGCCGGATTAATGGCTTCTGCCGGATTAGTGGCTTCTGCCCGGAGCAGAGCTCCCCCGGAGGAAGGCACTGGCTTTTTGTCAGCCGTAAACAAATAAAAATTAATTTATTTCTTCTAGTGACACCCTTGAGAGACGGAAGGCAAGTCCTTAAGCGAGTCCTCGGCTTGATCGGTCAAAACTGAGCGGGCTGCGGGCGCGGCTGCAGTAATGCCGAGGGGCTGCGGTGGGGGCAAACGATCGCTCCGCTGCTGAAACTGCGCCTTCCCGCATTTTGCAGGTCAGGGCCTCGGTGTGCTGCACTTGAAAGGGTACAGACGCTTTCAGGAAATAACACCCCTGTAGTATTTCATACCAGATTATCAAGGACGTATCTTCCTGCAAACGTGTTTTCCGCCCAGCACAGCTTTGCCCGTACCTGATGTTTGCCCAAATTGCGGGCGACGTTGGGTACAGCCTCTCTTTACCCCAAAGGGTGCACTCCTCTCAGAAACTTCCAGCGCAGAGCTCGCAGCCTGCCCTTTCAGCTTCGCCCTGCCACCCGTGGCAGCTGTACGCACGCTGCTGTACTGCACCGGGGGTTTAATGCTTCATCTAAGAGAGACAACATCAGCGAAGCCAAGGCTTGTGCTCTTAGAGTGGACACTGTGCCTTGTCCTCGCAGCAAAGGTAGGAGAGTCAGAGCAGACCTAGTAAATAAGCCGAGTGCGATAAATGTTGAAAGTAGAAACATTACAATTACTTGATGAATAGGAAAACGTAAAGAAAAACTTCCTTCTTTAATGAAGCTACTTTACCTGGAGTTTAAAGGGGTTTACTTCCTTCACTTCTCAAGGAAGTCTGTACTACGTCTTGAATCAGCATGAAATGGATGTGTGTGCTGGTCAATGAATAACTTCAAGTAGAGCTATAAAATTAACCAGTTTTGTTTCTCTGGCTCAGGAAGTTATTTTAGAAAGAAAGAATACATGTAAGAAACAAGATGTCTCATGCCGGGAGACGATACCAAGATAAGCAATACAGGCACCATGAGGATTATGGATCTGATAGATACGAGAAAGACAGAAGAGCGAGAAAACCATACCCGTACAATGGAAGGTATGTCTTTATCACCTTAAAGAAACATAGCACAGCAGGTCTATAACGTCTGTCATCTTGTTTGTTTGCTTTTAAATACCTTCAAATTACAGTAGGAGAGAAAGCATACAGTCGGAAAGAAAGAAATTGCCTGAGAAGGCAATTACTCAGCCTTGAAATCATGAAGTGTGAGCATGCCACATCTGGAACCAGGGAGCTTAGAAACACTTAGAAATTTTAAACGTTTTTTAACCTTCTTTGTACTGAGCTCGAGAGCGGGGAGACGGATAGGTTGTGTGGCACAGTCAGAGATGTGAATTTCATGGGGTTGTCTGGATCAAGTTGGGTCACAACTAGGTGAAGGGTGGCCATGTGTCTTAGTACAGTTGCTGAAGAGGCTGGTCAGCAAGTGACAACAAGCCAAAGCTTGCCAAATATGCATTGCTTAAATGAAAAATGTTAGGTGACTGAGACCAGCACAGGGACTTACTCAACTCTCAGGTTGCTCTAGTTCAGCTCTGAACAAGTTCATAGTAATCCAAAACAAAATTAATTTCAGTAATCACAGTCAATAAATGAGTAATTGTTTAACTGTCTAAGGCTGTTTGCAGCACTTGATAGGGGGTCAGCCCCTATCAGCACAATAACCAAATCAGCTAATAGAGGGTTTGGAGTGACAAAAAAACTCTTAGGATATTACACTTCTCCTTTCAGCCTGGCTAACCTATAGCACATTAGAAGTGAGCGTATGCTGTTTTCCTTTGAGTGCATGCCAGTGGCTGCATTGTAAGAGAGAGGTCTGTAGCTCTAAACATTGGCAAATTGGCCATGACAGTAAGGTGATCATCACTCCTATTTAGTCTCTGGGGGCATGACTGTAGGGCAATTTAAGAATAGAGGCAAAGAGGGAGAGGAAATAAATATAATTAAGATTACTGAAAAGCTGAAGTACTGAAGTACTCCATATTAATATGCATTTTAGCAAGAAAAACAGGATGAGAATAAAAGCAGTAGTGAAGAGCACTGTGTGGTCTAGAAGGACTAATTATGGCTAAGTATAACAGATTTTGGTGGCAGTAATCCTGTTTTATTATGAAAATAGCTAATGAATTTTCCTTCCGTCTCTCTTAAATCATGAAAAATTGGAGAGAAATAGGAACAAAGATCAACCTAAGAATCATCCTCAGAGGCTGAATGACTGTCCTTAGCAAAAGCAGAGATCAGCAGGGGATATAGTTAAATTATTTTGAACATAGTAGAAGTTGAGAGCAGCAAATACCAAGAATGTATTGCATTGTGGAGGGGAAAAAAAAGAAGGGTTGGGGTTTTGGATTTTTTGGTGGTTGGTTGGTTTTGTTTTTTTTTTTTTTTTTATATGTAGCATAATAAAAGGAGTGTGTGAAAGGACAGCTACAAATTAAACCACCACTTCTTAGTAAAGTGCTTCTCTGGACTTTTTGGTTTTGCTGTTAGTTTTAAATGACTGGACACACAGACTTAAAATTGGTGGAAGGACCATAAAGGCCAACAGACCATCCATGTATTCACTGTGGATTAGAGGAAGGAAAGCTGCAGCTATAGATTTGGAATAGCCATGGAGATAATTGTTAGACTCACGCCAAGAATCTGGGGGGTACCAGCCCTCACTCCAACTAATCAAAAAAACTTTATCATCAGTTATTTTGATGGAGTTTGGCTTAACCTAACAGCATTTCTTCTGCTTAGCTCTCATGACAAAACCAGCTGCTTGTGTAAGGAAATTTCAGTTATTTTAGTGAAGGCTTAGGCCAATGGACCAAAAGATCTTCAGATGTTATAATGAAATAGATGGGAAGAGTTTTGTGGAAACTGTAATTTGGGTACCTAATGCTTTCATTCCTTACGAGCATGACTTTCTAGCCAGAGTATTTCTCTTTCCAAATGCATTTCTGTCTGAAACTTCTATAGCAAGCTTCCTCTCATTGCTGAAGGAGAAAGAATTGCACTATCCTGGACTGGAAAGTCCAGGAACAAAAGTGGCCAGAATAGGCCATTGTGAGAAAAAAAGCATCTAAAAGAAAGAGATTTTTTTTTTTTTCCTAATTGTACTGTGTTGCTGAACATTAGGGGGGTTTTGTTTTGTTTTTTGTTTTGTTTTGTTTTCTGGCAAGTAGCAGGATACAATAGAGAGAAGCAGCTGCATCAGAAGTACCAAAGGGATTGCTTTCAAGTTAACTGGAAGTCTTATAAATCACGCAGCTTATTTAATTTATGTGACACAGCTGCACAGGATGCTTTGGTGGTTGCACAAGACACAGGACAAAGGTCAGAAAAATCAGAAATGTTTTGGCCAAATAGAGCTGTTGGCAACTACATGCAGAGATGTTAGCATTGGTCTTGTTATTGAATGTCTTAATTAAAATGTAAAAACTACAAAGAACATGATTTAATGTGGATGAATGAGATAATAAGTTGAATCTAGAATTGGATGAAGATAAACCTTAGTGAAGTGCAGTGATGCTAGGAAACAAGACTACAGTTGAAAATGCTGATCTGTGGATAAGAAATTCAAGATAAAAACTTAATAGGAAGACTTTTAAAAATAATAATGCTGAATGAGACTTAAAATGCCCTTCAATAACAAGATCATCCAGCTGTGCCTTGAAAAAGGCAAGCTCCAATTCTCCTTCAGATGAGGGAGAACAGTTAGATTAAACCAGACATTTATAAAACAATTTACAGCCAATGTTTCTTTTAATCTGAGTGTCAGCTCAGTTAAAAAAGGGCAAATTGCAGTTTTCCCATAGAATAATCTAAATTTCACCAACCTTAGAAATCATCAGGTTTCAGATGCGGAGCTGTATGTCATTGCAGCATAGTGGACAATTCCATTTTTAATTATACAAATGAAGAGTCTAATTGGAGACATAAGAGATTTTTCGGGGGTCAATTTTACATTCCTCTTCAAATATAATTAAAAAAGAGAAATATTTAAATTGGCATTTTTTCCCCACTTTAAAATCTTTGCTTCTTTTAATAGCTTTCATTCTTTTAAAAGGCATCTTTGTGAGATGTGGTAATTGGAAGCACAAACTTGACAAAACGCTTACCCATGAGATAGTTGTGCTACCTTACACATTTATTACATGAAAATATTTCTCATTTTTGTTCTCTGGGCTGCTATGGACTAGCTAAAAATGTTTGTTTTTCATGAAAAATATGTTACTTGTTTTTATGGGAACAGGAACTCTCCCCACACCCTCCTCCCTGCTACCTTTTGCACATAACCTACACAATTCAGCCAGCCTACTCAGCGAGTACAGTTTTCCGAAATAACAACGATCAAGTGCAAATATCCTTGTGAACATGGATTTATGCAAGTATTTGGGATATTTGCTTTCCAAACATGCAAGCAAAAAAGATCAGATACCTGTGAAGCAGGCTAGCTGGTTCCACTAACAGGAACGTCTGCCAGTTTCTCATGTCCTAATGTTCAGGAGAGAGCATGATCTAATTAATATACATTAGTCATTTATTCCATTGTAGATCAACAGAAGACATCCGAGGTGGCCAGCACTCAAAGACTTCCCCTGTTTGCTCAGACCCTTACTCCAAAACCTCAGGAACAACACAGGAATATTTTGGCCCACCACCAGAATGTTATCCTCCCAAGGAAACCTTGTCAATGAAGTGTTCAAAGGTATGCACAACAAGAGGTATGTGAGATTCCTATTGCCTGCCATCCACCCCTCTCCTTCCAATGACTTGTCTTGGGTTTGGTTTCTGTGTTTAGAAGCACAGCAAAGTAAAACTAGGGGAATATTAAAAAAAAAAAAAAAAAGGCAAAATAACACCCTGGGAGAATTAAAGTTAGTGAATGTCATAACTCCAGGTTACTAGCATCTAAAGGCAAGATTTATAGAGATATTTAGATATTTCAAAATGCATCTCCAGAATATGCATAGAGAGCATCAGAGTGGGTCAGGTGCGTAACCACTCAGGTTGTGCAGCAAGAGTTAACCTTTGAGATTTAGGAATAAAATAGATGTTTGCATCAGTAGGCAATTTGAAGATGGCTGTTGCAACTTTGATGCTAGTTTATTTCTGACACATTCTTCTCAGGCTTTTTGTCAACTTTGGATTTAATCCAGTCATCACCGATACATCTTTATAAGGAACATTGCAGGAGACAAAACTATTTTATGGACGTGAATCCAATAAAACAGCTCTTGAGAAATAGAAATAGAAAGTGACTACAATGAGTGGAGAAATGAGCATTAATATGGGAGGAAATCAGCCTTAACGCTTAGTAAACTCATTCCCATAAACTGAAAAAGGCAGCACTAAAATATCCATTACTCCTTAAAAGTTTTTCCTCTTCCAGGACAATGAGTTTTCTCACCTTGTTTGTAGGAAAGGCCCACTGCAGTCTGAGTTGGAACTTGCAGCTAGGTGCAAAGCCTTTGGACAAAGTCTATAAACAGCCATTTGGTGTCTTCCAGTAGAGACAAATGAAGAGTTTAGTTGTTGGAAGTAAATTAAAATACGTAATGTTAGATTATTTCTTCACTCCATGAAGGAAAGTTAAGTAATACATTCAATTTGCTCATAATATTTCTCTGTGTGTGAATATGTGAACAATTTTAAGAGTGAACTGAACTATTTTCTCTTATAAGTATGCTCTGTGTATTTGTATACAGTTTGTTTTTCATCTCAAAGAGACTTAACAACAGTTAGTAGAGCATATTTAATGATACAGAGCCACACAGATATTTTATCCCTGATAAAATTGTACAGCAGTTTCTTCTTCAACAGTACTAAATTATTTTAACTTGTTTGAGAAGCTCTAGAAAACTCCATGTCTTATTTTATCACAGCTTTAGAAAAAATGAAGTGGCAAGTTATGTTTAGTTTTCAGTTTCACTGGTTGTTTAGACTTATGTCTTAATGTGACTTGCTGGGGTTTTTTTGACCCACATTTGCTTCTCATTATTTCAGTGCATTAAACATCATTAACATTTTCAAAATGTCCGAGTTTTGGATGCGTCAGTTGATGATGATGATTTTACTCCCACCCCTCCCCCAAGTATTGCTCAGTATTTTCCAAAAATTTAATGTCTGAGCTTGCAGTGGAGGAGGGAAGAGAGACCGTGTAGAAAATAAACACTTTTATTAGCAGTTTTACTTCAAAAAATGAAAAGATATTGGAGGTTGATAAGATTATGAGAATGTTACTCACCTGTTTAATTTTTGAAAGTACGAAGATTTAGCGAATTTCCTAGAATTTTGTATAGTCAATAGTAAATGTTATAAATGAAAAACTGCATGAATTGTTTACTAAGAAGTTGGTACATGCGAGCTATGACTTCTTACAGCATGAAAAGTTCCTGTAAATACTTCTTGACCATCTCTTTCTTTTGCCAATGATTTATAAGCACTCTGGTGAAATTCCCCCTTCCCAATCACCATAATTCTAAGATTAACTAGTATGGAACAAGGCCGGGAAATCAAGCGATGTACCAGTCTTTTCCAAAGCAACAACTGAAATGTGAACCTTAGTTTCTGACCATACATCACTCTACTTTCACTATGGCTTTATTTTTTTTTTTCTTTTGCCCAGCAAATATAGTTAGGCTCTTTGCACGTGTTGACCAGTTTGGAAAACTAGAGAGGAATTCTAAACAACCAGACCTCCATAAAGTATTTCCTTCACCCAGATACTGCCCTCTTCATCCATGCTTTTCACCAGAAATATCTCAAAAAGCTAAGGTTGAGTTTCAGAAATAGGCAGTTATTTTTGCAGTGATCATTCAAACAGCTGCAAGCAGCAGCAGAAAAATGGACATCATTCTCTTATCTTTGTTATTCTAACCTTCCCTCCCTAATCCCTGCCCCCCCCCCTTTTTTTTTCCTACCACCACATTGAGACGATAAACCCAACCCAAATATAATGGAAGAAACAACTGATACCCCTTCTGCTGGTAGGAATATTTGATGCCATCTAAGAAACTTCAAAATATTCTGCTCCATTGTATTCTTTTCATCTTGAAAACAGGAGGAAAAAACTCTGTTAAGACACTATATGAGCAATACCTGTTCAAAGCCATTCAGGTAGGATCATGTGGCTAGCAGTACTGGATCATATGAGGCAACTAATTATGCATCCTCTCAAACAATGTACTAGAGTGCAAATTTAGGAAGACCATCAGAATTTGGATCAGTGGAAAGTGAGCTGTCCTCTGGAATACTCTCCGAACTTCAGACTGGTGGGATTTTCTGAACTGGAAAACTGTATTCAATTCCATTATGCTTAATACCTCTTTACAGACCTATCAAATTTATTTATTTATCTAATCCTTTTCTGAATCCCCTTTTGAATATGTTTGGCCTCCATATTATCTTACAACAAGGAGTTCCACAGTTTCTTTGTGCCACTTGAAGTAGTACTGTTTTGTTCCTTAAAACTTTTTAAAGAAGGTGTCTCTGATTCTGGTGGTATTCAACATACCTAATGATAATCTCGTATATTAACCTTCTTCGTGATATTTATGATTTTAGAGTGAAGTCTTCTGCCTGTCAGTTTGCTCATACCACTTCTTCACAGAGTGAAGAATAGTCAGTTCTGTCCTTATCATGAGTAAATTCTTACCACTTCTGGTTAGCCTGTCAGCCCTGTACAGGCTATACCTGTATCTGAAGTGTTTTATTTAGAGCCCATCTGTGTGCTCTGCAGATGAGGGGGTGTTGGAGTACATGCATGAAGTGTGAAGTTACTTATTAAACACTGATTTCATTAATTTTTCGTTCTAGAGCTTGAACTCTCAGCAGCCTACCAATTTTACAGGTGGCAATCATGGAAGAATTTTGTGTATTTATTATTAAAACATACTTCACAATCTCACTATTCAGTGTTTTTCAAATCATTAGTTTGTGCATCTACTGTAGTTTTTTGGTGTGTGCTTTTCAGCTGAATCTCTTTGGAGCCGCCACTTACAGATCTTTGGGTCATGGTGCAGAGCAGTCTCAGGATGCACAAACTATATTTCCTTCAGATAAAACTAAATGAGGGGGTGAGCTATAACTACGAGCAGGCACTCTGTCCTTTGGACCAAACTAGACCTAGAATAAAGTACTTCTCTCCCCCCAGAAAATGCCTATTGTGTAGCTCCTGGGACTTCAGCTCCAACTGTTTCCCTCTACAGATCCACTCCCATTGCACTGCTGTCACGGGCATAACTAGTGACAGGCAGCACAAAACAAAGGTTTCTCCTTAACTCTATTTGTTTGAAAACTGGTTGTTTCCTCTTAGTCTTTATTTTCTTTTAACCACTACTAACCTGTGAGAGGGTCTTCCCTTTTATCTCACAGGTGCTCGTGTCATTTAAGAGCACTACCACTTGGATTGTCTTTCTTCATGTATCTGCTGATTCTTTCAAATGACTTCCCTCTAACAAACTTTTGCCTCTTCCCTGCTATGCTATCTTTAGGTCTAGTTTCTATACCTTTTTTTTTCATAGGAACATCACACTTGTGAATCTGCTGATTACAGATTCAAAAGGCAATAGAAACGCAGAAGTCTGCTGTTTCTGTAGTAGTGAAGGAGACTTACGGAACAACTTATAGACTGGTGTAAAGCAGTCTAGATGCTTTATATAATTATCTAGGAATTGGAAATAAACTGTTCCTGATAAAGACAAACCTTTCATCAACTAAGGAACTACTGCTTGCAATAGCCATTTCTTACAACTTAAGCACAACAGTGCATGCCATTTAAAGCAGCACACGTTGAAAACAACAAGAGTTTTTGGCCTGGGGATACTTAGAGCTAAAATTCTTACAGAAGAAAACATTCAATCTGCTTTTTACAGTGCAGGTAAAATTTCTGTAGTTCTCTCTTCTGTGTAGAAAAACTAAATTAGTAATTGTATTTGCTTTTCAAAGGACCCTCTTGGGCCCTTTGAAAATAGAACCAGGTTCAGTGCTTTTGGTTACCAGAGGGAATGAAAGAAGAGTTCAAGGCTGGCTGTCATGCTGCTTCCTTCACCTTAGGGAGAGCAAAATCTGAGTCAAACCCAAGAGTGAATTGCTGATCGTAAATTGGTCCTGGATACATTTTCATTTTCTTTTTAGTATGCATATTGGTGTGAAAGAGGTGGAGCAATGCAATTCCAGGATAATGCTTCCTTTAGTTTTGCTTAAACAGTGAAGGTAAACTAAGTTTCTCCCCTCTTCAGTCAGTGTGTGACTCAGGAAATGCCTGCACTTTTGCCTTGTATAGAAATGTACTGTGCTGGTCATAATTTCAGAGCTAAATAACTTTTTTTTTTTTTAAAATTCTTCAACCCACTTGGCATTTAAGGGAGACAGCACTAAAAAAGTTAGAAAATGGTTTGTGGGGGAGCAAGTATAATTGAATCCCTGTTCTTTGCTGCCATAATACAGTTTAAAGAGGCACCATGAATAGTGTCAGATTTCTTAAGCGTATTGTAGGCGCTTCCAAAGAATCATGCCTTTAGCCTACATTCTAACATCCACAATTGTTAAAACCTTCAGACCAATTTCCTCTCAGAAAAAGACAGCATTATCGTTTGCAACAACAAGAAAAGTCTCCAATTTCAGGCATAGCCAGGAGGAAATATCAAACTGAATTTATTTGGAGGAGGAAATATAATTAGGGAGTAACAATGACTTTCTCCAGGATATATTCATGCGTTAACAAGCCAGCATTAATTCAAATGTAAACATCTATATCTTTTGTTCTTACAAAACACGGTCCATTTTTTTTTTTCCTATAGCTATGCATGCTGGCAAATACTCTTAGACTGAAAAAAATACTGAGATGAAAAGTCACCCTAAACACAGGGTTCACACTAGTAGACACTTGGTTTGAGTTATGCCATTGTTCATAACTGTTATATTGCTGTTGTTATGTTGTTGTGTTCTGTCCTGAGTCAGAAGTGGGAGCAGGAGGGGAACAATATTTCGCAGAGCACTTGTATCCCTTACAGTGCTGTGGAGATGTTGGGGGAGAATAGTGGTTTGCAAGAGGCATTGGACTGAAATAAAAGACCTTCTGTAACTTCAGTTATGTGTGTTCAAAAACACTGAAGCGTCGTTAAATGTGCATAATGCAGGTAACTGGATGAAAACAAGCATTTGACAAGTACCTTCAGTATCTTTTCAGCAGTGGATACTTACATTTCTGTGGAGGTACCCAATAGGATTAGAAACTGCTATATTTTGTAGTCACCATCTTCACATTTCCTCCCTACAGCCTGCTATGCTTAGCTCCTTTAAATAGTGCTCAAAGCTGTCATACACTGTTCCCGTGGCAGTTAATTTCAACATATTTCTGCTGTAAGAAGGGAGCGCTGAGGTGTCCTATAGTCTCATTTGTAATTAGATGGCTTTTCCCTCCTGTCTGTTACAAAGTGTATTTTAAATACAGTGTGACTAACAGACTAAATTTGCCATCAAGTATTTTAATCTTGTAATTGTGAAGACAGAGGATATTAGTAGCGGGAATTGGACAGAGCTGTACAGGCTAAAATAATCCCAGTTATTCAAAATGCTTAATTAAAATTGCACAGTAACAAGATACAGAGGCAGAGCTGCAGGTAGCCTTCCTGTTCTGAAGTTAAAGTATTTCACTTGGAGGTAAGTCCTGTTTGCTGTGAAACACAAATAGCCATGAGCAGTTACCTCTATAAAAACACACAGGGGAGCTGCGCTAGTTGCAGATGCCAAACGTTACCTTTAGCAAACTGTTGCCCAGCCAACGTATGGGCTTTCACTCTGCCCACGTCTTTATATCAATTTTTTTTTTCATCCACCTTTTGGCATTGTGCTAACATGCACACTATTGTTTTTAGAGAGGAGAGAACAACAGCTGAGAAGACTCACTGAAGTTGGCAGGGGAAGATACTGGCAAAGTTGATGTTAGCTGTTAGGTATGTGGTACACTCTACCCTGTGCTTCCCTACTGGGAAATCTTAATTGTATAGAACAGGAATTGTACAGAACAGGAATTGTACCATCTTTCATGTAAGACCACTGGGTTTGTCTTCCCCACATCAGACCAAATTCTGGAAACTGAGAAAAAAAACTCTTCGCTTTATAAAGTGGCTCTCAAAGCCAGCAGACTGACTATATATTGAATGTAGCTGTATTTCTTGAGCAGGTGATCTTAGCTCACTTAAAGGAGAAAAATCCACCCAGTCAGGAATGTTGCTCACCAGGTGTGACAACCCACAATTGGTAAAGTGAATGAGAAGCTCAGCTTCACAGGTGCCTCCAGCCTGACCTACCTTCAGCTAGACTATAATTACTTAAAGAGCAATAACACCCCAACCTTTGTACTTTCTGAAGGCAGCTCAGTTTCAGTTCAAACGGAGGGAGTGGCTATGGAAAGTTGGCATAAGGAACAAGAGTATTTCATTGTTTTCTGAACTCCTGTTAAAAAAAAAACAACTCCTGCAAGTTTGTTTCAGCACCAAGATACTTGTTTACTACTTGAAAGAACTATGGGTACATTAGCATGAAAAAAGGCAATTTCCTGAAATGCAGAACATGAGGTGACCTTGCGGAGACCTACCAATGCTACAAATTGATGTACAGCCTTTTACAGCCATGGTAGTTAAATCGCTATTGCCAAGTGCTACAGCCTAATGCAAGACCTTTTGCTTCCCACCCTCTCCAAAATTGTGGAAGGTGACTCATGCTTGGTTAACGGGAGAGAAATCAAGAACATGCTAGAAGTGATGCTTTAAGGAACTACTGGGAACAAGTAAACCAGAGCTGTTATTCCCAGGCAGGGGCTGGGTTGTAATGAAACTGTGTCTTGATGGCAAGTAAATCTTAGTGTCATGCAGTGGTGGGAAACTGTATGGGGATAGAGGCTGACGCAGTAGTTCTACAAATTAAGTCCACCCTTTCCTGTGAAAATTGGACAGCACTGTTTAGAGGATGGGAGGGTATTAAGCAGAAGGACTAGAGCAGGTGGGACAGTAGTTCTTTAAGGGAAGATGATACACAGGAAAAACAGGACAATACATTTGGATCTGAGCACTCTGATTGTGAGCGTAAGGCTTCTCTGAATCATTAAAAACAAGGCTGGTCATCCTTTGAGATTTCCTAATGGAGTGATTATCTTGACTAAAGAGGGACAACTTATTAAAACATAATAATAACCCTTCTTTCTAGAGCAGATAAATCATTTAATTTTCCCAGTTTTTAACTATTTTTCGATCGATTTCCAGTAAGACGAATATCCCAAATGAGCATAAATGTGTTGGGCACTTATGTGCCATTTAAATGCCGTTGGCTCCGAGTATGTAGTTCCCTCGGGTCCTTTGAAAAGCCAAGATTCAGTGAATAACTGTTGGTGTTACATTGCCTAACTTTTGTGTTTTAGGGTTGGGTTGTGTTTTTTTCCGCCTTTGAACATTACTCCATTAGGGAGATTTTAGCATAACTCAGTGAAAGCTAAATCCCACCACTGGCCGAAGAACACAGAGACCTACAAAAACAATGGTGGGGTGGGGGCTTGGGGGGGGATTTGTTTACGAAAAAGTTGTGTATTGCCCTGATCCCTCTCATCAGTGAAGTTGGTTGAATTCCTGTTACTGGTTTCAGTAAGATATTGCTTTGTACTGGTACACATAAGTGGAATAATACTGTTAGCAAGATGTTTTAGTACTTTGGATCCAGATTTAATATTTATAATCTGTTGTGGCTGTTCTCTCCATTTCATTTCCCTTGTACAGTTCTCCTCCACTGTTTTGGTTCCTCCCTACTTCTGTCACATTTTTCTCCCTGTCTAAAAGCAGAACAAAACCCCTCTTTCTGTGACATTTTCTCCCCCTTCCCCCTTATCTATTCCTCCTGCCACCAACTCAGTTTAGCAGAGAGATGACCAAATCTACTTGTTGAACTGTGCCTTTACTCTCTGGGGAATGCCAAACCTGCTCTGGCAATAGAAGTTCAGCATTTGAGATCCTTTTCAGGACTGACTGCTGCTTTTGTAAGTCACTATATATGGTCAAAATACTTGTCTGCTCCTTTGGGGGGGGGGGGGGGGGGGGGAGGAAATTACCTCTGAAAAGTGGAAAGCTACCCAAACTGGGGAAAAAACCCCAAATGACAACCTTCAGTGAGAAAGGCTGGGAGAATGATTTTTAATGGTGTGTTGTAGCCTCTAACTCCTCTCTTCCCTTCTCCTAGAGTGACCCCTAATGGGATGTGACACAGGCAGCACTCACCTGTGCGGCTCCCTGCATGGCTGCCCTGCGGCTGTGGTCGAGGTGTCCAAGAGGGGCAGCCGGGCACCTCTGGGGCTGCCAGCTGGGTACTGTTGGTCCTGCTGGTACGTGGCCTGCAAAGGAAGCAGAGGGCGAAAGCAAGCAAGAATGGAGAAAGCCAAAGAAAATATCTTAGAAGTACACAGGGATGTTAACTCAAGAGGGAAGAATGATACCAAAAGAGACAGGAGAAAGAGTCCATGTGCAGTCAAGGGAGGAAAAAAAATGACTGCTGTGCCAAGACGCAGTGGAGGGAGACACTTTGAAGGCCTTCTCTATTAGTCAGGCCCTCGTAGGGTCAGGACAAGTTCAGCAGAAACAGCCAGAACTGACTGCCCTACAGATTGATTCTTGTCAGCTTCAGAAACATAGGGACATACAAGAATGGACCGTTTTACTTTATGTAGACAGCTACATACACACACTGTGATCCTGGCACCTGAGCATTGGGGCCATCCGGCTACACTGCCTGGATGAAAAAGCTTCCTCACAGCTTCTAACACATGAGACCCGGGCACACAGTTGAGTTACTGGGTGCCACACAGTCAGCCGCAGTGTAGTTTTATGAGGCAGATCATGCAGATTTAACAGCTCGCCTCACCTGAAAAGGAGAGTTTCTGGTCCTTCTCTGGTCCTGGCTGTGTTATTTCCCCTGCTAAACTCATGCCAGCACGATTGCTCATCAGGTACTCTGTGAGTCACTTCAAGTTGCTAAAGTTGCACGAAAAAACATCAGCACACACACACAAAAAAAAAAAAAAAAAAAAAAAAAAAAAAGAGTTGAATTGTTTCCTGCTGGTTTAACTTATTAAAACAGGTCTTGAAGGTCCTAGTGATAGGCCAGAGTTATTACTGGGCAGGTGAGAAAAGTAGTGACAGCCCAGCCAAGTGTAGGAGCCATTAGAGTAAGGTCAGCTGCCTGTGGAACTGTACTCTTAACAGCCTGCCTAGCTGCTTTGCTGGACGTATGAGCCCACCATTTGACAGAAGACAAAACCATTGATCAGTGGGTTAGTATCATGGCGATAGCCCAGTGTGCGCTTGGTATAGAAGGGAAAGAAAAAGTGAATAGTAGTTTAATAGTATAAATTGGAAGGCTGCTGTTTGTTATAGCAGGAAGCCTACTCACAGCAAAAAAAGACTGGATTCAAAGTAAGTTAACAAGTACGATACATTAAAGTTACAGATTACATTGCAGATTTAGATTTTATGGACTGAATGAAACAATTCTCAGGAAGGCTCTGGCAACACCCACTGTCTTTTAGGTTGCAGCCATTCTGCTCAACTTCAGTGCTGAAAAGCAGTGCAGGAAAGCAGCATGGGAAAGCAAATGAAAATCCAGGAGCCCAGCCTAGAGTCTCATTACTTGCTTAGTATGGAGAGGGTTAGTTCCCAAAGCCAACTGTTCACTGTGCTAATTTTAATACAAATCAGTAGCATTTTAGGTAGGTCCCAAGATTTTGAACTTGAGAAAGGAATCAAACCAGTGGAGTTCTGAGATTTTCAGACCTGCAGTCATTTTACACTCAAGTCTTGCAATACATTCATTGTTGCATGGGATTAGGGAATAGTTGTAGACATAAGTAACTTCCACTTGGAAGACCTTTTGGCAGTCTAGTTTGGGCAGCTGTAACTCTAAGATGATGTAGCTAACCAGCCTGTAAAGGCAGGAATGGCAGCACAGACTCAGAAGCGTGGCTTTTAACTCAACCCTTTCTGCCAGCAGTACGCTGCTTGACATAGGTCACTGCTAGTATGTGTGTGTGTTAGCACACCTTGACAGAGCTAAGATTCAAAATATAACTGTCCTTTTATTCCTTATTTCTCAAGTCTGTCCATCCTGTTTATACCAATGGAGTAGCTTGTAACTATCACAGATCAAGGTTGCATGAGGCTTTTGGGGTGCTCAGGTCAGATCTGAACATACTGCAGGGCTTAATATTTCCCTCAAAGCCTTGATGATTGTACAAGGCCTTAGGGATTTCCACTAATTGTCTGCCACTTTCACAAACCGTGATGGCTCTCATTGTAGACCTGTAATTCACAACTTTGTTCTACATACTGCTTATCATTTTAGGATTTTTTTTTAATTGTCTTTTAATTTTCTTTAATACAGGAGGGTTTGTTATTGCACTTTTTTAAAAAAAGTTAATCCATGTGATGCAAATAACTGGTGGAGTAACTGCTTATGAACCTCTCTCCATTGTTTAGTTACTGTACTCAATTCCATAGCAGGTGTGTGTGAAAACTGTACAGGTACATACAAAACCTGTCCAACCTGAATGCCCTGTCTAAGGAAATTTCTCAAGCATGCCATTAAAGCATCTACTGCTGCAGTTAAAAATACTGTAGACCTACATTGATCATATTTGTCATCCCATGAGCAAAAAGACATGTTCTGCCAGCCCTACTGTCGTACCAGAAATCAGCCCAGTGAAGTTAAGGGGTTGCATACAGAATTTGTGTGAATACATAGGAAGTTTTGGAGCAGCGTCATTGAGGATTGGGGTCAGTTATAAACGTGGAGAGGTTAGCCGCAGGTGGTGATGACTTTGACAACAGAAAATTGCCTTTTCTAAAGCTCAGCGAGGTGACGTACAGGAAAATTCAATGCTCAGCGGCTCAGAGTGCCTCACCAGTTGTAGATGAAAAGGAAGTTCTGAAGACAGCTGACTGGTCATGAATTCCCAACTTTCAAGTTCCCAAACATATTTAAAATTTATGTTTCCCTTAATCAAATGGTCTTTCCTCCCTGTAGACTTGTAAGAACTGCTTCCTGATGGAGCATCTATGAAATCAGTAGTCAGCCCTTAAAAAGGGAAGTGGCCTTCTGCGTCCAACACTGTCCAAGGGCCCTGAGGGCCTAAGTTGAGTCCCTGTATTTGGAAGGCATACTGTACAGCTCAACTGAGCAGACAGAAAATATCTGATCCAGTTCCAATGAATGTCCTGTACAGCTATTACTCTTTCAAAATATTTTGAACAGTCCTGGTAAAGCGATGACTCTGTACCCATTAAAAACGTTGAGTCTTTTGGCTGTATTGTTTGAATTTGGTACAAGGAGTTCCAAATCCTGTCCGTGGCCCAAGATTTAAATTTCTCTTTACAATATGCTTCACAAATATTTCCTTTGAAATATCTGAAGCCTCCAGAAGAGATTTGGTAACCAGTGTGGTTATTGACCGGCTTCACAGAAAGGGTGTTTGGAAGGGTCAAGGAAAAGGCATGTTGTCATGCAGAAATCAGCATCACCTCTGAAGAACACACACATAGAACTGCACGCTTAGTTCCTTCTCAACAAAAGCATTTTGTCTTCTCTGCCCGCTCTACCTAATTCTTTTTAGGATATGAAATCTGTACATGTATGCACTTGTGTATGTATATATACATATGTGTGTGTGTGTATATGTATATACATGCACACACAAACTGAAACATGCTGAGCCTCAGATACTCTGTTCCCAGGTTCTGTTCTCCTTTGTGCTTCTGGGATGGTTTGCAAGACCACAATGTGAATGGCCTTAGTACCTACCTACAACTGCTTTAGCAGAAGTGAGGGGACCGGTCTGGGTACAGGGGGAAGCAGGAACTTCTGAAGTGGCCAAAGACCCTTGTCAAACATTGCAAGCACCTTTCCTGTGAAGAGCAAGCAGCAGCAGGAAGGTGCTTGTTACCTCAGCCTTCTGTGGAGGGAATAAGAAGGGGCAGAACGGGAATATCAGCTAATCCTTCATGGTGGTTGTCACTGGCTTTCTTCAGTTAGACGCATCTGGCAACATGAGAGGAATTTGTCTAATTCCCTTGCACGCTGCTTCAGCCCATTCTTCTCAAGCCCATACGGTCTTGACAGCAACCGAGCCATTGCTCAAGAGGAAAACGGCACGCTGATCAATGTTAGCAGCGTAAAATGAAAGTCTATATGCAAACCCCAGTTCCTGCCCCACTTTAAAGACAAATATAGGACCACTGTGTCGAGCATCTTATTTTCTTGGCTGTCAGACTGCAATGGAATAATGAGATTCACAATTCTGTAATTAACTTCAGAACTTGAGGAGCAACACGCATGATACACTAGGGGTTTTCGTTTCCCTAATAGGCAACTCTAGCTACGCTTCATCATCCGTCATGTTTACTAATCTTAGTCTGACCCCTAGTGAGCTGTCACAGAATAATCAGATTTATCTAACAGTTGCTGCACCTTCCTGACAGGCAACTACCACAAAAAGAAGTCATTTATCCAGGGTTTTTTTTTGCCTTAAAAAAAACTTAGTTACCTTTATCAGTAGCATAACATAAGAAAAAGAAGGGAAGAGTCAGCTCAGAAATCATAAGGCTTTCTTCTCAAGGTGGGGGTATGGAAGAGAACACATGATCCAGTATCAAATTTACTTAATTTACCTCTGCATATAAGGTGGATTTTGCCTCCTTCCCCTCCTCCATTTTTTTCGTGCAATCAGGAACTGCTGCTTCAGACTTACGAAGAGATTTTTATCTGTGAAGTAGATGAAGTGGAAGTTGCATCTGGTTAGATAATAAATTTAAATTAACAGACACTTAAAAAGACAAAAAAAAAAGGTGTAAGTTAAAGCAGTAAACACATTTTAAAGGACCTAAATAACTCACACAATATTTTAAGCTATTAGAAGCTTCTAGGGTTTTGTCAGCTTTAACCTCACCATTTTGTTCATACTGGGTATTTCTTGCTCAGTGTGTTTGTGCCAAGTAGTTACAGGCCAAAATACAATCACTGTGTGCTTGCCTTGGCAATAACACACACACAGTAAAATTTTTACGGATTTATTTCCCCGCATGAAGATCCATTTATCAAGCATACTGACAAATTAAAAAAAGTAATTTGCCCAACCTCTGAAATGTACCCAGGAGAACTCGTGCTGCTTTTTTTTTTTTTTTAAAGCAATGCTCTTCTGTAGCTGTAGCCAAAAGGACTCTCTCAGTGATAGTGCTCTGTGTCTGTGGTTTTGGTGTGCTTCTGTCACCCCAACGTTTTGCCCAAGATGCGATTTTGACAGCTATTCCCATTTTTCTGCTCCTTACAGGCATCTTGAAATTCGTGGAAATCACGGTTAACCTGCTGGTGCTGATCTGCGTGGGCGCTGCCCAAGCCTCTGTTGCAGGCTTCACCTCCCTCGGTGGCTTCGGATCCTTTAATCTGAATTCGGCGTATAGCCCCTTCGAGGGCACGGAGCTCCGGGAGGTGAGGGAGTTAGACATGCAGTTCACCCAGATGAGAGCCCCTTGCGTGTATGGCGGAGTAGCCTTCAGCCTAACAGCAGCAGTACTTACCCTTGTCTTCCTTGTCGTGGGGGCAAAACCCATCCAGCAGCTCAGGGTGGGGCTGCTGGCCGGCGAATGTGCCTTCAACCTGCTGGCCGGTGTGGCGTACATCGCGGCGGTTGGCCTCTACCTGCATTTTGTCAGCCAGGTGAACTCGACGGACGTTTGCAAGAGGCGCGAGAGGCTGTATGCACGCCGTGGTTATACCTCCATGAACTGTGTGGTCCAAGGCGGCGATGCAGCCGTCGGCCTTTTTGGTGTCGCTGCTGCCTGTTTGTACTTTGCCAGCTTTGTGGTCTGCATCCGTGCTATCCGAACTGTCCGGGCCTTTCAGAGCCACGTGGCCAAGGCTCAGCACAGCCCCAAAAGCAGCATTAAGCACAGAAGTGTCAGAAACCACCATGCCACGCACAGAACCTCTGAAAGCTCCCACAACGTCCAGGCTCTTGCCACATTAGTGTGAAGCCAGCTCCGGGACTGCACCAAAGAGTAGGAGCTTCACCAAGGGATGGACACTGGGCTTTGCATGCTAAAGAAGCGACGGGTCCACAATGTATTGTCCCACAAGGTGCTGACGTGAATCACCGAATGTAACAATACCTGTATAACACGATGTAATAAAATTGTCATTGAGTGGATGTTTTAACAAGGGGTTTTGCATCAGTCTCTCAAGCTGGACTCCTGCATTTAAAATGTGTTTGGTTGTAATGTTTTCATCCCACACAGAGCAAATCCAAGCACCAATGGGGTGTTAGCAGGTTGCAGCCGCAGTGCTGCCAAACTCGCACTAACAACCACTTCCGCTCCCACGACACAAGGAATTGAATCCAAAGCTAGGATGGGCGGCCTTCAACAGATCCTGTGCCTGGCGATGCATCCTGTTGCCTTATGCCACATCGCTCACAAAGCAAAGGACACTCCAGTGCTTTTCTGAATCTCAACCAAAACATTTGTGACCTGTCTTGCTTGGGCTAGTGAAGCGTTTTATGTTTTGAGTCACAGAGGTTGGACACATGCCGATCATGCGCTCCCTGAGGAATGCTGCTGGGAGGAACTAGCTGCAATTTCAAAGGCAGCATCTGGGTCCTTCTCCAGTTCCCTGCTGTGTTTTCCCCATCTCACTAGGCACACATCAGAACCTGAGAGGCAGGACATTGGTCGGCTGTCAGCTTATTAAAGATACCACTTGCTTCTGTAACCACCTAAACAAGGTTTGGCTTGCTGAATCCACAGCCGTGGTGGGCAGAGCCTAGGTTGGGAACACGCTGGCTGCCCTGGAGTTTTCTATGGGAACGCTGTAACAATGACAGAAAGTACATGCGTCTTTCCAATATCTAAACACACAAAGCATGAGTGAACAGCAATAATTGTATGCCCCCAGGGTTGAGAAAATAAATTTAACACAACATCTTTTGAGAGTCCTTTGTTTGAGACAGATGAAATAGATCACTGGTCTTCATAGATGAGAGAGTGAGAAAAAAAGGCTGCTCTTGAAGTGCATAAGATTTGTCAGCTTGAGAGGAGGGAAGAGGCAATTTTGATTCTGACTGTGCTCTCTCTTTTCAGTTTTGTCTGGCTTGGAGTCATTGCCCAGATAAGTCTCTTTTGAAGCATAGTAGAGCTTATGTGTATACATAACAAGTATACAATATATAGATTTCAAAGGATTATGTGTGAGGTAAGATAAGCCAAACAAGAAAATGTTATGGTTCTGATTAGAAGTGATTACGTGAGCCTTTACAATAAGTATTTATCATTTATATAGTATCTTAACCATCTCTTTAACACTTTGAGCATCAACATTCTTCATAGCGTTATTATGCTTATGTGGAGGCGTGACTGAAGAGTATTTCCAAACTTGCCATGACTCACAGTAGTGAGAGTCATGAAACTAAGATTTCAATTTCTAGCTCTTTGCCCAAACCCAGACCTTCACTGGTATGCTGGAACTGTCTGGAAGGTCTGTTACGGGGATATCTGGCATGCGGCTAAAGCCATAGCTAACCACTTCTGAGGCATTTCTGCCTGCACGTTTGTTCCTGCACTGCCTCTGCATCTTGTGCATTTTGAATGCAGGCTTAGTTACATGGTGACACAGTGTTATTAACTTATACAAACAACGAAAAGCAGCGCCTTGAAGTGACACATTTGAAAAGGCTGCAGATAAGAATGTATAAATATAAATTCTGTCCTTAAATACATGTGGAACAGGAATTTTCATCTCAGGGCTTCTTACTCTGCCCCATTCACTTTTGAATGCTTGCCTGCCATCACTGCACGATAGCAACAATCTTCTGCAAGCATCTCTTTTTCCCTTCTGTGTGTGGTAAAGGCCTTGTTTCTTGCAAAGTAATTTGGTCTTTAGAAAAAGGTGTGCAGAGTTTTCCTGTGGACTCTTTGTGTAGTGTTCCTCCCTTGGATACTTGGGTGTCAGTCCATTTTGGGTCCCTATCCTGCTAACAGGAGCAATGTTATGCATTTTATGGGGAGAGTCAAAAAACGGCTGCTAGTTACAGGTGCTCAGCTGGGGACTCCTGGGTCCTGCTCGTTGCCCCAAGCACCCAGTCGGTCCCAGTCATGGTCTCTCCACTCCTCATCCAGCTGTCTCCCTGCACTCACCATCCCCTCCTGTTTCTAACCTCCTTAGACTCATGTTTATTCCTTATATCTATTCTAAATCTACCCTCTTTTAGTTTAAAACCATTACCCCTTGTCCTGTCACTACAAGCTCTAGTAAAACGTCCCTCTCCATATTTCTTATCAGCCCTCTTTATATACTGGAAGGCTGCTATAAGGTCTCCCCGGAGCCTTCTCTTCTCCAGGCTGACCAACCCCAACTCTCTCAACCTGTCCTCATAGGAGAGGTGCTCCAGCCCTCTGATCATCTTTGTGGTCCTCCTCTGGACCCGGTCCAACAGGTCCATGTCTGTCTTCTACTGGGGTCCCCAAAGCTGGATGCAGTACTCCAGGTGGGGTCTCCCCAGAGTAGAGTAAAGGGGCAGAATCACCTCCCTCAACCTGCTGGCCACGCTTCTTTTGATGGATGTGGTTACCTTTCTGGGCTGCAAGCGCACATTGTCAGCTTGTGTCCAGCTTTTCATCCACCAGTACCTCTAAGTCCTTCTCTGCATGGCTGCTCTCAACCCCTTCATCCCTCAGCCTGTATTGACACCAGGGATTTCCCCAACCCAGGTACAGGACCGTGCACTTGGCCTTGTTGGAACTTTGTGAGGTTTGCACTGGCCCACTCCTCAAGCCTTGAGATCTTGACAGGTCTCTCTGGGTGGCGTCCCTCGAGCATACCAACTGGCCCATTCAGCTTGGTGTCACCCACAAACTTGCTGAGGTCCTGAAGCACTGCGAACAGAAGGACCACAAAGGAGGCCAAAGCCCAGTGATTGCCAGCTTCTTGAAAGCTTTGTGCTTCGCATTTGTTTTCTTCCCTTCCACCGTGAAGAAAGATCATTAGGAAATAATTGCTAAGAGGAAATAAACATCAGTGCTGTTTCCTCCACTCACCTTCATGGAGGGAAACATAGGAAAGCAGGGGGGAAAATCCCAGAAATGCTCCTCAGAGGACTAGGGCAGGGAAGAAGCAGCTTTCCTTCCCCTGAGGTTGAAGGGCGAGGCATATACCGTCAGAACAATCCAAACGACCCTCCTCTCTGTCTGTAATGAGACCATGCCTGGTAGCCTGTAGCTGGCTTGAAAATCTTTACTGCGCAAGCTGGGAAGTTGCAACACAGGAGCAGAGATTTTCTGGCGCACGCAGATGACTAAGGCTGCAACAGGCTGTCATCCCCAGCTGCTGCTGCAGGTGGTCCTACCCTCCAGGGCAGATTAGCCTTCCCACCTTCTGCTGCAGATGGCTGTGCCCCACCGCTACCCCTGTGCGGGGACTGCCCGTTAGTAGGGGACAATAATCCACATTTGGAGTTGTAAACAAAGGCAGAGCGAATGGCTCCTGTCAGCCTTATCATTTCTTGTAGCCTTTCGCTGCTGCCTGACCCATGCATGCACGTGTGCACCTCCAGCGTGCAGCCCTCAGGGGCAGCACTGGAGATAAACTCACTCGTTTCTCCTTGCTGCTTCAAAGCAGCCCCTCGCAGCCCAGTTTCACCTGCAACCAAAGGACCGCACGCAGTCGTCACCCTGTCTATTCGGCGAGAGGGAGCCTCAGGGTGTATCCAGCTTGCCCACTGTCACCACCATCAGCTTATCAATCACCTGCTGCCGGGGAAACAGTGACAGCAAAGGTCAAATCTGCGCTTCCCTGAGAGGTTTTCTTGTGAGTAGACAGTATAGCCTCTCTCAACCTAAAAGCCGTGAGGTCCCCACCACTGGTGCGGTAGGAACCCCTCTGGCACGCCAAGCTTATTCTGAACCTTCAAAAAGAGGAATAAAATGGTCACCATGCCATTCCCTGGAGATGCGAAGGAATGGATGCAGGTTGCAGGGTGAACTGGAGCTGCCTGACAGGAGAAAAGCCCCACCACAGATGATGGGTCACCAGTGCGAGGTCCTGGGGTGGGTTGAGTAACTCATTTATCTCAGAGTTACCTGTGAGACTGTCAGGCAGCTCCCTCGGACCTGAACCATCAAATTGCACCTGTCTCCTTCAACACAGGAGCAAACAGCTTTAGGCAGTCAGAGAGCAAAACCTCCAGCTGAGCCCACCAGCCATTAGCTATCCACAAAGGGACCCCCTCCCCACAGAAGAGTCTTGGAGAAAAACAATCTCTCTCTGACAAAATGTCTCTCTGTGCCCCTAATTCTGAGGGCAAAGAAAAAGGGCAGAAGATATTTAGGATTACTATATTATTTAAAAGGAAAAAAAAAAAGAGAGAGAAAAAGAGACAAAAAAGAAAAAAAAAAGAAGAAAAAACAGGAAAATATAGGGGAAAAGGGAGAGGGAAAAGGGAGAGGGAAAAGGGAGAGGGAAAAGGGAGAGGGAAAAGGGAGAGGGAAAAGGGAGAGGGAAAAGGGAGAGGGAAAAGGGAGAGGGAAAAGGGAGAGGGAAAAGGGACACTCCCCCACCCCCCTCTACCGATTCTGCATCCCACCACTGAGTAAACTGGTGAGAAATTTTCATTGTGGTAGACTGTGTACCTTTGAGCACCCATTTTCCTGAACGTCTCCTTTATTCAAACAATAGTTCGTAAAAGTAGTTCAGTCTGGGGGAAATCTTGTCCAGAACAGAGCAAACCGGGATCCGAAGACACGGGCATCTTGTTTCAATGTAAAAAGCAAAATTGTAAGGGGTGAGGCTGGTAAGGAGAGGGGATATTTACTCCTCCGAATCGGCTTAACTGAATTATTTGGTAAATGTGAAGGTTATGCCATCTGGAACTGCAAATCCAGCACTGCTGGAAGATCTGCAGGTGTTGGGGCACTGCCCTCCTGCTGCTGACCAGCTGTAAGGAGGAGGGACCTTTACATCCATCTGCAGAAAGGAAATTTTCAAGTAAGCACAAACAGCAAGTGTTCTCATTTTCTTCATGTATTGAAGACAACGTTCCCAGAATATATTAAATTTTATCATGACTCGAGCTTTTTCCATTAGTTCTTCAGAGCAGTTTGAGTGTATCTGATGTGGAGAAACGACGAGGGACACAAACCGGTTGTGCAACAGCAGAACCTGAATTCAAGGCTTAGCGTTCTGAAAAGCCGGGATCTCGGTTTACGTGAGAAACCACTTTAAAGTGATGAGAATACATACAGGGATTAGAGTACCAAAGAACAGCCTGAATGGAAATTGTTCTTTCGTAATCCATCTATTTTACTCCCAGTGCAGATTTATCTTCATTAAAGTTACTTTTCTGGTAATTTTCCACCACAACATAAATTCACCGTAAGTTAAGTAAAGCTGTAGATACACAGCGGACCTTTGATCACTCAATTACATTTGCAGAACTTGCGCGTCTCCTTTTCTTTTTCAAGACTCGGGCAACTTGCTGAAGGGGACTATGACCACACTGTTTATGACAGCTGTGACATTCGTCATCACTCATCTCTTTCACAACACCCATTTCCAAGAAAAGGTGGCGCTCGGTGTATTGCAGCAGCTTAATGCCAGCACAGCATAGAAAGTATCACAGATGCTCACCGTCACCCGTCGTAAATAAAACATGAGACTCTCCTTGCAAGGTCCGCGGGTTGTCAGGGTGTTTGATGTAATTGGTTTTGGCGTGTGACAGTGCAAAACGGGCGAGTCAGAGGATGCCCTTCATTACGACAAATGGTCTATTGATTTCCAGCGATGCCCTTCGCACACAGACCTGCACCTGCTACGGGACTTCCCGAAACTCTCAGTCTGTGTTGAAGAGCTCAAGCGAGGGAAATGCATGCATGTGCATTACAGGTAATTAGTTTTTCAGAAGGATGTAGAAAAGCTCACGAGACAGATAAGGTAAGGACCATGTGTTTTAAGCGGGCTTTAGAAAACCCAGTTATGGTTTGGATATACTACTTTCAATAACACAAGAGAAATTGTATAAAGGAGGTGTTTAGTCATTTATAGGTATATGAAAACCTTGAATTTTTGCTATCCTGTACTGACTTCCAAGATAAATATGGATAATGGAAGTGCAGGAGGAAAAAAGGAGCCTTGCATTTATCCAGCTGTTTCGTGAATATTGGAAATTTCATCAGCTGTGAAGACACGATGTGCATTGCATATACATTACTCATAGGCTTCCCACCATACCCAGATTTATACACAGCTTTGCACTATCATCTGCACACCCACACCGCTTCTCGCCCCCACCGCAGCAGCCTGTATCTGCAAGTGTAAAGGACCCACCACAGTGACTTCCAAATACTCAGTATTTTAGGGCAGGATTCTCAGCACAGAACAATGGAAGCCATGGGACACTGAAAGAGCTGGTAACAGGAAATTAATGAGTTTAAGACTTTCTAAGTGGAGGTTAGCTACCATTCCTAGACACCAGGGCAGGGGTGCAAAAACAGCAAAAAGGGTTCAAGAAGGACAGGGAACTGCTGGAGAGGGTCCAGCAAAGGGCTACAAAGATGATTAGGGGATCGGAACATCTTTCTTATGAGGAAAGGCTGAGGGAATTGGGTCTCTTTAGTCTTGAGAGGAGAAGACTGATGGGAGATCTTACCAATGCTTATAAATACTTAAAGGGAGGGTGCCAGGTAGATGGGAACAGCCTTTTTTCAGTGGTGCCCAGTGACAGAACAAGAGGTAATGGGTACAAACTTGAACATAGGAAGTTCCATCTAAACATGAGGAGGGACTTCTTTCCTTTGAGGGTGGCAGAGCACTGGCACAGGCTGCCCAGAGAGGTGAGGGAGTCTCCCACTCTGGAGACATTCAAACCCCACCTGGACACTGTCCTGTGCAACCTGCTGTAGGTGACCCTGCTCTGCCAGGGGGGGTGGACTAGATGATCTCCAGAGGTCCCTTCCAACCCTGACCATTCTGTAATTCCTTCCTTCAGATTGCAAAAATAACTCCCCAACAAGATGGCTCTATGTCCCCGAGCAACTTAAAGGAGATTCAGATTTTTACACTGTTGTGGATCAGCTCTGATGGTGAAGATTAGGCTATTTATCGGGCCGAATAAATAAAGCACACTCTGGTCAAGATCTCATCGCCCGTTTGCTAAGACCGAGAGCTCAGTGAGGCCATTTGACCTGGCAGCACGGCAGATGCTCTACCGAGCAGGAGCAGGTCTGGCTTCCCGGGCTCCCTCAGCCCTCCCGTCCTTGTTTGGACTTGCAGCGATGGCTTCTATGACTTGGGAGGCTTCAGTGCGTATGACGGTCCTCGGGCCGTAGGAAGCAGCCGCCTGCTGAGTCAGTGTTGCTGCTTTGCTGCTGCTCGTTCAGCCGAAGGAAGGCTTCTCCCGACCACCGGTGCTCCTGCGCGATTTCACACGATGGTGTGCGCAAGGGTGAGGGTTGCACCCCTTTCGCTGGCACCAGCCAGGGATGAAGATGCAGCAATTCTGGTCCTGTCCTGCGGTAACACGAGGGGGAGCCCTTGCAGTTTTCAATTGACAGAGACGGCGGCCGTACGCCACCTTCTACCCCAAATCCAAAGGCTCAATTCCTAATCAGAACAAAAAAAAAAAAAAAAAAAAAAAAAAAGAAAAAAAAAAAAGGAGGCCTGAAAAACATTTCTTATCTTCTTCACAAAGAGACCGCTTCTGGTTCAAACAAGCGCAAGGCACAGATCACTAGGAGAGAGGAAGGTCACTTGGTACGGATCCCCTCCTCACACATCCCCGTTTCTGAAGAGGGGCCAGGGTGGACCTCAGACTCATTTTTCCATGTTGTCATCTAATTTGTCATTTCAACACGCTCCAAGAATGCCGGGGAAAGACTTTGCTGGTACCTGAGTTGACTCTGAATAGCCTTGCGGTCAAATTTTGCCCAACAGAAATGACAGAACAGGATAATCTCTTTAACCCTTGTTAAATGGCCCTACCACAGGTGACGTGTCAATAGGGCGGGCTCACAAAACCTGCCTTTGGGGAGCTTTGTCGCTTTCAGGAGGACAGCTTTGGCCACAGGGGCACACGCATCAATTGGTCTTCATCTTTGAAAGGACACAGCAGTTTTGCTCTCCCTTGCCACCCAATTTTAAATACATTGGAGCAGAGTACTTTGCTATTCTATGCACAGTACATCACTATACATTCTATAATTGTACTTATATATTCTGTTTTTCAGGACCAAGATAAGTACTAACTGCAAGTGTGCCTACTGCAAGATTATTTAAAAATTTTTACGAAATGCTGGTCTCTCGCTCCTTAGGAGGGATTACAATGAAAAAGCGTCTTATTCACAAGTCACCAACTCACACACTCCTGCTACACCAGCCTTCCTTCATAGTTCTGCGTCCCAATTTTCTTTAAAGCATTCAACAGCATACATTTAATTAGCAAAACAATTCCATCTGTTCTGTGAGTCAATACTGGCAACTTTACTCTTAAAATACAAGTATTTCTCTTGCTGCAGCTGTGCTTAATCTGATGGGGGGAGAAGAACCTGCTGTGCTCAGAGCGTTGTGTCTAGTGCCCAGGCCCCCACCACAGGGCTGCAGCCCAGCTGACACCGGGGACAGCCGAAAGCCTCCTCAGCCCCATCCCTGGCCACTGGGACCCCTAAGGAATTACATACCCTAAACACAGGCCTCCAAAGGCACTTCCACAGAACCACTCGTAAAAAAAACCCACCTTTTTGGTTGCTTGCTTAAGTTTTGACATGTGACACAGAAGAGCAAGTTCAGATGAAAACATGAAATGGGCACCAGGGGCCATAACAAGCATCAGGACAAGGGAATTGAGACCCTAACGGCGGACAGGGCAGTGAGAGCCAGCTTAAACCTCATCCACCAGCAGGCACTACCTCCCAACCTTGCTACTGCTGACTTCATCCTCTCCCTGACAGCCTGAGGTACAGGAAACCAGGCTCTCCGGTTCTCCTACAGCAGAAAGCCTCAGGGGCTCATCTGCTCCTGGGTCTCCCCGCCAGGGAGCAGCCCAGCCAGGCCTGTCCCAGGCCTCGGTCACGTTGCAGTTATTACATGACAGCTTCCTCACCGCCGCAGTGCTGTCATGCTCCTGATGAGCTCTTGCAGATTAAGCGTCTCCCTTTAGCTTACAATATTAAGAAAATATGAAAAAAGATGAGATAGCGTCTGCTCCGTTCAGATCCTGCCTCAGTCATAACCCAGAGGGCAAAGCTTAGCTCATCGCGGGAGATAAAAGGTAGGACGAGCCATCCAAGTCTACCACAGGTGAATCCCAACTTGCCAGCCCGAGAAAGGGTGATCTAAAGGATGAACTGTTGAACTCAACAGGAGTGGAAATATAAATAAAAAAGTCTGGGGAAAAGTAGGGACTTGGAGCAAACAAGGAATTTTTTCCCCCACGGATGTCCTAGATAAATTGTATACAGACTCTGACCTGGGGCTGCTGTAAATCCATGAAATATTTAAGGTTTTTCCATCCTCCCCTTTTGATTGAAATGGCTGCAAAGGGTTTTACTTGTTTCCAGGCAGCAGATGAATTTTAACTTTTATCTTTCTGTAGAAGCAGCAGTCTTGTTCGGTTCGGCATTTGAACACTGACAGCACCAGCGCAGGACGCAGCGTATCCCTCACCAAAACACAGGCAATCAGGAGGAACACGTTGGTTCACGCAGCACTCCATGAAATCCTCACTGCAAGCAGTGCAAACATGTAGGTAACAATTAGATTGGTAAGAAACAAATCCATTAATCCAACAACAGTACAGTAAGTTGGCCCTGAAGCAAGTCAACTGAATTAAAGCAGGACAGCAAAGCAGGTTAACAAAAAAAAAAAGTAAACGGAGAGCCATTTAGCAGACAGCGAGATGTCCTGGTTCCAGCTGAGCCTGAAATATATGTATATTATTTTTTTTTAACCAACTTCTGGCCAGGCAGCTCCCCCTGCACCCAAATCTCTGAGGGACCTGACATTACAGCACTGCTGAGAACTGCTCAGTTTATGACTTGAGGGCCCTCTTCTCTTTGAAAAGCTCATCTCTTCACAGATGGCAGGCAGTGTCCAGGGAAAACAGGCTGATTGGGCTAAAGTTACTGTTCTCTTTACTCCTTGGAATCCTACTGCTTTGCTTGAATCAGCTCAAGCCCTTCTGCACTCCAGATCTGTAAACTTCTCCAGATCATCCCGGCCAACCCACTCAAGTGACCACTTGCAAGCCTCGAGCTGCAAGGCTGAACCCAAAAGACGTCATCTATGACTAGGGCAGAGATGCAGAAATTACCTCCAAAGGTGTGTGTGACACTTCATTAACACCCACCCCCACCTGAATGCACTTCCAAAGTGGCAAAGGTATACTTCAAAAAAGAAATACATACAATTTGCTAGAAAATTACACATAGGAGTTGTAAGCACGATGGCTAGTGATCAGGCTGAGATCACCACGAAGAGACTACGTAAAGGGTAACGCATGGGGTGCTGCAGTCGCGGCACAACATTCTCCTAGTCGTGAGGGAGTCAACCTACATGGACATAGTCGGCTCACTCCAAGAGCAGTGAGCCAGAGGAAGGCAATGCCACCATGGCACTGGTTACCAACAAGAAGACGGTGCCGCACGCTGAATGCACAAGCAGAACACCAACAGGCTGTTCATGCACAACAAAATACATTATGGTTAGAGCACTATGGCAGAAAGCAAGAAAAAAGCTTTTATGCCATGACGAAAGGCTCTTATATACAAGCACGTAAGCAACGGAGTTACTTCCCAATGCCATTGTAGCTTCCTATTTAAAGTTATCTTCCAGGACATAATGTAAATATGTTAATTCGTTGTTCTACCACAGCCATCCACTTCCTCCTGTTTGTGCATTTCTCCTTGTCTCAGATATGGCTATCGGCAAGTTTCAAAGGACAAGGTCTTACATCTGGGTCTGGGCAATCCCAAGCACAAATACAGGCTCGGCAGGGAATGGCTGGAGAGCAGCCCTGAGGAGAAGGACCTGGGTGTGCTGATTGACGAGAAGCTCAACATGAGCCACCAATGTGCGATCGCAGCCCAGAAGGCCAACCGTAGCCTGGTCTGCATCTGCAAAAAAGTGTGGGCAGCAGGTCAAAGAAGGTGATTCTGCCCCTCTACTCCACTCTCGTGCATCCAGCTCTGGAGTCCTCAACATAAGAAGGACATGGACCTGCTGGAGTGCGTCCAGAGGAGAGCCACAAGGATGATCTGAGGGCTGGAGCACCTCTCCTATGAGGAGAGGCTGAAAGACTTGGGGCTATTTAGCCTGGAGAAGAGAAGGCTCTAGGGAGATCTTATTGTGGCCTTCCAGTACCTAAAGGGGGCCTACAGGAGAGCTGGGGAAAGACTTTTTACTAGGGCATGGAGCGATAGGACGAGGAGGAATGGCTTTAAACTGGAAGAGGGCAGATTCAGATTAAACATTAGGAAGAAGTTTTTCACTTTGAGGGTGGTAAGGCACTGGAACAGGTTGTCCAGAGAGGTTGTTGAGGCCCCATCCCTGGAGGTGTTCAAGGCCAGGCTGGACGTGGCCTTGGGCAACCTGGTCTAGTGATGACCACATAGTCCCTGCCTATGGCAGGGGGGTTAGAACTCAATGATCTTCAAGGTCCTTTCCAACCTAAACCATTCTATGATTCTATGACGTGAAAGGTTTGATTATAGAGGTAATACAACCCTACATTTTCCTCAGTTGAAAGCCTTACTTTCTTTTTAGCCCCCAACCTTTGCCCATGCTACAGCTATCAAGTTCTGCAAACAAGTCCACTTCTCTGTTCAAGTCAGACAGTTCCTGGTAGGTCAAAATTGTGTGAAATATACTGTGCACTTAATCCTAAAATCACGTATTATAGTCATGCACCTAGATGACATCAATGACTACAGTTTCAGTCCTCACAAAGTAAGAACATACTAACCCCCTTTCATGAAACAGGACAAAAACGTCCAGAAAAGTCATGAGTTGCAAGAAACTGTACCATGTTTTCCAAATCCCAGTTTAAAGCCAGAACAAAATACCCTTTGCCCTTGTTTACAAATAAATGATAAACTTTCCAAAGATGTTTCCAGCCATCCAACTGATCTAGTTCAGCACGTTATGGGAAGCCCAGTAGACAGATAAAGAAGTCCCTATGAATGCATCAATCCTCCGCATTTTGACATGTTAAGACAGGCTATGAACGCAAATGCCTTTTTCAGGCAGACCAGAAACAGGTATAGCTGTACCAAAGGTGCAGGTCCTCAGCCAAAATCCTCTCACTTTGATGCTCCAGAAGCCCTGACTCCAGAACGCCGTTGCTAACTTTACAGAAGGTACCGTGCTGGAAGTTGCAGGCTTTGGTGGGCTGTCAGTTTTGACCTCTACGCTTCAGGGTAAGGATGTAAAGTAAGGACGTAAGGAGAGAAACTGCATCGTTGCCTGTAAGCTGCTCATGCCAGCAGAGTTGGCAACTTGTGGAAGTTTGTCCTTCAAATGAAGGGAAGGAAAAGTCTTTATGAAGCCAATGGGTATATACTCCTATTCACGAGAAAAAGGGACAGCATGGAGCTGTCAGCACTGGCCCACAGTTTAAACTCACATGAAATGGTTGCCCTTCCACCCCTACTCTGACCTCTGCTCCTCTCTCCGGGGTACCACATGTACAGCACACCAGAGGTACCTTATCATGAACAGACACCGCAGGCGGCAGCAGCAAGATTACTCCTCTGCTAGCAGTGGGTGTTACGCAGAAGACAATTGCTCTCCCGCTCCCCCCTGTCCCAAGGTACAGAGAATTTTCCAGCTTGCTCAGTAAACCCTAAACTTGTAATCACTTGCCCGGGCCATGGTACTGTCCTGGCTGGTTATCACCTTCAGCCTCAAGACACTTCTGAACAGAAGGAGAGAAAAAAAAAAAAAAAAAAAAAAAAGAGAACACTTTCCGAGGACACCAAGAAAAATTAATCATTCAACAAAATTTGAAATAAAGAAACTGCTTACCAAATAACATCTGCATCACTAGCCAATAAACCATAAACTTTTTTTTGTTTAAATACATTATTTAATGAGTTTTCTTTAAGAAAGAGATATTTTGAAGCTCAAATTACAATAAAGTACAATCTTCTAGATCTACAGTAGACAGTGCTATAAACATTTACCAAACCAGGTATTTTCATGTTTGCTCCTCTGCCGTTATTGTTATTTTTTAAGGAAAAGAAACTCGAAATCTCTTGTGAACAGCACTCCTGTTCTACCTTGGCTATTACACCATAGAACAGAATAAGAACAGCCTGTTACTACAGTCCTCTCCCAAAATACAGACCAAATGTCAAGCAGGAGCAAAACAGCGTCATGATCACACACTAATTCAGCTTTTTAAAGAGCGACAAGTAAAATGGAGCAGTTGGTTGGAGGCAATACTGAAAAAGGGTTTTGCTCCTTTCCCACAGGAATCACAAAAAATGCCATATTCAAACTGCCATTGAACTCATGTTCATTCAACACATTTGAGCGAATCTGAGTTTACATAGGTAGCTTTGAGTTCACTTTTCCACCTTCTCCTTACATTTTCCCTCTTCCTCTCCATATCAAATGTTTTCTTTCTCCCTTTTCTTAGCTCGCATTATCCCTTCATCATTTCTATCATCAGTTACTCGGGCCCAGTGGGAGAGAGCCAGAGCACCGCTCTCCTTCAGCCTTATGGCATTGTCAATACTGTGGCAAAGGGCAAATCAGTATAGTGCTGAATTAGTACCGAGAAAGAAAAGAAGAAACAGGTCAATTCCTCAGAAAGTTGTTTTCTATCTTTTAAAGGCCATTTTGCATGGCCTTTAAATTCTAGAAGTACACGTGAGCTTCTGCAGTTAGTGTAAAAATGCGATCGAGCCGAAAAAGTTTCACCCCTTCTTGGTTTAGACTGAGCAGCAGGCTGACGAACCACAGGAAGCTACTGTTTGAAAGCTGCTGCTCAGTTCCTCAGACATAAAAGCAGACATCAGGTGTAAATTTTATATTTATTATAACAAAAATTATGACATGTTCATTTGTGCATTCGGCTTTAATATATCTCTTGGTATGTAAATGTTCTACAGCAAATGAGCTCTATACAATCATGCTGGTTGTGGCAGCAGTAAGGAACACAAAGAAAACGTGTCTGTAAAAGTAAGGAAAGAAAGAGACCAGAAGAAAAAGTGGGTTTCTTTAAATGGTCTACACCATCTCGGCTCTAGCTAACTTGTACACAGCCACTCTTTGTTACGCTCAATGACCATGGCCCAAAGAGTCACTTACGAAAAAAGGTCAATTTTTAAGGTTGTGTCCTTAATGCCAAGGCTACAAAACATGTAAGCATCACTATACAACACTGAGCTATTTACAGGAATTTCCCAATCAGCTGTTCTCTCAGAGAAAATTAGTGAATCTCAGTGACTTAAGTCACCTGAAAGAGTAAAGCAACTCCTAGGAGTTAGTCTCCATATTCTACAAATGTCTATCATTTTCAAGACCAAAAAAAGCCTTTTCTCTCAAAGAAATACAGTATTACAATATTACTTAAATCATTTAGCACTGGCTACTGCCCTGCTTTTCAAACGAAACAAACAAGCCATTTTAAAAAATATTACATCATCATCTGTTTCTCAGCAATATATTAAACCTTTTTATTATTTTTTATTATTTTTTGTTTTTGTTTTTACACTTGATATGTTAAGGGAAGGTTAACTATTTTAAACTTTACCAGTCAAGCGTCTCTAGAACAAAGTCAATGAATATTAAACCTAACAAACTGAAAAGCTGCAGTTATCTGTAGTGGCAGGATAAGGAAAAGGAAGTATATAAAGGAAAAGGATAAGGAAAACCCCTGCTGCAATGTGAGCCCACTGGGTCCCACACTCAAGTCTCCTTGTTTGTTAGTTTATTTCTGGGCAGTAAATAGAGTGGGTCATAGTGGTGTATCATAATAGTCTGCCAGGTGATCCGCTGGGTACTGCCGCTGCTGCTGTTGCTGCTGCTGCTGTTGTTGTTGTTCCTGGTGCTGCTTCATAATCTCCTTGACTTCTTCTTCAAGCTCTGGTGGGATGATGAACTGGTCGTCGGGATCGGGCTGTGCCGGTGCAGCAAAGTAGCCCCCTGTTTTTCTGAGCGGCGCATCCGTTGCAACTTCAATTAAGTTATGGCTCCTCTCTTGTGGCGCCACAGAACCGTTGCCTCGCCGGCGCCCTATTGTGCCCGTGGCAGAATATTCAGCTTTCCTGGGAAGGCCGGGCTCATCTTCGTTGGCACTGATGACGATACCTTCGTCGCTGGCTTCCACTGGCACTTGGAGAAGCTGCTTCTCCTTCGCTCGGCTGCAGTGGATGTCCACCTCCACTTCCACGCGGCTGCCGTTGGTGAACACCCCCTCAATTGGCTCCTCATCGTCGCTGTCAAGGCCGTTGTCGGAGAAGGCGCTGGAGAACGTGGCGCTAGAAAGCTGCCGCTGGAAAGAATTGGACAGGCAGACGGGGTGCAGCATGCAGCGCTGCTCCCCTGGGTAGGCTGGGCTGTTCTCATTCATGGCTACCTGGGGAGGCTCGTCGGAGGCCGTGGACCCTACCTCGCTGCTCATTTCAGAGGTGGAGATCTCGCTGCTGATCTCCGAAGCCATGCCGCTGCTGGAAGATGGCATCCCAAGTGCATCTGTTGGCCTGTCCTTGATGACCACATTGACAGACTGGGGGAAAATGCCTGGGCTGGGGGGTGGGACCCCATTAAGTTCACAGCAGCAGAAGCTGTCCTCTGTCACGTTGAGCTGAACCACAACAGCGCTGATACTGTCGTTGCAGCCATAACTCTGGGCCAAAGTGCAAAGCTTCTTTGCAGCTGCCAGCGCATCAGGCACATTTCTGACTGCCTCCACTGCTTCATCCATTGAGAGGCTGTCCCACAGCCCCTTGCTCCCCAGAATGAAGAACTCATCTTGCGGAGTTAGGGTGATGGACTGGACGTGAGGACGTGGCACAACACTCGGGTGAAGGAAGGTATACCCCAAGATTCTTGTTGAATCAGTCACACCATTCACTTTGCCATCCTGAAATTAGAAAGGACAGGAAGTTGGAAACAAAGCAGATACGGATACACAGCACCTGCATCTCCTTGCATTTTACCAATAGCTGTTTTTGCAGTACCCCCAACCCTGCCGTTTGCTTTTCCATCTTCTTGTCTGTAAAGTGACTCGCAAGAAGGTGACAGAGCTAGGATTAGAGCAGAGCAATGGCTGCTTTGCAATCCTGCGCTATGCCTCCTACACCCTACTGATTTGTCATCAGCATCACCTATGCACAGACCAACAAAGCAGAAGTCTGCAACAAAGAGCCATCTATTCTGTTCCTGCAGCTGCGAGAGCCAACTGGACTAATGTTTTACCAGTGAGTCAGACTTATCCCTCCTCCACCCACGATATCTGGCTTTATACAGGGCAAAGCCACACATAGCTCCATTTGATATAGGGGCAGGTCATTCAGTTATGACTCTTCTCTTGCAGCTGTAACAATCGTAGGTTTCATCTTGGCTCATCACTTTGGAAACAAAAGTTCATTTAAAAAAAACGACTTTAAATGAAGCATGCAAGTCAAATGCAGCAGAGAGCAAGTCTGCATTTCTCAGTCAGCTGAGTTGTAGTGAAATGTTTTACATGCCCCAATTACTACATTTCCACTTAGATACGGCATCTCCAAGGGGAGGAGGAGCAATATATGAAGGGAAAAATTTCAGTAAAAATGGACATATTTGAGAAGTAAATCCCATGCATGTCCAAATCCCAGGATCCTGTCCTGGTTAGAATCCAAGCTGCCAGAATAAGCAGAGCAAGTGTCTGAAACAACAAGCCTGACTATCTGTCAGCCTGCCGGGGATAGCTGCACCCTGCTAATTGTGTTCGAGAAGAATAACAAAGGTGAGGATTTACACTCATTTGGTCCAGCTGAGGACTGCAGTGGTTATTATAAAGCGGATAACCACAGAAAAGTGAACCAAGACTAAAAAAAGCTTCCACTTTAAAACCACTCAGAAGAAAAAAAAAACTTGTCAGCTTGTTAACTTCCCCATTAGAAGGCTGACAGCAGTGATAAGCCATCAGTGTGCACGAAATCAGTGAGTCATCTTAAGATTCAGCGCAAAAATTTCCCTTTTCCTCTAAGAAACAACACAATGAGTGTGCCTCAGTGATGAACACTGTTGGAGTGACTCCCTTCCAACTTGTCACGTTTCAGATCCCAGCCGTCACCTTTCCCTGGCAAGATCAATAGGCACACAACTTATTCGATACACTACCACCCCTACACACGCACACCCTGCTCACGGGGATACAGCAGCAAGTTTTCTGCCCCTTCCTCCACCATTAGGAGGATTCAGTATTTATCTATTCCTATGCGTGTGTCATACCAGGCAAAACAAAACTGACAGCAATGGCTTCAAGCTTGTAAGAAGAGAACAAATAGTTTTCTCCCCTCTCATGGTTCAGCTGACCACAGGATGGGTTTTCCTTTTGGGCAAGTGCTCTCTTCAAGAGCTGCCTGTCAAAGGGCAACCCTGGGAACACAGGAGGCTCAGATAGCAAGGTCAGCCTGCCAGGGGCAAGGAGTCTCCTAAGGGAAGGACAGCATTGCTTCGAGTGCTTTGCCCTCTAATCCTTTTCGATTGGAGAGGCTCTTCATGACAGCTCCAACACAGCAATTCCTCTCCCCACTAGGAGCAGGGTGTCTGCTTTCCTGTTTCAACGCAGCGTGCTCACAGTTGCTCACTCCCTGAAGCTAACTAAAATCCAGCATGGCAATGGGATGACAAAGCAACTTGATTGCATGATAACTTAATTGCGTGATATGAATCACCTTGAAAGGAAAAGCGCAACTCTGGAACCCTACCATTAACACTACCTCTTAGTTACTAATATCAACATGTAATTTCATGCATTGCTGTGCAAATGCTCTCCAAGGAAGTTGCAACTTGTTGTTCTCTAACCTCTGTGATAATGGCTTTATGCTGCTTAATCCTCTTCAGCTCTTCTTCACAACTCATCACATAACACCTGGACAAAGGCAGAGGTTTCCCATTCCGGCAGAGAACTGTTTGGCACTTCCCCACGTTTGCTGAGGTTAGCGTGAAGCATCCACCAGGGTCCATGGGATCATGTTTGATATGGCAAAGGACAGCAGAGCCTCCAAGTTTTTGTCCAGCTGTTCCAAGTTTCCTGGAATTTAAACAAAACAACGATTGTTCTTTAATTGGAAAACAAGCGTTATGGGTACTACAGAGAAACAGCTGCCGTTCTGCAACCACAAGCACTCAGGGCATTGACTCTATTGGATCACTGGGACAGAAAAAGTCTCTACTGAAAACTGTGACACTATAGCAGCACTGCAGAGAAATCATGTGCAACTCTCGGGCAGTGTGTTAGTTACACATATGGAGACACAAATCTGCTCAATTTTAGAACAATAACAACAACAAAAAATCTTTGCACAGTTGTCTCTCTTCCTCTACATCTTCAAGATGTTTGTTTTAAAGGTCAGATTGAAGGAAACGGGGTTAGAAAAGTATAGAGGACTATTAAATGAGTGCAGGTAGAGCTTAAAAGGGGGGTTCATATTATCCAGCTGGTTCTTTGGCTTCTGAAGCTTCAGATTTGATTATAAACATAATAAAGGTTATACATTTAGGATTATTTTTGAGCAAAGACAGAAGACAGAAGTTCACTGTTTTGTGATGTCTTCAGAATACTGCTCTTAAAGTATCAAATGATGACCAAAAAAGCACAGTGGCTGTTAACTCTGCGGTAAGAAGGCACACTTTTCATTTATCCTGTCAGTTACTAACCTGTTAAATAGTTTCTTAGAAATATTTAAGCTGGCTGTTTTAGCAGGAGTCATAGTGAAAAAAAAAAAAAAGTGACGGATAAAACAGTTTTCAGAAGTAAATCCGTTTAGTAAAAAAGTTTTCAGAATCCTGTCATTAGAATGTAAATTCATTTCAATACTAGATTGTGAAAAAACATCTGTCCTTCCCAGTATCTTGTTTATCAGGGCCTTCTCCTATGGTAATTGGGAATTACAGTAATTAGAAAGCTAATTATAGAGGTTACTAAAATTTATATTAAGGCTAGGTATAGCTGGCAAGAACTTCAGATTCAAAATCCTGGTGAGAGGATACACAACTAAATCTCTAAGCAAGCTTCAATCTGCTTTTTTAATTTTATTTTTTAAAAATACACTTCAGGAGTGTTGCATATTTGCATATCATCTGTAATAATCCTCAACGAATGGTTAAATGCAAGTGGAACAAATACTATTTCTGGTTCTCCAAAGAAGTGGTTGGCTTATTTTGACTTGAGACAAAAAAAAAAAAAAAGCGCAAAGCAGCTTTCTGTAGGAATGCCACATTCCTGTGAAATTGCATTAGTAGTAAACAAAACCACTTAATAAATATTTTCGATACTCAAATTTGTTATTATTTTCGAATATTTCAAGTATTTGGCAACCACCTTCTCAGCTGCTGATCTGAGGCACTGTTATAAGCAATTATGGGAAGGAAGCATTTTCTGTCTTGTGTTTGTAAGGTTCATTACCACCCTACTGCTTCCATATCTTTCCCGATAGCAGAACTTCAGTATTTTTCCTTTCCAAAGGTGCAGCAATTGAGCGATAAGCAACGCTACTTTTAACTTGATCCATTTCCTCAGTCTCTAAGCTGCTTATTTGCTTTCTCTTTTGTTTCCCTGACCTCTTCGTTCTCCTTTGTTCAATTCCCTTCGTACTCCTCCTTCGCTCAGTGTCTCCCCAGGCACAATTTCTTTTTCTGTAAAGAACAGCATGCACGCAGGTTTCCAAACCAGTACACAGAGCTATTATTACACTCACAGCTATCGTATCACAATCTCTTTGGATGAGTCCTGCTCAAATAATATCCTAAAGGCCAAAGGAATGACAGAAGATAGACATTTCTACGGAGTCGGACTACATGTTTTAAATATTTGCGTAGCCTTAAATAACCTGAATTGGTACAGAGAACCAGAAAAGATCTGCCCAGGCGCTGCAGCCAATAGTAGTAAGGATGTTTAAAAGATGATCCAGAGATTCATGCCACTGACTTGGTTACAGCCAATTGTGAATCATAAGACTTAAAGAAGATACCAGAAAAGAGTAAACCTCCACCACATAGTCATGAGCATTTAGTAACTTTGCAGGTGGTTTGCGTTTTTTTTTTGGGTGGGGAGATGTTGGGGTTTTTCTCCCCACACCTGAAAGGAACAGAGGGCAATGTTCCCAAAAGAAGCCATAAAAGAGCACGTGCTTGACATGAAAGCAAATAAACTGCCCAGTGAGCATACACAAGGTAAAAAAGGCTTCAGATCCAAGACTCACCTCTGCATAACGATGAAAGTGTTGATCATGTATTCCTCCTCATTTTTTGTTTTCTGCAGCTCTTCTGCTAAGATGTCGCTCATTGTGCACTGCAGCAGATACGGTACTTCCACGTTGCGGTCACCGTCAAAAACACCATAAAGTGCCTCTCGGTTGTCACAGAAGTTATTGGCTGAAAGTGCTGCCACACACAGCCTAGTGAAAAAACAAAGCAGGAGAATATCAAGGTTGCTACCCACTACTAGTTTCTCATCTTGTCATTCTGACCAGAGAAATGCAGCCTGGTCTGAGAGCTATTTTTAACCACCTCTGTTCACAAGTATTTCAGCTCTGCTTTCTGAGCTGTGGAGAAGAGTCAGGCCCATCAATAGTGCTAAGATGTGGAGAGAACTATTCTGGAAGTTCAAGCCAAGCCCTAAAGATTCTGCCTCCTTTTCAGCATGTGAACAAGTCCCTTATTTGTAGAAGCAGGGGGAAAAGTATCTCCGAAACAACATCAGTTTAAACTGCACTTGCTCCTCCAAAAGCCATCTTTGTGATTTAACATGCTGATGACCAAGTTGTGCGTTAAATCACTTAAGTAAAGGCTTGCTGGCACTTGCTACGGAAACCTAGGTAGCAGAAGATTTCTAAATAGGTATTTAAGGAACAAAGAAAGATTCATCACATTGCCAGCAACACAGAGACTAGCAGACTCTTGGTACATTATTTGTCAAGTGCTGCCTTAGTCACAGGAGCTCTGCACACTATGAATATTCAGAGTTTTGGCCATTCTGCCTCTTCCTTTAGTATCTCTGATTTGCTTGGTAAACATCCTTTGGGTGAAGATAAAGAAGCTTTGCAAAGAGGAAAATGCTTTTAAACACTCAGATCTTTTGCAAGTACCAAAGTCTTGCATAGACAAAATGTGTCGGTTACACTTGTATCTTAGCAACTTCCCTAACAAAGACCAAAGTGGAGAGCCAGGCAGGGGCCCGGTATACAAATATAGAGTCATGGCATGGCCTCTGCCTTTGTGAGGCCAAAAATGTCCCCAAAACTTTCACTGAAAAAAGGATTTCTTTGTATTGGCAGAGAGGCGCTCTGCTGCTAGGATGCCTGTATAATAAAAACCATGCCAGATCGTACTTGTTCTTAACGCCCGATGCTTCTGTGTAACCGTGACTCCACACCGCTGGCGCTCCTGAGGCATCACCGGCCGAGGGCTGGTCGATCTTGAAGCAACGGATATTGCTGCAAGGAGAAAGGAAAGAGGAAAGATGCACTGGATTGAAGTGCTGACATGATGCAGTTTAAAATGTGAAGATAACACCTTTTTTTCCCTTCCCAGTTCTTAGTAATACATATAATAGAGGAATACGAAGCAGGACATCCAAAGTGGTTACTTTTATGTGTCTGTATACAAAGAACAAAAAAGCAGTAAATAACTGAGCCTCTCAGAGTGTCAGCTGCACTATTTTGCTTAGCCAGCTTTTTCTTCCCTGCCCTCACCCCTGAGCTATTTGTTTCAAACCTGGCCCAGTAGGAATACAAGGCAAATTTGTCACTAGCTTGATGAAAGCCAGTACAGGGAAGTGATTTTTAAACTTCTACATCTCTCCCACCCATTTTAATAACAAATCTCTGGGTTCTTTTCATAGTACTCAAATGAAACCTACTGTATGACCCATACCATCCCCTAAATTAAAAAAAAAAAAAAAAAAAGAAAAAGAATAAAAGAAAAAGAAATTCTTTAGAAACAGCAACGTATAGTAACAACCTTCCATGAAAATGCCCCCCAAAACAGAGCCAGCCTGCGGTCCTGACAGCAGGCACAGCCCTTCTGCTTTCTCCAACCGTTCAGTCCAATTTTTGCTTAGGCCCTTGATCCTCTACCCTCCAATTTACTACCGACACAGCCTTTAGCCTGAATTTCATGTATCTCACACAACGTAGTAAAGACTTTAAAAGCGCCCAGCCCTCTCTGTTTATACCCTTCTCTTCACAGCCCTGCATTGCTGGGGAGAAATGACCCCCCCCCTGCTCCCTACTGCTCTCTTCCAAAGGCAGGGAAAGTGAGTTCCCCACACGCTGCAGACACTTCAAAGGCACCCGAACCTTTCATGAACCAAATGAATCATAAAAGGACGCAAGCAGAAAGTTCTAACTGTTCACTCTGAGCATTCATTTTTCTCTATCCAAACCCCCACCTGACCTGAACACACAGAAAAGTCTTTTCAGCATTGCACAGCCTTCCTCAAATAACCTGAAGTACTGTCACATCCAGTTTGTTTCTTTTTACACTAATAGTCAGGATGTACATCAGTGAGGGCAGATTAAAAGCAAACAAGTTACATAAATGATGTTAGAACTGCTGGTGTTTCAAGCCCTTGGTTTTGCAGCCCTTTGTGTGACAAAGAGGAGGCAAAAATCTCACTACGAGCATTAGAAAAGATTATCTGACCCCGAATCAAACTGGAAACCTGGATCTCTTCTAAAGTAGCAGAGACTTTAATTCTGTCTGCACCTGCAAAACACCACACACATGAGCAAACACACTTTCTTTGCAGGCTCATGACAAGGCATTTACCCTCCAGGGCAGAGGAACTTGGATCAAAAAAGTTTTTCTGTTTGTTTCTTTTTCAACTGGGTTGACTGACCCCTGGTTTCTGGGCAGGTCAAGGACCCAGAGTTGTCTCAAGGCTTCCCAGCAGTGGTGAAAAAAGCTACCTCAACGCATGGCTTTCAGCTTCCTCAGTGGCACCACTACAAATAGGCCATATGCCTGGAAAGGAATGATAACCAGCAGCACATCATATGCAGGGAATATGGGCTAAGGCTTCTGGACAGCATCGTTTATTTCCCCCCTAATTTAAAACAACTGTTACAATTGAACTAGATGCTCCTTCCCAAAAATCAGAGTAGCAGCATCTCTTTTTCTTTTCTTTTTCATTTTAATTGCTACTGAAAATTCTTACATCCAGTAAATCACTTGGCAACATCCTCCTAAGCATGCAAGCCTCCTTTTAAGATCTCCATACATATTAAAAAAGCAAGCATGCATGACAGGACTCTTCTCACCAGCACTGAGAATACATATTAACCTATTACCTGCTTGAATCTTGCCAGGGCACAGATGGAGAGCTGCCTTTCACATGCAGAAGAAGGATATAAAAAGTACCAAGTGCACAAGTATTTTTATGCCTGCCACAAAAATCAAGTGAAAGGAGCATCTCCTCCCTCACAGTCAATTATAGCAGTATACCCTAGAAGTCAGTGCAGTATATCAGTACAGATACTAAGAAGCCCCTTCAGGAGACCTGAAACTCCTGACTGTAGCTAATGAATATTAGGGAAGAGAACAGACCTGAGGTCTTAGGAATAATTTGTTTTGAAAAAACAAATAACCAAACAAAATACACACACAAGAGGGAAAAAGTTTTCTGTGAATTAAAGACAACACATATGCCAGAGAAAATATGGCATGTAACTGGGCCACACTACTCCTACTACTCAGGACTTAAATTTGTATAATATTGCTACAGGGCATGATGCCTGAATACCAGAGTGGCAAGAAATTGGCTTGCCCATCTTGACTGCTGGGTTATACACAAGAAAAGCTGATCGTTCACTTTAAGTTTTGACACAATTCAATTAGCTTTGTAATACATATATTTGTTTATTTTCTCTATGAACCAGAGCAACATTACACACTGCTTCTGCAGGAAGGTTTCCTGTATACAGTAAAGCAGCTCTTAAAATAGAGGAACGCCCCTTTTTTTTCCCCGCTATCTGCTGCAAAACATGGACTCTTGTTTTTATCTGTGAAGACTCATCATTATTCAAATTTCCATTTAAATTTTATAAAATCTGCTGATTCAAGCTAAAAATAAGTTTCCCTTGCTTGCACAGCAGATGAGGTTTACTACTCCAGTGTCTGATCTTAACCATTTAAAAGCAAACAACACAAAGCAACTGCTCAACCCTTAAAAAGTAAATCAACCCTTCTTGGAATTACTCAATATTTAAGGATCAAAGAGACTTAGAAGGAAAAGAAAAGCTCAAGACAGCACCACTGTCCACAGATGATCTGGTTTAGTGCAACAGTTTCTCAACACACCACAGAAGGAGGTACAAGGCACCCGGCAAATTTCAGTTATGGATGACACAAGTCCCAGGGCAGGAAACAAACAGGTAGACAGGAAGGAAACAGAGGGTCCCACAGCAAGGGAACTAGCTTTGCTGCAAGAAGAGTGGGAGATACAAGTCTTCAGGAGAGTTTTAAATATGAAAAAAAAAAAAAAAAATTTCTATGATGAAAGCAGAGAGGTATGAAGGCTAACAAGAAATAGCATGTGAAGAGGTAAAAAGCAGCACACTGGTGAAGAGAGACCCAAACAGATGAATGGGAGCAAAAAAGTTAGTAAGCAGCTACTGGCATCTCAACGGTTGAATAAAGTAAGTAATTTGGTTGAATCTAATGTCAGAAGTAACATGGAGATCAAACTGGCCTAATAGTCATGATACCAGACTAGGAGACCCCTCCAGGAGTCTCAGCTGAAAGCAACTGCACTGCAGTGGGTGAAGTCATCCTCTTTAATTAAACATCAATTTCTGACCTATCCAAATAATCTGTTACTTTCTGACCCACTAACAACAGGGAGCCATACTCCTTAAAAGAGGTTTACACTTCTGTGTATTGTGGTTTTGTCACATCCTAGTGACAAGAGTCGTTCTGCCCTCTCACCAGCTCTGTAAGGTAACTTACTTCAGCAGCTCTAGGGTTTTGTGATCCAAGGCTAATCGCGGATTTCCAGTCAGGTCCAGCTCTTGTAGTTTTGGAGGCAGGTTTTCAGGCAGTGTGACTTCACTCAGTTCATTGCAGCTTAGATCCACACACTGCAAAAGGAAAGCAGCCAAATAAGCAAGAGAACTCAGCTGCCATCAAGATCATACAAATTTTGATTAAACGTAGTAATGCATGTTTCACGAACAATAAAGGCTGCAACCAAGACCTAAGACCATTCATTTCATTTAAATAAACGGCTCTTACAAAAGAAATTCATATGGCATTTAGCCATCTTACCAGATGTCTGGGACACCTAGAAATATGTTCATTCCATTTCCATCTCTGGCCAGGTGTCATCTTGTTACAAAACTAGTAAGTTTTGTCTGCTCTTCACAGAGACAAAGATGGCCAGTGTATTTTCAGGCACTTAAGAAAAAATGGTACCGATTAAACCAGTCTTTTAATAGATAAAGGAAATGGAAATAAATTCAGCTGATGCTTCTAAGCCACTGGCATAGCAGTCCCACCTCAGAAGTCAGTTTAAACCAGGATGAGCTTGAGCAGGCTCTCAGGAATTCTGTATTTACTGAAGGATATTAAAATAAGCAGGGTTATGAACGCATGTGGAGGGGAGAGTAGTACAGTGGCAAAGGAAAAAAATACTGGAGTAGTTTTAAACATAGTTTTATTTTGTGTCACCTTAGATGGATTCATATTTAAATATGAAGTCAATAAAATGAGTGAAAGAAAAAGAAAGCTTAAATATTTCAGAAAAGATATAAAACAACAGAGAAACTTGCTGGCTATCTCCCAGCTAAGTACAAATTAGCTAGAACAAATGCATGAGTGACAAAATCCCCAAATAAACATCATTTAAAGCTGCATATCCAGATGAAAGTCAATACACAGGGAAAAATATGGCATTTTAGAACAAAACCAACTCTCTAAACCCTATTACAGGGCCACCAGTGTAGCATGCATCAAAAATTGAATAAAACAAATTGGAGAGAACAGAGCAGTCAGGTATTTAACAGAGGATAGAAGAACTATCCATATCTTTCACGAAGACCATTTTCTACTTTCAACCTGCAAAAAGAGAAAGACTTCAAAAACTTTATTAAAACAGACAGCTGAACAGGGTGTGGAGCAGCTTTTCCTAGCTACACATTTTGACCATTATGTAATTTCCATTGATACAAGCAAGATATTTTAATTTTTGTAGGTATATTCAAAGAAATTGGGTCCTGATAAGATAACCTAGTAAAATCTGGAAAATAAAAATCTCCTAGCACTTTGCTAAATACATGCAGTGGAAAAAATGCATTTCTGACCCAAATCTTGAATCCTGTGGTTGTCTAACGTGGAGGCCTTATTATCTGTGAAGAACAAACTGCTAATGTTATCTAAGCCTGATAAGGAAATCAGAGTTTAAATCTGTCACGCAAACAAAATAGTAGACAGCTTAACAGAACAGTTATTCCAGTGAGCTTTTTTCTTCTGCGCAACTCCTTGCTGCTTCCAGAGAACCAGTAATTACTTTGCAGATTAAAGAAGCTGCCAGCCGGCCTTGCTGTGTTCAACACCTCAATGCCATTACAAATTTGATGGAAAAGCATGCTGGAATAACAAGTACAAAAAAAATCGGTAAAGTAATTCAATTGTTCTCATTAAATGCCCAATACTCCAAAGGTAGCAACATTCTACAGCACATCCCTTGGTTCTTAGGCATTAGTGAAGATAAATAAGTTATCAGGTTAGGATTTCTTAGATTTTACTTGTCCTGCTTGAAGAATAGGTTAAGAGGGAGTCTCTGCGTATCTATGTTAAATTTAGTCCTTATTCTACTCCCCAGGCAAGCAGGAAAACATATTTCCTAACTGATCCCAATTTCCTCATGCATTATTTTAATGCAAGCTGGTTTAGCCCCACCCATGCAGCACCAGAAGAACAACTCCTGCAACTGCACACAGGATTTTGCTCTGGATGGGCCTGCTGGAAGACAGGGTTTAATATACAGCATTTCCTTACACTGCATTTACAGCTTTGTAACTGTTTTGTTCAAGGCTGGAAGGGACTGGAGTTATCTCCAGTTGTGGCTGAAGGTGGCCGTACCAATACTAACCTAGTTAACTATGAGAAAAACTACTAAAGATCGAGAGTTTTGTCTTTAAGATGCTACTGCTGCTAGATCTTCACTTACTTTGGATCTCAAGGTAATACTCCTGTCAAAGATAAGCTTGATCAAAAACTGCGACAAGAAACTTCCATATCACCCTTGCTGCAGCAGCCCAGCAAGACAACCATGAAAGAGAAGCAACTCATCAGTCAACAAAAACTGGATGATAAAGTAAAGCCAGGTCCCAGGTGGGAAAAGCAAGCCTGGGTCACTGAGCTCTGCGCAAGTAGTAGGGATTACTCAACTGTTTGACTGTGAAAGAACACCAGGATGCTGGATAACAATTAAAAAAAGTGCCCTTTTTTATTTTGTAAGGCAAGGAAATTGAAGTCAAATGATGGCTGTAATGAAGAGTCTGCTGGGGCATTGGCTCAGGTATATGTGCTTCCAGCTGCTCGGCCATTCGCGGAAGACATTTCAGTGTGCACAGATAAACCTAACTCTGAAGTATAAATAGCTGTCATAAAATACAATAAAAAAAACTAAAAAATGTGTTGTATAAGATATCTCAGAGACATCCACCGGCCTCTTTAACACAGAGGACAACACGTAACTCCTGTATCCTTGACTGCTGTGTGTAAAAAAGGCTTAGAGACAATTGTATCACTAAAATGACCTTGTGTTTGGAAATCCTGGAGCTACTGCAAGTGTAAAAGCATCATCATTTATACCAGCTTTCCTTACGAAATTATTTCAGACAGCATAGTAACTGCTGCTACTAACCGTTCCAGTATCACTAACTCCAAAAACATAGTATGTCAGCCTCTCAGGCTAATTAAATACAAAAGCAAAACAGCCGCTACCTCAGGTAACAGTTTCCTAAGAAGTTTAAAGTGTATGAATGCCACCTCAGTTAAAATTAACCATCAGATGAGATATAATCACGGAAGTGACATGAGACTACACGCCTTTGTGCTTTGCTACAAGCTAGCTTATTTCACCAAATGACCAAATCCATACTTAAGCAATAAATTCTGAACTCACTTTGGCACCTTTTGAATTCTCTCACGTACCTAAGAGGAGTTCTGGTTAAGCTAAGTAACGGATACAGGCAGGCAGCTGGATACACTCTTGAGCTCCAAACTGAGAAACACCAATTCTGACGTAGAGAAATCGCTAAGAGGCCAGAAGAACCCCGTTGCCCCAAAACGTACCTTCCCATCTGGCAACTACAAGAACTCATCTCATATAAGTCAAAACCAGGCTTGAGTACTGACAGGCATTTTCTTTCCACAAAGGTGGAGTCAGTCCTAGAGCACTATGCCCTCTTAGATGAAGTCACGCATGCTATATCCCTGCAGTCCCCAAACAGTTAGTGACGTCTGTGCCTCTTTCTTTTGCTAAAGAGAACTAAATTACCAAAGGGAACTAGCAGGAAGAAACTACCAGGTCTTCCAAGAGCGTTTTTCTGTGAAGCATTGTGGCAAAGTAGCACTTTAAATACTGATGCTTTTATAAAACATTCAGCTTTCCCCAAAACGCATGAACAAAAGGAAAAAGTTGATTGCTCCCTGTAAGAGTGTTTACATTATCTCTTTCTTTTTTTTAACACTACCCTCATATTTTTAAAGAAATGTTTACTGTGCAGAGCCTCGCTAACCCACCACAATTCTTCCTCTAAGTAAAAAAGCTTTGCTTCTGATTGATTCTAAATGGCCCTCCGCTTCCTCTGGCCATTGTTCCAAAGAGGGAGGAGTATTCAAAAACCCACAAGTTTGTTTGAGATTTCCTGGCTAAAACCACAAAGCTCATCTTTACATCTACTCGCTGTCCAACAGAATTATTGCTCCTGCTGCTGTGCCTGACCCCAGACACTGAGGCACACATGGCAGTCTGGGAACTTAGCCTTTTGACTTTACAGAGCGCCTGAAGGACACTTAAGTTGTTTTGAGTCCGTGAATAGGTAATCAGTTCTTGGCCTCGGAGAAGAGGAGGACAGATTTTCTGCCTTATCACAAGATTTGTACATTGCGAGTTAACCGTCTCCCAGCTCTGGCCAGCAGAAACAGCACACAGCGTGACATATTCTGCACTGTAGCCAGGTGAGAAGCAGGAGCTCAATTCACAAAAGATAAGCAGTAGTGCTCTTCAGCATAAACGCGTCCCACAAAAAGTGTCAGTAAAAGTACAGAATTACTTCTGGAAACACACACAAGAGACGGATTAAGCATTCCTCTGGTTGAGCAAAATATGACTGCAATTAGGAAAATTAAAGTAGCTTGCCTGAATACTCAAATCCTGCGCTCCTGGAATTTATCTCTGTCCCCAAGGCCTATCCTATTTTGCAGCTTCAGCGGTTTTTAACACATGCTCTAAACAAAGTCCTTTCCTACACAATCAACCAATTGCCAAGGCAGCAAGAGTTAATTACGCATAGCTCTTGCCAAATGTTTAAGTTGTATCATAACAGACTGTCACAGGAAGACAATTAACACTTATTTGGCAGAGAGGATAGGATCTAGTGAAGGTGAGCGTAAAATCAGATTTTGAGGCTCTTCTTTCATTCCACTCTGAGGCAGCACAGGGGCAAATACTTTGCATATGACCTCACAGGAGAAAGCAGCTGTCAGATCTCAGTGATTTCTGAGAATATACTATCCTGTAATGAAAGACCTCAGGAGAGAATAGAATTGGTAAAGTCGCATTATACTTGCTTCTTTCAAAGCACATTCATTCCTTACCTTTATTTCAGAAAGCTGCATGACTTCTGGGAAGACTTCGATGCAGTTGGAGTGAGCAATTACAGTATGCATACGTCTGCAGTTCATGATGGTTGTTGGAATGGCTTTCAGTTTGTTCCCACTAATATCAATTTCCTCCAACTCTTCCAGCTTGGCCATTTTGCTATGAAAACAAGAATTTGAGAATTTTTTTTTTTAATAGACACACATATTTTATTTTGAAGTGGTGATAAGAGCAGTGGTTTTCATTATTTTAAGAAAATAAAATTGCAGACTTTGATCCTTGTTCACAGCAGTGCCTGTCACCTCTCCTCACATCAGACACTAACACAGTTGTGGAACAAAATGTGTGCTTCTTCTGTCAATGTTTTGTTAATGCTACTTTTCAAATTACTTATTTTGCTTACATTCCCCCTGCTCACCAGCTCACTTTCACTTTTTCTTCCTTTCTTCCCCTTTCTTTCAACTCCACTTTCTCACTTCATCCCAAATTTTCCCCTCTACCTTCTAGCGTCCCACCTCAGCTCTTCCCCCTAATTCATCTCTCTCCCTCCCCCTTGCCGTTGAAGCCCAGCTGCTCAGAACATCACACAAGGACAAAGATGTCTCTTCCTTTATTTATTGGCATCTCTTTTCCAAGGTTGTACCCCATCAGCTTTACAGCACATCTTACACTTGAAAGATTTCTGATTAAAACAGAGTGAATTGAAAGCACAGAAATCGCTGCCAAGGCAGAATCTCCTTCTGAAGTGAGAGGATTTTTCCCTAGTGCAGTTTAGTCCACTTCCAGAGGACATTTCCAGACTGCTATGCTCACAAATATCCTGTAAGGAGAAGCCCACCAGGTGTAAGCAAAGTGACCAAGCCAGGGAAAACAGAAGACCTTCTTGCTTGACTTCAAAAGCATACTGCAGTCATGCTGAATTAGTCCAGTTGAAAAGAGTTTCAAGGGCAATCAAAACACACCAACTAACACGTAGCACTCCCTTGTCTGTGTAATGCAAGAGAGTAGCCACGTGCAAGAGGGCATAGCAGGTGAATCTACCCACTGCAGTATCACTACATTGAAAATACAGCCTGGGCCACCTTATCTCTGTGCAATTTAGTTCTCGCCGTGAAAATGTTTCATGATGCTCACCACCAGTGGGCCAGAGGCAGTGAAACCAGTTACTTACCTTGCAGGGAAGCTCTGTAGGCGATTGTAAGCCATGTGCAAGATTTTCAGGTGTGGATGGCCTGTTAACAAGGGTACGCATTTATCTGTGAGGTTGTTATTGGTCAAATACAACTCCTGCAAGATGCTATGGGTTTCTTCAGAAAGAGTGGCTGGAGGAAGCATTTCCAGTTTGTTGGCAGAGGCATTAAGAAATCTCAGGCTGCAAAGAGAAGTTGCATAAGGGAGTTCAGTGAAACATCCTGCAGGTTTTGTCTAGAAGTATAAATAAAATCTCTATTTTTAAGAGTTAAGACAGTTATAAAGCAAAGATCAAAAGCAACATGTTCACAAAAACTGACAGAGAGTTCAAAACTAGCATTATGTGAACAAAACTTCTGATCACGTTTTTAAATGAACACATTTGTACAAACAAAACATCCGCACAATATGTACATAAAAATGCCTTTATTCCCTTATCAAGACCTCATTACCTCCAACACTACTACAGATGTACCTACAGGTAAGAGCAATAACAAACCACATCATTTCCATATTCATTCCACATAAAAATGAATTCTGAATTCATCATCAATGAACCATGAGAGTACAGCTGCCCTTCAAGTGACTAAAAGGAGTTATTGGTAAAAAAGCCAGCCAATTTTTTAGTATTTTAAATACCGGCTAGGCTGCAGACAATATTTTGTTTAAGCCTGCATGCCTGAAAGCAACTACAAAATATGAAAAAGTACTCTTTGAACATTTGGATAACAAAAGATGCACCAATCACAAAAAAAGCCCTGAGACCAAGCAGTAATTTGCCTTTTAGATTTTAAAGGGAGACAGTGCTAATAGTAACTTACATTTTAAAAGTTATATGCTTGCTTGCTGATGTATGCAACAAGACAGCTGGATCTATATGCAGCTCCTGAGTGCCCTTCCCCTGCCCCCCAAAGTAGCAGAAGCCCTTGTCAGTATTTTCTGCCATCCCACCACAAGCAGCAAAAACTGAAGAAGCACAGAAATGACGTTATTCTTCCTCCCTCAAAGGACTTTTTCCAGGATGGGAACAAGACCTGTTGAGGTATAGGCACTGTCCACTCCTGCCAGTCAAGTTCTGTGGGCAAAGGATTCGTACTTCTTTAGGGGAGTTTGGTGATCACAGCAGCACTGGAGGAATACACACTGTAGGCACCTTGAGGGCTAGAATTCACACAAGCAATTCGAAAGAAATGGAAAAAATAAGGCTATCCTTTAGTAACCAATTCTGGCATGACCATGCCTTTTCAACAGAAATAAGATCTCTCTCTTCCTCCCTCCCCTTTTCAGAAAATGCTGCATTGGAGAACTCATGATACAAAAGTAAGTGTGCGCCTGCCAGTCTGTAGTGACTGCATTCAAACCAGGCTGTACTGCTGCTACCAACTAATGGGAACGGGCAGCTGCAATGGGCAAAGCTGCGTTCAAGAAACAAGACTCGGCAATGAGCTGGCTGAGGCCTATAAAACCACCAATCAGGACACAAAACGTAGGTGTGCTCCTGTCATCGATCTTAAGAGAAAGTGATAAAATATTGATAGCTTCTCCCATGCACGCAGGAATCCACACTGACCTTTAAGGTCTATTAATGAATGAAATGGATTTGCAAGAGTTGCAGCTGGTTGAAACTTGCTCAGCAGCAACTAAGGGTCAGACATGCTACAGAGGAGCCACGTGGAATGCCAAAGGATTAAAAACCCCACCATTTCCATTAGCAGTAAAAATCTCTCAGCACTGCACAGAACTGAAACTAGGTTAGCTGTTTTACACAAACAGAGGAGTCCACTTCGGAGAAACAGAGTTTAATTCTCAGGCTCATTCATTATTCACAAGGGTGGTAAAACTCCAGAGGAGGAAGGGAGGAGGGGGAGGATTAATACAGAGAAGGGAATAAGCAGCTGAAAGGGTTTTTAAAATTATTTATTTATTCTAAAAAGATGCTGCTTAATTTCACCCTTTAGCTATAAACTAAAAATATATTAAGCTCATTCAATGTTGGATTATTAAACTGAAGCACACCACATCAACAGTTCCTGTACTTAATTAAACACCAGTAAGCACACCTATTGCTAAAGTACAGACAACTATTACTTGGGCAACTTCAGTCTAATATGCATGATAGTCTTCTCTCTCTCCACAAAAGAGGCATTTTGATTAATATTAAACCCACAATATCTTCTGTATCACTCATAGGACAAAATGGTCATCTTCAGCTCAGCCTGGAAAGGCTTAAGTAATAAAAAGGTTTAAGGCTGCTGGGAAAAGTGAACTTTCACAGGAATATGATGGGGATGAGGAGGTGGCAGAGAAGCATCCCCCAAGAAGGGGCATGTTCCACTTCCTGAAGAGGAATCTGTATTTTACTTGCGTTCTTGCAAGCTGCAGCAGAATAACCTTGAGTGTTTCACAGGTAACTTCTTTTAATAACCAAAGAGCCAAAAAGATAACCTAGAGAGCATCCAATGGCTGTGAAGTTCAGAAGAACATAAGTTCGCTGAAGTACAGCTAGCCCAAAACACAGCTGAAAGCTTCCAAGTAAGAAAAGGTACATTGCTCTGATAAAGCTGAAATAAATAGTCTACTATAATGAAGACATTTTAAATTCAAAAGGAAAATGAATCAAACAAAAGCTCTTCTGTTTTTAATAAACTTTCAACATTGGTGGAATACAACAAGAAATTTCAAGCTGTTCTCTCACTGGTATTAAAAGTGGCTGGAATCTGCATATTCCTGCCAAAAATAAGTTTTGATACATATATTTTCCATTGGGGAAAGGAGAGAGGAGAGCTGTTGCTCTGTACCCCACCGCCCTTTTTGCCAAATCTTCCAGAGAGTGATACAACATTGGAAATAAATCCCCAGCGTCCTGACCTACAGCTTAGCGCCTTGATGTGAACGATGGTTAGGTGGCTAGCAAAATGTTGCCAACAGTCTAGAACAGGAACCCTGCGGTAACAGGGCATATCACCTACCCCATACATAACAACTAATGGCTCAGTAGCACTCAACAGTCAAGTTCAGGATAGTCACACACTAATCTCTGTCTGTAGCTGACATCACTGGAATTAAATTAACTTTTCAGAAAAAAGTATGCTTCTTATTTACATGTTCTTTTTGACCAGCTGTTGCATTAAAATGGTAAAACCATTCTGAAACGATAATTCTTTCAAGATATTCTTTGGATTAAAAAAAAAGGGGGGGGGGCGCGACACACCATTCTTTGGGCAGAGAACAGAATGAACCAGCAGATTGCTACTGCCAAAGCTTTGTCAATTCTGTGCTTATGTCCAAAAAAAATATCTGTACTTGCCCATCAGGTTCTCCCTCACGCAGATTTAACACAAGTCCTCCTCCAGGTTATTTCCTCTCCCCTGTTTCTTCATCCTCACACAACATGCCAGCTGCTAACTTAGAAGGCACATCTTACAAATGCCCTCCAGAGGAGTGGAAATTTACTTGGGCACAACTGTTCTCATCTCTCTTGTGCATGGACTTAAACTGATTCATGTTCCTTGAAGATATCCCACTCATATTGCTTATCAGATGGAAGCAGAATGTCAAGTATTAAAGCTCAGTCCAAAATTAATTGTTTCCCTTTCCAATTCCACCCACACACTATACCACAAGCTCATGAAATAAGTACAGCATCACTACAAAAACCTGAATTCAGCAGCCTGCGCACATACCAGAGTATAACATAGTGAGGAGAGCATGAATTAGCAAGTTGGAGATTAAGAAAGAAACGAAGGCACTGGCAGGGAGATGCCAGAATTCTTCAGCTTTGACAAGATGCAAATTCTCCTCTGGGGCAATAATATAAACATTGATCTCTGTCCGGAATAAGTCACCTTTGGTTTTACAGGGTAATAAAGTACAATCCCTAGCTGGATATAACTTCTCCGAGAGACAAAACAGAAAAAAAGACTGTCCCAAAGAATAAGCTAGAATCAAGGACAGAGATTTAATTCAACAAAACAGACCTAATATGCAGTCACATGCATTTCCTATTTAAGCCCAGAGGATTCCGATCTCAGTTTGAACTTCCAAAAGCAGAGGAAGAAAATCTTCTACTGAAAACTGCAAAAGGTTCAAAATTTTTTAACAGCAATGCCTACCTCTAGCACACATAAAAGCTGAATATAGACAATTGTGAGAATACAGCATCTCCTAATTCCTCAGCGTTTCCTGAGTTAGCTTGGCAAACTTGGCTTGCTGGTAAGACACAGCCACCACTGAAAAATATGTGTCCTCCAAAAAGCTTAGGAATGTTCAACGTTAAAAGGAGCAATGCAGACAACTGCATCCAATGGCGACGCAGCAGCAAATCAAAATCAGTGTGCTTAGCTTAGGATATGCAGAGAAATCAAGATCTCCAGTTTGGCCTGTGCTCCAAGATCTCCATCAGCACAGAGCAATCAAAATACAAAATTTTTTCTTCAGTCCCTTCTGCAGAGACATGCCCTCAATTTCTGATCGCCTAATCCTAAAATAATTTATGATTGTGGTAGCAGGCGCGTGAGGAAGAATCCTCCAAGATAAGCACGTCTGGGGGGGAAAAGAAAGAGGGGGGGAGAAATCAAGGCAGTTTTGCCAGCCCTTGCAAAAGAGGGTATTTCTTCTCCTTACAAAAAAAAAAATAAAACACATGAGAGGACGGAAACATTCGAGTGAATCCCCTTCCTGTTGATGGACTGCCAAAAAAACCACTTAACTGCTGCTGTCTCCTCAGCTCTTACTTTCTAAACTATCTTTAGCTCTTTCATTAACTGGGATTTCCCCAGTTTCTAATGTATCTTCTTGCAACCCCTAACCTACCAGCAAAGAAACAAATGCAGCTAAGTATTTCTGCAACAAAAGTTTCAAACACTCAAATAGCTGTTTGCATTCGTTTGACTTTGTTTCCTCCCTCACTTCTTCATCCAGGATAGGACTGAATACTTGCATCAAAAAGCAACAGCCACAGAGGGTGGAAATGGCAAGTATCAAACAAGAGCAAGTTTAACTGGGTCGCCTGCCAGAACCCCAGGAAAAAAAGGAAAAAATCCAACCCCAAACCTCCCAGACCTAAATCAAACTAAATAAAATCAAAACAAACAATCAAACGGAAAATCAAAACAGATAAAACAGCTGAACAAAGCTGAAAACAAGAATCATGCAGACAAGAGCCTAGATGGGCTCTGAATAACTGACACTGGCATAGCCACCACAGCTCGCCACTACCAGGCACTACAGAACAAAGCCCAAGGTTTAAGCTGCACACATCGCAACTACACATCTTCACCACACAACTGCTTTAAACAGTCCCACGGCTGTTTTAAGGGTTTATACTGAAGGCATTCATACTAACTGGAAAGGAAGCTTAGGCAAGAGGCAAACCCTCGCCCTTGACCACTGTGTCTCCACTTTTAAACTCCTGTGACCACTGCCTGCCGCTTTTCTACCACACCCAGCTAAAGCTCTTGAATGCTTGCTCGTCTTATCTGAAGAGCATTTTGTACAAAAGTTTTCATGCCACATTAGACAGTGGTTTGCTGCAAGCTGGTCAAGGAAGGCAGTAAAAGGTCTGTACGAGAATCGGGCAGAGCGGGAAAGGCATCACAACAGATGAAGCAGTGGATGGAAATGAAAGGCTGCAGGAATGCGGGTGCACAAAAGAAAATGTTCAGGACTCAGATTGTGAGTTTTCCCCATCAGCTGTAGCACTTGCATGAATTCTCTGTTTTTTGCAGCATCTGGTAATGAGAAATGAAGAGATTATCTGGCTGCCTCTGTGGCGCTCATCTTGCCAAGAAAATCCCCACCCTACAAGAGAAATCCTTGCTAACATGATCAAGATGTGCATACTTTCGGTGCAATAAACAGAACCAAGTCTGCCTTGGTCAGAGAAATGTTTCATAGGCTACTCCTCAATTTCTCCTCGTGTAACAGTTTAAAATAGAAAACTAATTAAAAAGCAGACCAACAAGATATCCCTGAATGACACTCTTCAGCAGAGAATGACACCTTTTCATTGGTTTTTGAAGGATTAAGGCAGAAAAGCGATGTTCGTTGATTCCTTTATGAAGAGAACAGAGGTTTTTCAGTATTTTTTTCTTTTTTTTTTGTGGAAGTGATATTCTCTCTTTGTGCACCAATGCACTGATTTCCCTCCCTTCCTCAGATGTTCTAGATGTCAAAGCCCACCAGTGTTTGTGCTGAAGTTTGCCCAAGGCACTTCACACCCACTTCGGCAAATATTCAGGATTGAGAAGGAGAAAGCATTTATAATTCACAGCATGAGGCTTCATATCCAGACAAGATATCATCTGTCAGTTGCACAGACCCAAGTACCTTTCCAAAAAAATAAGCTAATCTTTTCAAGGCTGCAAAAGCTAAGCCATTTTACGGAGAGATAAAGGTTCTGTAAGGTAAAGTGATTTGTCCAACATTATGTGCTGGGTAGAGACCATGGCAGAGCACTCAGGAAACCCAGTTCTCTTGGCACATCTTTCAGTCCAGACTGTGCTTCCCAGGGAATGCTTGGAGAAGAGAAGCGTTTTACCTTTTTAAAACAAAACAAAACAAACCCCTGAACACCTTCCCCTGGCCCAGACCCATTTCTGTTGACATTTAGCTGCTGACAGATGCAAACATTTGAAAACAAAATAAAAAGAAAGATGTTTCCTGTAGGAAATTCCCACCTTAAAACTCGGACACTGTGCACTGATCTGGACTTCAGAGTTATCACTTTTGCAGCAGTCGTAGGAGCACCAGCATGGACAAGCTCTTTGCAAGCTAAGTCATCTAAAGCAGTAAAGGGCTAGGGAACAAGGGGTAAACCCCCACCAACTCTTTCAATTATCACCACAGGCAAGTGAAGCTGCTTCAGTGATGAGATGCCAGAATGGCTAAGCTCTGTTCATCTCCTGCAACATTATGTGACTTTGTTAATACCCACAGAAGACTCTGAAAACACATGCTCTGTACTGCTCAGAAGCTGCAGAACATCAAAGCTGCAGAGAGGAAAAAATCCCCAAGCCTAAATGAGCCATTTAATACTGTTCTTCAATATACTTTCTAATTCTCCCTCTTCTTGGCACACTTTTCACAAACTTCTGGATATCTACCCCCAATCCTGGTTTTAGCCTGTACTTGCTCATTTTGGCATCACAAAAAAAACAAAACAAAACAAACAAACAAAAAAAAAAACCAAAACCCCCAACTGTTACAGTTTTGTAGCTCAATTTAAAAAGACGAGTTGCAGTATAAAAAATTCAAGTTCTCTCACTGCCAAAATTGCATTAATCTACATCCTAGACCTACAACCTGTTTTACATAGAAATTTTACAATATTATTTCTCACTTTGCTTTCAAAGATGCCAGTAGCTTTCTGAAACCTACTTAAAGGTTTCTTTCCTTTCCAAGTTAAGAGATAGGAATTTAAACTTGAGACCTGTAAATAGCATTTTTTTCTGACCTATTTTTGCAGCTACCTGTAAAAAAAAAAAAGCTTTTTACAAGGTTTCACTTCTAAAGTTCATACAATCTCTAATGTACAATAGTTTGAAAAGTCATCCACAAGACAATTATAGCTGCTGATGTGAAACATCCTTGCCACATGAATAGGCTATGAACTTCACCACTTTTAAACATAAATGTGCCAGATAATCACAATTATTACAGTAGTGACATTGTTAAGTTTCAATGCTTTGACTGCATTTTACATAAAATTTCAACTGAAACCGTGAATTAACATGAGAATAACTTTGCAGATAATCAGTTTATTCCAAAGGTGGTACCATATACGGGCTTGAATGTGAACAGGTATGCAACAGTGTTGTTAAAAAAAAAAAAAAAAATCAAAATTTAAACGTTCTTTAAAGTAAACAGAGGCTTAAATGTCATATTGGTTTCCAGAACCAAAACTCAGTCCTACTAAAGTTCACCTTTTGAAAGATAACTTTTAACCTAAATGATAAATTCCTAAGAACATTGCCATTCAAGAGTAAACCAAGTTAAGAGTTTGTTTAGAAACCATCTCAACCACCAATCTAATTCTCCTACTCCCAACGCTGTGAATCCCAGGAAATCTAACCAGAAGTTCATGACAGAATGAACTGCAGCATAAAAGCAGGCATTTCGCAATTCTCTTAATTGGGTGACGAGCTGTGACAGTGAGATCACCACTACTTTTGCTTCTCCACCTCTCAAGAAACCCAGGAGCTATGCGTTCCTTTTGTCACAGCTAGGATCAGAAATAAAACCCCACAGCACACAATCTCACTGTCTGTTAAATTATGCATGGGTTGAGCACTCAGAAATCCCATGACTATAAGTGAAAGCACAGAGGTGCAAGGAACGCTGACACCAAGCGGGGCAGCCCATCTACCATTCCCAGACTATACTACCAACCTCCTATATTTCAATCACAGCCACTTTACAGGGTATGTTCATACTCAGGGAGAAAGATTATGAAGACTGTGAGACTAACGAAACAGCAGCATAAAAATAAGAATCCAGGAATCAGATCAAGTGGTGACACCAGCTAAATTAGTGAAAAACCTTTGAAAAACAAAAAAAAATCCACAAAGCAAGGAGAGGGGAATAACTGAGTTATTCTGACAGCCTTATGCACAGATTTTGTTTTGTTTGGCAGGTATAAATAAGTTCTAGCCTCTGACTGAAGGGGAAAAAAAAAGCTTTCACACTCCATCAAACAAGCCTAAGAAATATGTATTTAAAGAAACTGCCACTAACCCATCTCAGAGTATGTAGTAGAAAATAGCATGTGCTTCGCTTTACAGCTACATTTCAAGAAGTAGGTGTTCAGCAGGAGCTTGGTGGGGAAAAAGAAGCAACCATATAAGGCAACAAAACCAGAATAAAAAGAATGTGTTTTGGTGAGTTGGGCAGACATCTGTTCTTAGCACACGAGGCTTGGGAACTTTCAAATTAGGGGAACCTCAGATTACCCTTTCAGTTAGGAAGTAACACACAAAGCAAGGTTCCTCACACACAAGTTGAGATTGAATTTCTTTATATTTACCTGTCTGCTTTCAAAAGCAGGTTAGATGGCAGTTCAAGGAGCTGGTTGTGTTGCACGTCCAGGACCTCCACTTGTGTTCGCTCAAGCCGATCTGGTAGCCTTCCTAACATGTTATGTCCTGCCAGCAGCTTACGCAAGCTACTATTGTAAAACAACCTTAGAGAAAGAAAAAACACAAAAAAAAATGAGAAAAACCTAAACCGAAGAGTTGATTTGAGAATTTAGGTGCACTATTACGTTCATTACAAAGAAAGTGATTCAGCCAACTGATCGGCAGACATGGTATTAATTACGCACAGATCCAAGAATGTCTTCCCACTCTCCACCAACTTCTTGACAAGGTTGCTCAGAGACAGGGAATAAGGTTTAAGGATGATTCAGGAACAAAAGTAGTGAGAAAGGGTTATCTTATTGCACTGTATAAAACATGAATATAGAAGCACGACAGTGAAGGAGGTAATTGCTAACAATGGCTGCAGAAAACTGCACATGTGGGATCCCCCTAGCTAATGGAAGAACTTCAGAAGTGTGGGTGAAATCACCAGTCACCTCACAAGCTTCATAGTGCTCTATTCATCATATGCTGACTCATAATCCAATGCAATTCCCCACCCCCCCATTTTCCTTTTCTGTTAATACCAGACTAGCATAAAGCCTCCTTTCCAGTTGTACAGCGAATGAAATTTATCTAATCGGCTTTACTTTCTTGAGCTTTTACAAGCGATAGATGACCTGGAGTCCCATCCCCCTGCTCCATTTTTTGGGGGGCTGGGGGAGAAGGGGAGGGGGAGAAGAGGGCAATGTAAAGAGACAAGAACAAACAGCTGTTTTGATCAAATAGTAAAGTTAAAATTTGCAGTATAAACAACTTAACAAGGAGTTTAAAATCGGCACCTAAAGACCTCAAAAACAGAGCAACTCAATTTTGAATGGGAATCGTTTTCAGCAACTTAAGAAAAGATTATTCTTCATATGCCACCTGTCTTACATTCCTGCTACCGCACTGTTTAATCTGGCAAGCCTGTGCATCATGCTGACCTGTTTCAATCGAAGAATCTCAAATTACTCAGCATTAAAGCAAAAATCTTCTTCCCTCTGTTACAATGACCCAAATACACATAAAGAGCCTCCCTGCCCCTTCTCTACAATACATCAGGTCATCGGTTTATTGTGCCAAAATAATCAATGAAGTATGCTGAGTATTTTCCCCTTGACAGATAGAGTCATACTCTGTATCTGTGTGCCAGTGTTAACAGTTATCTCAGTTGGCTGGATTGTCTGCATTATGACCATGGATACAAGTCAACAGCCAGACATACCAATTCCAAAAGGCTCAACACAGGGTGAAAAGATTTACTGTAACAGTGATAAGCATATCTATTATGTTTTCATCATTTAACCATTTTTGTTTCACTCCACTTTTAGTTGAAAATTTCTGTTTCATTTCCTAATCAAGACTGGACAGTATCACCAACACCAAACATTACAGGGAAAAGCAGAATTGGTTGACGATGATTCCAAAAAAATCTACCATGTTGGGTTGGTTTTTTTTTTTTTGATGGGTGAGGACAGTGCCATTTTACAATAAAAAACGTTCAAGTCATGGCAAAAGCTTTAGCAATTACCTTTTCCATGAAAATATATTTTATATATAGTTCAGAAGAACCGAGTAAGTCTTTGGGGTATTTTTTTGTTTGTTTTCTCTTATTTTCCAAGTTACAGAAGCACCAACAGAACTGGGCTGCCTGAAGAGAGACTGAACCGCCAGCATTTAACTAAGCAAGCTCCTGATGAGCCTGGGACACCTAGTTATCAAGCTTGGTGGGGAACCAGGATGCTGGGACTGCTCATTGCTATGGGCAACTTTCCCACTTGCCCAATTCCCACTGGAAGTTTTGATGGGATCAGAAAGTTTGAATGACAAGCATGTTGCTCTGCATCAGCATCTTCTGAAAAAACATGGTTTGGTGAAAGCATTCAACCAATTCCTTTGGTATACAACTGTTTGAGAGAACACAATGTTGACTGCAAGCATCTTTTACAAAACGGGCTAAAAGGAATAAAAGTACACACAGACATCTGTTCACTGGTGGAAGCAAGGTCATTTTGGCAACTCTTAATTGAAGCATTTCCATTTTCTTTGGGGAATCTCTGGCAACGTCAGTTTTATGACAATGAATTTATCCTGCCTAGCTAAGACTAAGTACCCTTTTTGTTACTTTTCAGTACTTTTAAAACAGAAATGGCTGCATTACAACCCAGTGTACATTGGTCCCATTTTCTTTAACTGAGAAACATCAGTACACAGCCTATCTCAAATGCTTCAACTCTTTGTCTTCCAGGATTGTTTTTCTGTTTCAAGAGGTAAACATACATAGCATCAACTGCAGTTTGTTTAGATTAGGTGAAACCTTCAGCCTTCCAGGAAACTGCTGGTCAGTCAGGGCTCGAACATTTGTGGTTAGAGTTGCAAGCACCCACCTAGGAGAGTCCTGCTCACTGACTTCACAGGTTTTCAGAGCACTACTCTATGTAGAAGGAAAAGCACACAGCAGCACACATGAACACACTTACTGGGCACTAATATTTACCTGATACTTAATAGTAGGTCTATATGCATGAGCCATTTGCATTTGAATCCAGACCCAAATTTCCCTAAAGTTTAACAGACGTTCAAAGCCTGTGTTTTGAACTGGACCTTAAAATTGAGCTGACTTATTAGGAGCTAAACTATGTAGACACAAACTACAAAGAAGAGCTTTCAAAGATAAGCTGTTTCCTGAGGTTAATGATAAGATGGCAGGAGAGACAAGTGGGATGTTGACTGTACCTAATTTCAGCTAATCATTAATCTCCCAAAGATATCTGGTATGCCTTGATAGTCCTTGCTGTTATGAAGTGCAGATGAAAGGCAAATGAACTTTTGCTCCCCCCGCCTTCTGAGTAGGTGCAGTTTCACTTTGTGTGAAAAAACAGAGGGATTAATAGGCTGCATGTTAGCCCATTAGTTTGCTTGGTAAATCTCCTCACATCCTTGTCTGCCCACGTTTCTGAAATATATTCTCTTCCCATTTCTGACACTAAAACTGCCAGTTTACACCATATGGCACATTCATCTGACCCAGGCAAAACTATTCTTTTTGGTTTCTGATGCTCTTCTGTGCTGTACAGCTCCATAAGGAAAATATTTAATATCTCATCATATACTAGCTGTCTACAATCTTCAATGGCTATGCACATTCCCATGCAATTTCACCCATTGCGCCTAGTATGTTCTCCCTCTTTCACAAGACTTCTTTTGAAGCGTACAGAGCAGCCAAGAATGACAGCTCTCTTCCAGTGAAGTCAGGGACTTAAAAATTCTCAATATCAGCACCTGACCTGGAACAGATCTCTCTAGAAAAAAAAACAAATAAGAGCCATTCATTATATAAACTCAACTCCTATTCTCCTTCCTGTTCATTTGCTTTCCTACCATTTGTATTTATCAATTTTAAGTTTAGACTTCTGGAAAAAAAGAGATCATCTTTGTAGTGAAGGTGATTGCTCTACTTGCAGGAGTTTGCTTGATTGAAGAGGCTTTACCTTCTCCTCTCAATCCTTTTTCACTCAAAGGGGGCTGTGAACTGGTGTCTCTGGGCACCATTGAAACTAAATTACAAGTTCTGGATCTCTAAACTGTCATGCAAAGTTATGACTGTAAATGTTTAATATTCATTATTAAAAATGAAGGGCTTTCCTGCCTGAACAGCCACATGAACAGCTTCAAAACTTCCACCTGGAGTTCAAAGGCACTGCTTTCTCTGCATGAAAGTAAAAGAAGAAAGGCTGGGTGGAAGCTTGAGGCATGACGACACCCCACAAGGTAAAAATAAAATCAAACAAAAGATAAAACGGGCCCGACAGTCACTGGAACAAGCTAAACACTGAATCAGCAATTATTTCTGAATTGCTTATCCTGTTCCACATTGTGCAACTGGTCTGCAAGACTCACCGGGCAGGCAGCTCACGTATCTGATTGTGGCCTACATCCAACACTTCCAGTTTCCTGCTGTCACATACCCACTCAGGCAGGTTTTCCAGGTGATTTCTATGAATAAAGAACACAAAGAGGTATAACTAAACGATAATTGAGACGTAAAGGCTATTAAGAATACAGCCTCAAGAGAGATATAGAAACCTGCAGGAAATAAATTTGCTGCATAGTATGTTTCCTATGAGATTGTATCACCTCTTCCTCTCTAAGGGCACTACCATTGGAGTAAGGTCCTGAGTGGTGGGGCAAGAAAGCTAGCAGCCATATTATCTCCCAAGATGTGTAACCACTAAGAAAATGGAAAAAGCTGCTTCTCAATTATCTAGGAAGAAGTATTATGAGTATCAGAGGATCGAGGATGAAGAAGTCTCTCCATGGAGAAGAAAATTTGTGAGATACTCCTCAGAAGATATTCACACCCTATACAGTTGAAACATACCTCTTTGACCTCCCATAAATTCAATCCTGAAACCCACTCTACCACTTTTCAGCTATCTCTCTGACTAGAGCAAAATCTTTTCTTTTCTCCTATCTTTGAAGTTGTGTTTTTTTTCTTGCATTTGTCTTCACAGAAATTGACCCTTATAAAAATTAAGTCTTAGATGTATATTTTTCCAAATGTTGCACTGAAAACATGCAGCTAAGGCACAGTGGGGCACCCATGTATCCTGCCTTAAAAACAAAAATCAGCAGCACAAAATGCATGGAGGAGATTTTCGATTTATGCTCATTCACGTACTTGTATCCTGTGCAAGCGCAATAGCCTTTAACCAAAATATGCGATAGCAACCCAACCCCTCTTTATCCTCAGATAGCTTCCTTTTCAGTCTCAGCGGATGTCCCAAGTTCCAAGTGAGCCAAGAAGCTAAAGACACCCTACCCATTTAGTTACAATGCCATCACTGAACTGAGGCACAAAAAGGGTTTTGTGATCAAAATCATGCATTCTGCACCAATGTCATTTACAGCTAAATGGAGAACACAGCTTTACAAAGAATGCTTTTCAATAAATCACACTTATTTAGTCACACCTGTGTGTTACATTTAGGTGCCCAACACAAATAACTCATGGTTGATGAAACTTTGAAGTTGATGGCCACTCAGCCAGGTCAACCCACTAATAGTTAAAATCACCCTCAACAGCTTGAAAGTGCTTCAAGCAGGCTTTTTAATGAATGAGATTATCACTTCAACATGCAGATGAGTAATTCCCTAAATAAGACAAACATTAAGCACACGTATAAAGTGTTTTCCTGATTCAGTTCTTAAACTGTAAACCGAACTAAAACACTCCTTTTTCAATTTCTTTCCTTATCCCACCTCCCTCATTAAGGTGAGATTTACAGATGCATTCAAATGGCAACTGCAGTCATCCTTGTAGCAGCCAGGGCTGTGGAGAACAACAATGATCTTCAGGAACTGCTGAACTGACGAGTAAACTATCAAACCGTCACCTACACTGGGCTTGTGACACAGACATATCCAGAAAGGAACTTCACCAATATGAGACATGTACAGAACTGTGTTATATCTCTATAAGATAGGAAATCTTTAAGTCAGGGAAACTCTTTTCCTTTAACTATAAAGGCTTATTTTGCTTTTAGTAATAAAAAAATTTAAAAAGTAAATCTATAAAAGGGAAACTGGGAAGAACCGGCCAGTAGAAAAAAGCCAATCCTCTAACTCTGAAAATCAGTCTTCTCATATCTCAAGGTCCAATTCCTGTCCCCACTCCCTCCCAGTAAAATACCAGTGAACACCCTTTTTCCATAAGCCTCATTGGTATGTATCTTATAGGCGCAAAAAAAAAAACCCACATATTCTTACCTAGAAATATCCATATAAGCCAGGCAATTAGGAACTGGATACACATCAAGGTGAACAAGTTCTAGGGGGAAAAATATATAAAAACAAAAGTCAAGATAAAGATTTGCACCTAAATGGCTGTTCCGTAAGAGTTACTTTAAGCAGCTATCACCCACAGATTTCATAACAAGTCAGTAACCTAAAAAAATTCTGAGGATCTGGACCTTTGTGAACTGAGTTTTGTTGCTTTATTATGTCTGAGTATATTTCCTGTATTACATTGTACTTGCTATGACAGACACTGCATAACTGATCAGAGAGGAGAAACTGGAGGATTGTAAAAATTTCATGAAAAATTCTCATTTTTCCATTTTTGTCTCAGAGCTGTAACTTCACCTCCGCCACGCTCTGTCCAGAATAGTCAGTCACAGATCTGCTGTACTTTTTTTCACGGGTCACTAATGGTACAGGCACGGGAAGGGAGACTCTCCAGTCTGGAACAGCAAGCTACAGAATACTTTAGAGTCCTCCAGGTCATAGCAAGATCCAGAGTATTTTTCAACACAATACACGAGCCTTTGCATCCCTGTGGAGTTCCTGGTTGCCAGGCAGCCTTACAGACCTTTCACTAGCAGTAGTTGAGACACTGTAACGTTGTATTTTGATTGCTTCAATAATATTTCATATCCTAAGGTTTTTAGGTAGCTAATGCTTAGCATTAAGGTTGAAACAAAACCAGCAGACATCTATTTAAGCCTACAGAAAATCCACTGAAGTGAAAGTATAACAAGCACCACTGTTCCTTTGGAAGACGAGACTAAAACAAGGTGGCTGAGGATGCAAAGAGAGGATAACCAGAAGGAACAGCAAGACCAAACAGAGAGTTGATTGCAAGATATGGGTTGACTTGGGTTCTCAGCTCACATTGCACAGCACATGCTCAGATTATGTTAACTTTTCTCAGCTACAAAGATCCTGGCATGAATACTTAATGAAGGCACAAGCTTGGATATCATTAAGATGACAGCCTTTTAAAGGCAGTTCAGACTATTCATCAAATTCACAGCTCTCTGAGCTTGCATTTTGTTTATTCCATACCAAACTACTCCAAACAATAAAAATGGTGGTGAAAACTGAATATTTTAAGTAATAGCAGCTTCCAGAGACAGATCAAACAAATCCTATTCATGGAACACAGGAGTTATTCAACTGGAAAAGGCTGCATTATTTTTATCATCAAATACAAATGAAGTTACTCATTATAGATTTCGTAGCTTTCTGGCCAGAGTAGGCAGCTAGAGAAAGTAGCAAAAACATATATTGTTTTAGTTTGTCTCGCAAATGGCCACTTGTTCAAACTTTCTCAACTCTGGGGAGAAGCAATAAATTCCTTATTTGCCTTAGGTAAAGCAAGACATTAATACAAACCCAAAGAACCGACAACTTCAAGACCCCTCCCCTGCTGACATAGAGAGGAATTTCAACCCCAATTCTAAGATTTTCACAGTTTTGACCTCCAAATCAGTAGCCCAGTGTTATTTGAAAGTCGCTTCTGAAGGTCAGAACTGCCAGTAGCATGATACAGCCCATATGAAACCCTTTTATCCAAGGGTCATGCCAAGACCCTCCTGATTCCTCCCAATTACGTGCACTACACTCCACAAGCATCCCACAGAGAATCAGGTACGAAACCAGAAGTCAGATGACCACACCACAGCTGCCTTGAAAACACACTTACCATTCGAGGAAGCATACAGCGCTTTGAGAAAATATCCACTGATTTTGAGGGTTACCAGTTGATTTCGTTCACAGTGTAACACTTCAACATTGTTAAAAACTGTTGCATCCAGCTCCCCGAGTTTGTTGTCTCTGAGATCCAGTTGGGTCACATGATGCAGAAAATCTATTTCATCGGCTTCCAATCTCCTAATTGAATTCAATCTTGCAGACAAAAAAGGAGATTAAAGGTAGTTACATGGCAGGCTCCTGCTGACAAACCAATGCTAACTCTACAATCAGTTGCACTGGATTAAACTAGCATGCCTCCAGGTTTTGATCAAGGTTGGTTTTAAATATTTCTCCTTTGTTATGGTATTTTAAAAGCAGGATGGATCTGCTCTGTTGTTTTATACATCGTGACAAAGAAATGATGATGCCAAGCTCCTTCCAAACTACTTTGAAAACTACTGATAAAAAGCTCTGCAAGAAGGCAAGTATTACCGTTATTGCATCTATAAAAATAAAAGATGATCTGGCTGTTGTTTGTGCCTGATAGTTTGGAAAAGAACAAAACCTCTACAGTTCCTGCTGGTCTATCATAATAATCATCTGCTGGAAAAGCCTGAAAGATACGAGTAAGCTGCAGATATAGGAGACTCTTGCCTTATTGAAAGGCCAAATTGAGATTTATGAATTCACATATATTCGCCTCTCGCATCACCATGCTCCACAGCAAGCAAATTCAGAGACCTGAAAATGGGTGTTGAAAGAAAACAAAGCAAAAAGCCAAGACAAGTGGGTCTGTCAGATAAAGAGAACTGGTTTTATCACATCTTCACTGTAGTGCATTGACGCTGCTAATACTCGGCAACTTCCCCAGAAGTTACAACTGAATGAGATTATCTATAACCCAGCAATGTTTGAGACTGCAGAGCACTCCAAAGAGTTTGGTTTCCAATTCCCAGCTCTGAACACAACAATAAAAACAGTATGGTAACTTCTGCTGGCCCATTTAGCCTCCCTAGCAAGGATAAGGGGAAACACCTACAGGTCTGTTGTTTCTCTTGCTTTCAAAGAGTTGCTCTCTGTGTAACAGTTGTGCTTTTGGAGTAGCTACATTTCCCAGTTAAAAGAAAATGGGTAGTACGTGTTCTCCAACACCACAGCCTGCTTTTTCTGTTTTCAGTTTACAAGCAGTGCTTCGTTCTGATTTCACTGAAGCAAAGCACTTCACTGTGCAGCAAGTACAGTGTTCAAACATGTTCGACATTTACTATTCCAGGTAGTGTTACAAAGAACCACTGTTCACTGCTTGCTGCAGAAGGGATGAAGCAGACAATGACAGGCCTGGAACTGTACCACTGGACTTCATGGTCAGCTCAGCCACAGCATCCCTATTCTGAGGCAAATTTATCTATCTATTTGCTTTTAACATGCATGCAAACACACAGACATATTTTAACCCCACCATAAATGCTTCAGAATTCATCCATCTATTTTAGCTGTTTTCTTAACTTATGCTGGCTCTTCCTTGATTGGAAAGTCTCACAGCTACACAGCAGTACGGTACACTAAGTTTTAGTTGAATAGCTTAACTAAATGGTTCCAAAATTCATCATTATTTGGACCTCACGGTCCACGCTCTGAACTGAGCCTGGCCCAGCTGATTGCAGAAGCTGTCTTCCCCAAAGACCACAAGAATAAAGAACCAGCTCATACCAGAGCCATTTGTAGCAAAGATCTAGTTAGACTCTGCTGAGGGCATCAATAAAATAATGTTACTCATGGTGGACTAGACTTTTTAACATACCAAGAAATATTAAAATATTTATTTTTGTCCTTTCACCTTCATTGCCCTTTTTTTCATCTCACACTTTGTAACATTTCAGACAGAAGCTTTTTGGGTCAGGGACTATCATTTCTATTGTATTAACACTGCGCAGCAACAAGAACTGCAGGGTTCACCAGTGTCCCAGGCTCTGTTTTTTTTGATCTTGCGCTGCAAGTATTAATTTCTCCCCCAACTCATGTTCCTATCTATTGATCCCCCTAAATGCTACCTCTTCCTCAAAGAAGAGTGCTAAGTCATGGTAAGTGCTATGAGTTACATAATACTGCCAGAAACACGGTTCCATGGACTAACACAAAAGATTCATATCCAGTGGCTGCTCTGACAGCCAAGAAGAAACCCTTTCAAACACCAATAATTTAGACCCGCTTATTTTTCCCATTTCCAAATACCTACCTTAGATCCACGTGTTTAATATGAGGCATCCTTTTTAACACCTGTAGGTTCAGGGTATCCATGCAGTTTCCTGACATACAGAGCTTATCCATGGCAGTCAGCTTCTCCAGCACCCCTGGAATGTTGGTGAATTCATTGAAGGACAGACTCACGTAGCTGAGCTGATGCATATGCTCCAATTCATCAGGAAGGGACTGGAGAAAGTTGCCATCCAGCAAAAACGTCTGCAAGCTATTAAAAGGGAAGGGGAAGGGAGAGTGAAGAAAGTAAGTGACCTGTTAAATCAAATTTCCTTCCTATAAACACAAAAATTTGCTGCAGTTACAATGACATAAAATATACAAAAGGGCAGAAGAAAAATGTTAAGAAATAATGCCTTAACATCTGCTACAGAAGATATCGACCAAATAATTAAAGCCTTGGCAACTATGAAATGTAGGCTGTGTAAGATAGTTGTATTGTATCTTCAAACATCTCCAGAACTGCAACTTGTGTGGTGACTGAAGAACATAAGCAAGAAGGTTTAAAGATTTTCTTCACTGTGAAGGTGACCCTTGTGTCAAATGCTGGGGACTGGAAGAGCTTCGAGGCACAAAGTATCCTTGCCCTCCATCTGCAGCTCACAAATGCTTCCATACAGATCTACAAGCCAGTTTGCTCTGACAAAACCCAGGAAGTTTAAACTGTTTCTCATAGCAACATTACGTACAGTCATGAAACTGCTTGTGGCCTTTATCATCAGGCTGTGTACATTAAGTTTTAAGAAAGTACTTGCTTGTGCATCTCGCCTACAACTGCTGGAACACTTCTGAGGGCATTGCAGGACACGTTGAGTTCAGTCAGGGTTGGGATACTGCACACTGCCAGTGGGAAGTCTCCTAAATTATTATTGGAAAGGTTAAGGCTCTTCAACTTGGTGAATCTACAATGAGATAAGAAAAATTAAAAATAAAGGAGACAAATAAGTGGACCATAAACCACATCAAGTTGCCTTGCAATAATTAATACAAGGTAAGTTTGGTTATGTAAATGCAAATCACATGCATTTTTAGTTTATGTACTCAGAACAACCAGGGAAACTACTAAACATTCAAGTTCAACACCACTTTCAAGAGTTCGTTTATGTTAAGCTGGCATAGAGAAACAGGTCCTCCTGAACAACACGCTAAATATATTTTCCTATGAGTGTAACAAAGAACAAAACCCTTGCCAACCTTATATGTCATTTCTTCGGTGGCATCTCACCCTGTACTAAAGCACTGCTATTTTTCTGAATACATCTCTTGCTAGTAAGACTACCCTAGCAACACAGGTTAGAGGGCACAAGAAATTCTTAGCCTATTTGAGCACTAAATTTTTGTAGTGCAGCTCAGCTCCATTCATGTGACTAGATAGAGTCTTTCAACCAAAAATTCTCATCAGAACAGGCTGGTTTGAATACAACTGGGAAATGTGCTGAATTAAAGCAGAATTTAGCAAGTCTTCTGTAATGACAGAGGTAAATTCTTACGCTCTTGATTAAGTATGATGTCAAAGCTTGCCTTGATTTCAAAATTTTGTCCTTGACGTGTCACAGAACTCTTAAAAGCCCCTTGGTTTATCACATCAGCCAACAAAGCAACTTGCATGTGCTTGCCTTATTAAAGATGACCAAGACTGTTTGAACAAAAAGCCCAAGAAGGGGACAATCCAATTAGCCAGCCTGCATGTTCAGCAACATTATTAGGGTTGCCTAACAACCACTGGGAGGTATGCCTAAAGGCAAGTAAAAGGATGAATGAAAAGATCTGTGTCAGATTCCGATAGATGGGAGGAAGTTTCTTTTCTGGCATGATTTACACCAGAACATTTTATCTGGACTTCATTTTCCCTTCATTAAGGCTCAAGTCCTTTATTTGTGCGAGCAGGCTTTTATATAACATGGCGATGGAAGCAAAACTGCACCTATGAACATTGCTATTCCACATGAAAGTAATCTCAGACAGCATGTGTCAGTGCATCCACAGCCTCCGCAGCGGCCCAGCACATTACTACCTCAAAGCACTTTGTCCTTCCCCAACCAGAAAACACAGACAGAAAACACATCAAGCATTATAAGGGTAAAGAGTTTTAACACCAAACGACTCTTAAAAATCCTTAACAGCTTCTGCAATCAACTGGCACACACCTTTAATATTGCCTAAATCAAACTCATGTCACTGACTAAAACTCAACTTGAAAACATAAGTAGCGCCTTCGTATTGTATTTCAATAGGGGTTGCGAGTGAAGTGTGGATTTTACACCAAAAGACAGGATGTAAACACACTTAACGTTTACACAGGCTTGCAGCAAGCAAAGGAATACTGTGCTTGCTATTGGTATTTTGGTGCAAAGATGGCAGAAAAAAAATACAGAAAAATCACGGCCAGAGTTATCACAGATTTTTAACACCCTGTGCCATGCTGGAGGCAGAAGAAGTTTGGAACATAGTTAGATGGAGACTAAATGAAATCTTGCAGTCAAATTACCGCTGCAGGGAAAAAAATACTACTGTGCAGAAACAATGACTAATGCATCTCTAGAGGGAGAACTGTAAAATAAAAAGGAGGCTAGGGTAAGCTAGCTGATGTTAATGAGGGCTGCTAGCCAGAAAAAAAATGCACATTTTAAACACTATACCTTCATATTCCTCTATTTTGAGCGAAAAGGCTTAAAAATCTTAAACCTAGAACTGAAACACGCAATCCTGCATTTATCTTGAAGATAACTGTAGATTTAGACCACAGATATACTGCCTTGAAATTTGAGGCGATTCTGTGGTGGAACAGCTGTCCCACATCTTCCTCAAAGTCAGCTGCAAATACAAACAAGAGTGCTCTAAGTAGCGGACTCCGGGCCTTTAGAAATTACATTTTTTTTTTTCCATATTTAGGTAAGTGCAAAAATAGTAGTGAAGACAGGAAGATTAAGTCAAAATAACTAAGATGCTGAAGAAATAGCAAGATGCAACCATTCCAATTTTCAAGTCAACCATGAAAGAAGAATTAACTCATTTAATCATCAACACTGAGGCTACAGCCTTTACCCATGCTGCTTTGGAGTATCAGAAGAACGGTCTCAGGGCTTTTGCCCACTAAACAAGTGACAACTACAATCTACTAAAAGACCCCAAGTACAATCCTGAGATAAAATTACAGAAGATCAAGCTAACACACAGAGGAAAGAGGACTGGGGTGGGGGCAGGTGGTGAAGGAAACTACGAAATATATTAACTAACTCCAATGCAGTGTTCAGCTTCAAGGCTTTCTGTACACATTCTTGTGTATAATTGTCCTAGGTCAAAGAGGGGGAAAAAAAAAAAAAAAAAAAAAAAATCGCCCCCCACCCAAATGTATCTGGAATACATCTCTACCACCCTTATGTACTTTTTAATGTGTGTTTGTTAAGGGTCTTCTGTGAGTAATCTAATTACTAAAGGCATGAACTGAACTGATTAACAGGTTTATGTTGTATGTAAGGGAGGATGAGTAGTACATCCAGTATTGAATACACTCATACAGAAGCTGAAAATGCACATAGAAGTGTATGTCAAATAATCCACAAAGGAGAGTTCATTGTTAAATCACATTTAAAGAAACGCTGAAAGACAGACACCATAAGCTTAGTTAAAGAGATTAATTTAAAACAACTGCCAGGAAAGAGGTATTTTCTTCCTCTAGCATTTTGTAAATGAACATGTTTACAACAAAGTTGCATTTCTTCTCATGGAGCAATGTCAAGCACAGAACATTATTAAGGCATTTACTCAAAGTTAAGATCCAAGTCTACTTCTCATCTTTGGCCACTCACTTCCCACTGTCTACATCGCAAATAGGTTGGTGCACTTCCATTATGGAGCGTTGCCATGCTGCACATTTAAAATGCTGAATTGTTTATAGCACTTCTTATAACTAGAGAGATTTACCGTCAGTAGCACCAGTATCACTCGTAGCATCAATATAAATAAGGTAGGAGAGAAGTATTTTACAGACTCAAGTTTTCTGTTGTTGCTGAGTTTGCAGTGTTGGGCTTTAAATTTTATAGAAATATAGATTTTATAGAATTATAGAATGGTTAGAGTTGGAAGGGACCTTAAAGATCATCTAAGTCTAACTCCCCTGCCATGGGCAGGGACACCTTACACCAGACCAGGTTACTCAAAGCCAGAGCAACACTGCTGTCTTCTCACACTCAAATCTTTACTCCTACCGGAAGCACACATCAATGCTGCCCCCATGGCATTGCCAGAGAGAAGAAAAGGCAAAACATTGCTCATTTGAGGCATGGCATGACACTGTAATAACCTCATATAAATCCATACATATGCTTTCCTTCCTTTTCTCCCTCCTTCCCTGGTTCTCGACTTTGTTATTTGTTAAAAAAGTCAACCCGAAGAACAGCATCTCTCAACATGCTACTTTCTGTTAGCTTATTAAGCTTTCTATTATATAAACCAATATATAAACACTCACTTCTCTGACCAAAACTAGTCCTACTAGCTGGAGCAAAATGCTGACATGTCAACCGTTGGGTTTAAACATGCAATATGAGTGAACACTAATTGCCATAATTGAGCCCAAAAATGCCCACTTAATCCTGAAGCTGCCACTTCAGGAGTGGTTTTAGTTTGACATATGTAAAATGAGGAGAGGGGCTAACAAGAGAAGTTTGTATCACAGCAAAGCAATGAACTGACACGCTAACTTCAAATCCAGATCTACCCAATGTGCACAGCAGAGGAATTTCTATTACACAGTACAGCATTTGTGTTCCGCTATGTTTCGAGGGGAAAGAATAGCATATTCGAAATGGCCATACACTGTCATTGAAATGCAGCTATAAGAGACTCGTCTGACGAAAGCAGTCTTGCCCTACTCTTACCAAAAGCAATTAAAAAGCAGTATTTTACTACACCCAAAACAGAAGACATGGCTTAACAAGGGACTCAGTTTAAGGAAAACAATCACTTTCCCAATACTACCGCCAGTATTTGGGCTGTCCCATGACTATACTGTGGTTGCAGTTGAACATCATTTCAAGTAGCTGCACAACTGTCTCTCAGCTTCAGCACCATTTCCAAGCAGATTGATGGCACTTGCCTAGCAGCACTGTGGCAAGTGTTGGAACTGAACTACAACTTGCCACCTTCATGAACACCTGCTACTTTGGCCACAAACTTAATCATGAAGAGAATTTCCATATAAATCTGACACACCAATTTCCTCCTTGGAAATAAAAGGTCCAATTTACTGCCTTTTTGCAGTTGTGTCAGATTCCCCATCCATAGCCTTATTGCCTAAGGGCGCAGTTAGCCTAGCGCCAGAAATACTGTCATAGCATTTCCCTTCCCAGAAAGGTGTCATTGTAAAAGCCCTAAATTGGTTAGACAATTAAAATGAACTATTCCAACCCTCTTGCCCTTCTAAATTTGTCAAGACAGCTGAATAGAGGTAGACTGATTCTGCAACAGCTAGTAAGAGTCACTTGGATGCTGCAGGTGAAGGCTTTACCTAATTGAGGTCAAGAGCAGCCCTCCCCAGCTTGGGCACAGAAGAGTTTTTCAATAGATAATAGAGAGGAGGAAGGAGGAGCTCTGCTAGTGTTTTCCAGTCCATTCCTCTGGACAAGACTCCTCTTCATCCAGAAACCAAGTAGCTCACGTCACACCATGCAAAAACAGATGGAGTAAAGTCATGTCAGGAAAGAGCATCACTTAGTTTGAGGGCAAAGATTGATTCTGGTCAAGTCAGAAGAAACTTGAACAAATTCACCCTTTAATTATCAATTTCTCCATTAGCTGAATGGATAAATGAAAACATAGTTATATCCGAATTTTTATTTCCTTCCTCCTCTCTTAAACCCCATGGGGGGAAAAATAAAAAGAAAGAAAAAGCAAACTGACAGCAGCAATTTCAGTATTTTCACTACCTTTTATGCCAACACACTAGGAACAGTCATCTTGATATTTCTCCCCTCTACTTGCATTTAAAGCCATAAAAGGCAAAACAATTCTGGCATATAAACTTGAGTCAATATGCCAAAATTAATTGGTAGATTGTATTAAAAAAAAAAAAAGACAAAAACAGACTCCACTGCACAAAAAGGAATAACCTTAAATCCAGGCAGTTATTTTTCAAAATATATAAATAATCACTGATGTTAAGTCAAATTCAGACTACCTCCAAACTTAAGACAACAACAAAACTTTTATTCTGTTACATAGTTGGCAAGAAGACCATAAAGACAAGAAAAACCAAACGTATGTTTTGTTAGTGGAAATAATCTGAACCTACATTACTGTACTTTGCAGTTGTCAATTTCTGTGCATACCTAGCACACACTGCGTCATTAGAGGGGAAAGACTATCCTCAGAGAAAGAACAAAATTCCTAGAAAGAAAGTGAAAATATATTCTCTTTCTATATTGGACATTTATATTTGAAATACAAAAGCATTAGTGGCAAGCTTCCAAACTGAAACACGTTTAAATACATGAAAAGAAAATCCTTACTTTGGAAGCCATATCACAAAGCAATAGACAAGTAAATCTGAGTAGGCTGACACAAAATAACTGGATTTCATAAGTATGTTCACTATTTTTTGAAGCATTATTTGGAACAGATACTGCCGTACTCAGCCTAATAGTTCCACTAAACTGAAGCCAATTAAGAACTGCATTTTCTACTTTTGGACTACACTATTTTTAAAAATGCTATTTTATAACATATTTCTTAGTGCCATCTATTTTTCTCTTACTACTACTCAGGAGTTCACTGTTCCAATTTAAACAATCCAAAAATTCCAATGTGTTTCAGGCATTAAACCAATTTTGCAATCTTCCCCACTTAGTCACTTGCAGCAACTTGATTTTGCAATTTATTTTTCTTTAATCAAATGTCACTGATTTTTGCCAAGTATTCACGTGAGGGTGCTTTCTTGAATTCAGAAAGGTACACAGGAACTATGAAGAACACAACCAATCATGAAGATTCAGAAAGATGCATTAACAAAACCAAACTCTTCCTTCAATGTCTTTACAAGCTGAATAAAACAAAAGCAGTGAAATAACATAAATAACATATACCAAGTGTCTTCTTTAGTATTAATAAATAGCAAAAAAGTGTTCCAAGGCTACAGAGCTGAAAAAATAAACGTAGCACCAGAATATAGCAAACACTGGATGGATTTGTTACTAGTAGATCTCTGGTTGTCAATGTCACACCAACTTCTCCTTCTTGCCCTACTGTTTAGATGGCTACCCTTTATCTTTGGCTTCAAGTGAAAGAGGAGAAACGAGCACAAAAGTAAGGTTCCCTGGTTCTGAGACCATGAGAGTGTAAGAGAAAGCTCCCAGCATCTTCCCACACTTTGCAGCATGCAATGGCACTCCATTCCTCATGGTAGCACATTCCCCACATTAGCTAGATTCATTTAAATAACTTCAATAAATGTGTGCATTTAAAAGCAAACTCCTTTCCGGAAGAGCATCCTAAAACCAAACAAAAACAAATAAACAAAAAACACCCCCAAAAAAGGAGAAAGCTCAAATCTTTTCCAGTGAATCTACTGATAGTGCCCTGTGGGGACTGGCAAGGGGGAAGATGTATATTTGGCATGTCATTAATCCATCCAACTTTCTTCTCTAACCTCTGTTTCATACACTAAGAGCAATATTCACAAGGAGCACTTCAATATCCTTTGAGACCAACCAAGTGGCAGGCTGGAGACTTTCTTCCCTGCTCCTCAATCTCCAGGGACAAGCCAGGATCAAACTACATCTCACCCTGACTGTCACCAGGCAAGGCCGTCTGCTGGGTTCACAGCAGTCGGGTCGCTAATACTGTTCCCCCCTTGCCCTCTGGGAACCTAAGTGTTCTCTGAGCAATGACTGCATTTCGAATTACCTACTTACTGCACGATGGGTTTGTAAGGAGGGTTTAGCTTGAGGATCACCCCCCAAATTCCAGGTTTTCAGATAAAAACAGCTATCCTACAGTTGGAAGTAGCAAGGGATTTCAGAAACACTTGCATCAATGTCTCAAGAGTCATCTAGCCTCCTCATGCCCTATAGATGCAACTTCAAGTTACTGCCACTAGCCCAGAAGAGTTTCAGCTGAGGTGCCAGAGAAGACAGTTAATTTCTAAAGAGGCTCTGGGAGAGAAAAGATACCAACTGATTTCAAGATAAGAATCCATATAATCATTGTTAATAATTAACCACCACAATCAGAATAACAACTTGTTCTTCAGATAAAATTGGCAAGCATCATTTTGTTTACTGTTAAAACAAACTTTGTGGCTTATTACATCCCCCCCTTTCTTTCTCCTTTCGTTTTTTTTTTTTTTTTTTTTTTTTTTAATTTGCAACAGGCTCATATTAAAAATCCACATACCGACAATTTACTTTTCAATATTAACAAGCAAACAGTATTCTTGATGCCAACAGTTTTTTTCCAACAGCACTGACTGAAACAATTACCTATAAAGTGTGCTTAGCCCAGTGAAGCAGAGCAACAGTAAATAAAGACTATGGTTTATTCATTTGCTTCAAACCTAGAGCCATAGTACTCTGCAAAACTAGTAAGCCTGAACTCTTGTTTGCATTTCAGAACAAGAGCTGTGAAGTTGCATTGTAGATAAGCGGAAAGGGAAGTTTGGGAACACAGTGTACATATAAATCTCAACTTTATGGTTAAAAAAAAATAATCCACCAACCAACATTACAAGAGTGTAAACAATAAAATTTGTGACAAGACAACAGAATGTCTTCAATTGCTCCATTTGCAGTACACAGAATCTAAAACACCAAGGGTTTTAAGGCAAATTCGGACTGAATGGGGATATCGCAAGACATGTCAGCTGCTTCTAATACCACAACTGCTGGGCAATATTTCCACTGGGTAATCTCCTCTCTCCCCTAAAAGAAAAACACCCTTTCCTATAATTTTAAAAAGGCTACCACTGTGAGTACTGTACCAGTACCAAGATCTGCATTGTTTTTCTCAACACAAATGAATTTTCATACTACCTATTTTTATATGTAGTTATGAAATATGTATTCCCTGGTAAGCAGGAAAAAAAATATAGGTAGCTGTATATACCTTTCAATATTCAGACAGTTCAGTTACAGAAGTTCACAGCTGCAGAGTGTCTGCATGATACAGAACTTAAAGTTTGAGTGGACAGCAAAGCAATTGAAAAGTGTGGCTACCGGGGGAAAAAAAGTGCATTTACACCTCTGTAAACCTTCACAATTTAGTTCCTGAGATGGAGATTTTTTCACTTATGCCATTTATTCAGCAGGACTAAATATTTTATTCAGAAATGCAACAAAATACATTATTTTAACAACTGAAAGAAGTAACTGCATAAGCGTAAGTAGGAATTCTTGGTTGTTTTTTTTTTTTTTTCCACAATCCATTCCTGACTGTATCTGCCAAGTCAGTATCTCATTACTATGATGCAGCTGCTTGTGAGTCTACTCAATGGGTAGCTGAAAAGTTGGTATTTTCTTCTGTCTTTGACATACCTCTTGTTTTGAAATCCAGCATTCATGAGCATTTGTTAAATTACCACCTAAAGTGATTTCTTAAGAGGAACAGCTAGCACCATGAGCTGCTTATAGCAAGACAAACTTTCCTAGACTGCCTTGCTAACCAGATTTTAATCAAAAATTGTACCAGGAATGCCAATGCATTTTTTTCACAACATCCAAGCATATGGTTATTTTGGAGCCTTAAATATTTCTGGGCTTGATTCACTGGTGCTGTGCCCTGTGTGCGGCTGCAATTTAGCAAATGAGAATTTGGTATAAAAGCCAACAGTACCAAATCAGAACAGCAGAGATTTTATACTTGCTTTGCAGTGGTTTGAAAAACATGGGCGAACAAAAAAAGACTTTTGGTTTTTCTGGTCAAGTTTTACCTTGTGTAACCCCCAAAAGATCTGAAAATTGTTTTATGAAATTGGATTAAAAAGACAAAAAAAAGTCAGACAACTAACAACTTGTGTTCCCAGGAATGACTAAGCTTCCCTTACTTTGCACATGCTTTCATACTGTGATGCACTAATAATTTCAAAAAGATACAGTGTTTTCTTCTTGCTAGATATTTGTGTATTTACTTACTAGGAAAACCAGACTTACAGTAGAGGTAGAGCTGGCTCAAAGCTTTTTGGCAGCGCAAGTAAAACTTGAGTTTTCCCACCTTAAGGAGAAGCCAGCACTGTGTTTCTTAGGGCAGGAAGGAGAGCATGGCTTGGGAGCACACTCCAGGGCCAGGCTCGTGCTTTTACTGCAGTATATTGGGAGGCAAAAGATAACTGACAGGGCACTGCTCTCCATAACCCTCAGCAGGAACTACCACCTCACACAGCCCTTTCCACTGGCATAGCAATAGGAACAGCAGCAGCAGCTTCCAGCTACTCACTGCCTGGGTGATGCCACCTGTACTGGATGAAAACAAGGCTGGAGGACATCAGCAGTGGCAAAGGGAATGTCAGCACCAAGGTTCATGAGGCACGGGCTCTGAGCCACTGAAACATTGCCATGTAGCCGCCTTAATCATTCTTTTTTTTTTTTTTCTCCAGAAGTTCACAGACCTTTCCCATGCCTTCTTGACAAGCTCAAAGCAATGGAGATAGAGCAGACTATTATTCACTGACAGAACAGGACCAGCTCTCAGAAGAATGAGACACTCAATCAGCTTTGCACCACCTTAAGTGTATGCCACTTCTCCAGATTTTGCTGATGCACAATCTCAGAAAACAGGAGTTTTATTTGGTCACCTGAAATCTTTCACTCTTGCATGTTCAGGCTCACATTAGCGAGAAGAATTTTAAGTTTATTAACTTTCAGCAAGACTCTTCAACTGTTCCTACAATTGCAGTACCAAGAGAACATTAAACAGACAACAAATACTGCCCATCATATTATTCATAAATGCTTCCTAATCCCAAACAGAATTAGCTATATGTACATGGACAAAATATAACCAAGTATCTCCTGTACACTCTCTGATATTTAAAAAGGAAAAATGATAAAAATTCATTAAAATTAAGACATTCATTATTTGTCCATGTTCATCACCTAACTTATACTAAAATTCCACTTGCTATCTGGAGACCTATACCAACATTCACAGAACTTTTAATCCAGTATTATTCTCCAGACTGTGTTCATAAGCTCTTGGAATCACTGCCTGCTTTGTTTATGAAGCAGACCTGCTGGGTTCATTCATCTTCCAATATGCCAAATTTTTTGTTTTTCCAGAATGAAATTGGAATTATATAAAAATACAACAGCCCACATAATCCATCTTGTATTTTTCGGTTGTTATTCAAAGATGAAGGGATTTAGAAATGTGGTTTAAAACATTTCATTTGAACAGGACCATCCACAAATGTAATCCTGAGGTACTCTACAATTCAGTTACCACCAAAATTAAAATCACAGTTTTATATTCAGTAAGGAAACATTCATCTTTCTGAATACAGAAAGCCTGCTGATTCCACATGTACATTAAATTATTCTGATCACAGGTCATGCTGCTGTCTACCGATTTTGTTACATTCTTGGATGAGCTGCAATGGAAAGAACAACTGGAAGGTCACAGTTACTAGGAACGAAGAATTAGGGTTAAGCAGAGTAGAAAGGGGACAGGAATAGGAATCAGGTTGAATTTATTAAGTCAGGGCTTTCTTTGCTTGGGGGGGTAACAAAAAACTTCTAAGTCACACACAGTACTGTTCCTACCTAGAATGCATCCCTCTGACGGGCAGCTCACTTCACTCACATGAATCAAAGACTGAAGAGCTACAGGCTGGCTTCAGTAGGTAGATAAAAACAACACATTCTGAAAACTGCATTTTGGACTGAAAATAGCCTTCTATTTATGAGAAAGACATCTAAGTTTCTTACGAAAACTAGTCTGTTTCTAACACACAGAGTCAACCCATTTCTGAAGCATTACAGCCAGGCCAATCCTCCACAAGAGGAGGTAGTAATTTTTTAGGAAAGTTCCTGCAGACCAGTGGTCACTTGGCTCCAAGGGCATAGGAAGATCAGTAGAACCATATCACTTTACCTTTGTAATTCACTAAGCGCTCTACTTGTGGATGGGCTAGGGTTTAGCCTCAGGAAGTTCTGCTTTAAATTGAGATGAGTGAGGTCTTGGCTATAAAACAGGTTGGCAGGCAGGTGCTCCAGGCTGCAGCATGAGAGATCCACTGAACTTATGCGCTGTGATGCAACCTGGAAGTTAAGAGGTACACCAATATGTTAATACTGTAATAAAACAAGAACATTTCCTTCACCCCTACCACAACAAGACAAACTGCTTTTAAGCACAGCAGAAGTCAGCATCGGCGTATGTAGCTGATCTAACACAGTTTACATCATTGCTGCAAGTTATGCCACAATCTCTTGCTTTGCCTCAGTGCTAAAACCAAGTTCACAGATGGCTAGCAGGAGGAAAAGCACAAAGGTTTGTCAAACTAGGAAATGAAATAGATTTATTTTCATCAACGAAGTTACGCGATAGTCTACAACCAGAAAAAAAAAGATAAGAGATTTGACACAAAACTTTAGTCAAGTTCTTTAGTTAGAAAGTAACAGCAGCAAAAACATAGTGCAGAAGTCTTCTATATTGCTGCATGACTGGTCAGTATACCCAAGTGAGTGGAGGCGAGGGGTAACAGTTACCACCCTGCCTTGGTTTCAAGGGTCAAAAGCAGGTATTAAATGGCAGAAAAAAAGAATTATCCCATTTATATCTTACGGGAGAGAAAAATATCACAGCAGCAAAGCACCAAGCACTCTTCTCAATGAATCAGAAAACTGTACAAGAGTGACAAAAACGTGACAAAAACAAAACTGAGATTTGGGGATTTAACACTGTTTTCTAGAAAGGGGAAGGTAAAACAAACACAGTCTATAGAGGCGAAAGAAATCATACCACCTAGCACGACATACGGCTAGCATCATTCCACAGAGACCTGCAGGCAACAAATTCAAGTAACAGCAACTCTGTTCCTTACCAAATATCTAAGGTACAGCTGCATGAACTACATCCTGCTGCTTTACTTAGTTACTCGCCTTTATTAAAAAAAACACCCCAAAACAACAACCAAACAAGCAAACCCACACAAACAACACTGCAATGCAGAATTCTTACATTTTCTGTCCAATACTATTAAAAATATCCTTTCATGAAGTAGAGTCGTGGAGCAAGCTACATGACAAAACACCACCACATAGCAGTACAAGGCAGTGTGGATGGTGGGCAAGGAGGAGGGGTCAAATGTTAGAAGAATGAGAGGTGTTTTTGGAACAAGCATGGCTTAGATCAAAGGAGGAGAAGCAAACCACCACCATTTTAGACTTCTGGGACCGCACAAACAGTGCTCGAATGGTTACACTGCAAGAGAAACAATCATTTCATTTTGTCATTGGTGCTTTTACTGGCCTCACATGCTAGGATTCTGGAAGTACAAACACCATGTCGAAGGGACAAAAAGAGGAAAAAAACCCCAACAACTCATAATCAGTGCCCAGTCACAGTCTATAAGAACTTCTGAATGTTGAAGAAGGAAACACCACCCAACCTTCTGGGCAGACATACAGCCCTTGCTGGAAGTACCCTGGAACCTTAAAACATGTCGTTTTGCTGGCGTAAGTGAAGTAGCTTGCCACTGAAAGGAAGGCCAAGGAGTTTTTTCCTCCTTTTTTTCCTCTCCAATGCAAGCTATGTAGGCCTCAGGATAAGTGGTCTCTATTATAAACACACAGCCATAAGCTTCGAGAAGAACAGACAGTGCAATGTTTCTCTCTAACACGACCGTTAATAATCCAGTCCTCCCACATCCATTAAAATGCTCGAATTTTTTTACTCAATTAGTTCAGTCCTTTTGTTACTGTAGCTACTATTTTTCTTCCCCTTGTAGTATTAGACAAAAATTATTCATAGGCTATTCCGAGCAGTCATTTCTGAAAGCTAGGTATTCAGTCTGTTTATGGTGCCAGAACCTGCCCGGTATGGTACAGTTCTCATAACACTCAAAACACAAGAGATGACAAAGCGCTGACAGCCATTAAATTAAAAGGGAGAATGTGTAATTTCAGGTGTAATGCTTACATACACTGTTGCTCCGACTACTTGTTTGGAATGTGATATGAACAGTAATAAGCAACCCACCAGTGCTTAGCAAGGCATGTTACTTTAAAAATATCTGAAGTACCAGAACTGGTAACTCAGTGTGAACCATGATAAAGCAGATGAACATAGCCAAATTCTACTCTTGCATCCTTTTTTGAGACAAGTCCTTTCTTTAAATCATCAAGCCCTGTGAAAATAATCTAATTAAAAGTAATTTTGGTTTTACAAGTTATATGTTCTGATTATTTTTGTTTGCTTGTTGCTTTTTTTTTTTAAAGGAATCACTTTGTTCTACGAAGAATTTAATTAAGATTTTCATGCAAATTACATTTACTGAATGATGCCTCTACCAGAGAGATAACTGTAAAAGTTAAAACCACATTTTAAAAGGTGTTAGTTCTAGAATCAATTGGAATTTTATTGAAGTCTTTTTTGTTAGCAAAACAGTACACTAAGAATTAACTTCTGAATTGTTACAAGGAATACTCATATAAACAACACAATTTTTCTCACAGGCAGGGATAAAGACTTTTCTGTTTTCATTCCTCAATACTGTTCTGTAACAAATTCCTAGAGAACAGAGGAACAAGATGAAAAACAAAGAGGAGTGAAAAGGAGAACAACATCTTAACAATACTTTATTTGGCTCACTAGAAACTTTCATCAGTTGTTCTGAAGTTCAGTACTGAAATTCTGAAATTATATTGTTCCCAAATGGAACAATAAAGGGATATTTTAATCATGCAATCATCTTCAATTGACTTAAATGCAGTAAGATTGCATGTGTGTGTGTTTGCTATTTTTTATTAAGAGCACAGCATTCTTCTAAAAGATGATACAGTTTTTAATAACGCACTGGGTTTCCTTGACTCACTGTGGGGAATCACTGAGATGCAGAGATAAGCTGATTAAGGGTAAGAAAATGCTGACTAGACTATCCCTCACACTCAAATAAAAAGCGTTCAGAGGACGGGACATTATCTGCAGAAAGCAGAGTTTCCACTGGAAGAAAAAAAAAAAAAAAAAAAACAACAAGACATTCCGCTGTAAATAAATACCCTAACAAGTTGTCTAGGCTGGGTTCAACAGAGCTGTGCTCCAACAAACATAGTGAAGAGTCAGTGTGGTAGCAATGCTAGAGGGAAAGACTTTCTAGATACATGTGGAACCTGCATCAAGCACTCATTATGGCTTCTTTGGTGTTTTCTTTTAGAAAACCTTAAAAGTGTAATTGTTTTATATGCTTTACATACATATATAAAAATAAAAACACAAGCAGCACAGTTCATGAGTTCCCAGGCAGAAGAAGCCGTTGCCCTGACCAACCTTTCTGGAATGTCTTCTCATCACATCCTGAACTGCATGCACTCTCAACACTTGTTTTCACATGAAACCCCTGTTGCATCTCCAGTACTAATAACATGGGGGAAATGGTTGGAGCAATGACCTTCTTGAAAGATTGGTGTATGACACCTTCTCAGTTATGGTAGCTACAGTGTAAGATGTAGAGTCAACACCTGTCTTTGCCAGAGAAGCAAGAGATGCAACAGTTTGACAACAGGGTAGCTCAAACACATAGCAAGATCTTGTACTTTTTGAAGTCCGCTTTTCAGTTGGAATTTTTAATCATCACAGATATAAAGAAACAAGATGAAACATGCATGGTCATTCATTGTATTACAATGTCTCCCAATGTAATACTAGAGGATTAGGAAGGCGGTAAGTCCAAATTCAACTTTGCACATCAAATCACAAAGTCCAGTGGAAGACTTTTCTTCCAGTTCCTGTTGCAAACTCAGTTATACAGCCCTGGCCTACAGTGTTTTAACTTCTTATTTTCAGCCTCCATGTGAATATGGCATACTAAAGTGCAGTTTCAAAGAATCATCATAGAATCATAGGACGGTTTAGGTTGGAAAGGACATTAAAGATCATCTAGTTCCAACCCCCCTGCCATGGGCTGGGACACCTCCCACTAGATCAGGTTGCTCAAAGCCCCATCCAGCCCAGCCTTGAACACCTCCAGGGATGGGGCCTCCACAACTTCCCTGGGCAATTTGTTCCAGTGTCTCACCACCCTCAGAGTGAAAAATTTCTTCCTAATATCTATTCTAAATCCATCCTCTTCCAGTTTGAAGCCATTACCCCTTGTCCTATCAATACATGCCTTTGTAAAAAGTCCCTCTCCAGCTTTCTTGTGGGCCCCCTTCATATACCAGAAAGCTGCTGTAAGGTCTCCTCAGAGTCTTCTCTTCTCCAGGCTGAACAACTCTCTCAGCCTGTCTTCATAGGAGAGGGGCTCCAACCCTCGGATCATCTTTGTGGCCCTCCTCTGGACCCACATCCAAGAGGTCCATGTCCTTCTTATGTTGAAGGCTCCAGAGCTGGATACAATATTCTAGGTGGGGTCTCACAAGAGCAGAGGGGCAGAATCACCTCCCTTCACCTGCTGGCCACACTTCTTTTGATGCAGCCCAGGATAGAGTTGGCCTTCTGGGCTGCTAGTGCACATTGATGGGTCACGTTGTGCTTCTCAAGAAGCAGCGATATACAACTATAGCACATGTACTACAAAGAGCCCTGGATCTACCCACTGCAAACAGCAAAATGCTGTCATTGTGCTTTTAATCTTCCCCCAACAGCAATAAAATGCAGCTTTATTCTACAAATACCAACACAAATAATTCTGCTGGAGAGCTGTCTCCCTCCCTCGGGCAGTACGCCTTCTGCTACTGCCCACCTAAAAGCTGCATACGTTGCAAAGAACTAGGAGTCTCCCAAATATGAAAACTCACTTTTAAACATGTGTTACTTGTATCACAATAGTACTTACAAGTATAAACAACAAGCCAGCAGTACCTTAAATAAAAAAGGTTTCACCATGGCATTTTGATTTTAATTTTTTATTATTATTTTTAAAAAAGAAACAGTAATTCAAGACTGGTGAAAGAATGGTATGGGTTCACTGTAAATCTTTAGCAGCTAGCAATAAAAATACAGAAAAATACTTGTATCAACCAATATTCTTGCCTCTTCTTGCTACACTGGGCTAAAAAAGCACTTTGCTTTGTCCATCAGTATAATGCCACCTCTGTCACTGAGCTATGCAACAAGACTGATTACCGTCTTTGTTTTAAGGCCTTGGCTATACTACAAAAATGATCTGTTGCTGACAATGGATGTCAGCAACCGACACAGCTGAACCCAGCTGTATAGACAAACACAAGCCTTGTTTACACAAGGACATCTTTTGGTGTGACCTATGGTGTGAATTTAAACCAATGTAATTATGTCTTTTTTCCTGTTTACCCTCATCCCATTCCCTGTAGCTCTATTCAGATATGAAATTACTACTTAGGACTTCAACAGGAGACAATTAAAATAACTCAACAGCCCACACTGTACAGGCAGCCAAATTCCCAGTCTGTTTGAACTAAGTTGACGATGTCAAATTACACCTGCTGTAGACACGTTAATGCAAAGGCAATGTAGTTTTTCTCCTTCAGGATTTGTTTTTAAACATTTCGATAATCATCACATCCCACCAATGCCTGCATAAGGCTTAACTAACCGGCGATACATGCGCTTGAAATATCTAACCCAACTGCTTAGAGCAAACACGTTCTCCTCACCTCAGAACCAACCTTGCTCCAAAACCCTAATCCTCCTTTCTATTCGAGCACCAAAGCCCCGCTTGGCAGAGAGGCCTCCCTCTGCTGAGCTGAACTCCACAGCCAGGAAACACATCGGTGCCCTCAGCCACAGCCAAGAGCTGAGGAAATGTTCAGACTGGTAAACAAGCTAATGCCAAAAAGCTTAATGAAGCAGGGGAAGAAAGAAATAAAAAGGTTTTCTTTTTCTTTAAAGCCATATATTTTAATTTTTAGTTTAAATAACAGCTTTTAAAATGGGTGCAGTCTGAAGGGCGAAAAGGTAATAGCTTTTCTGACCTCTCCTTTTGTTTTCTTTCAAACGTTAAATTAGATCCATGCTAACCCAAGCCAAGGGCCTTGCAAAGAAAAGATAAACTCAGCAGACACTTTCAAGTACATCACACAGATTCACAAACCCAACAGGCAATGCCATAGGTAAGAGCTGTAATTGCCTACTAAGACGAAGGGCAGGAACACACACCTGTGTGGCAGCATCCACAGGGCACACGCTTCTCACCCCATCTCTCTTCCGTAGGCAATGCAGCCAAAAGCCTCTGGTACAAACACCTCATGCCAACGAGACGCAGGGGAACAAATATTATTTAACTTGTCCCTTCTCTCCTCTCCTTAGCTCTCAACAAAGATTTACAGAGCATACAGAAATAGCTCACTTCTACTTTCGGCCCTTATGCAAAGCTGTAACAACTTAACTGAAAACAGTAGTAGCAAATGCATGTGGGGAGGGGGAAATGTGGAGGTAGTGAAGAAGTTGCGCTCCTTTACCCTTCATGATAGGAGCCCAGAAGAAATTTCATAGATGTGAAAGCCAGTGTCCCAGGTTTAGCATCAAGATCTTGAAAGTGAGATCTTGTCCAAAAAAAGTAACATTCATCACCTGTAATTTGGAACTATCTGAAGTTGTTACCAGAACATGAGTATTTTTATTCCTCCAGGAGGAAAAGTTCTCTTCTTCTAGAGATCAGGTACTGGTATCAACATTACACAGGGAGTGACATCAACACTGTTACCTTGGGGTTAGTCACGATGGGATGTTCACACTGATAAGATCCCTGCAAGGACAAGGCTTAAGGTACAACCTGGAGCTAAGGGACAGTAATTAGCTGTAGCGTTAAGCTACTTATAATTCAGACATGTGAATCTCCATTTGGTGGAGCAAGGAATGCTAATATCCTTAAAACAGCTTGACTGAAAACAATTCAGCTGTAAATATTGCAAAACAGGTGACAGTCTCACAAAAATTGAGAAATACCCCTTTTTCTTCTTACAACTTGTGTTAGACTTTATTTTTTACCAAGACAAGCTGCTGTACCACCAGCAAGCAGACTTCGCAATGAGCAGCCCTCCAGCAAAGACTTTCTTTCAGCATTTACAATAGATTTCAGACTCTTGCCAGTGAGACTTCCAACAGATACTCACTTGTCTGAGTCTCCCCAGTCCCACATGAAGAGAGTTGTGGGGTTTTGTTTATTTGTTATAAATAAGAGGTTATGCTAGGTCCTCAGTTTCTGACCTAGGTTCTCCTAACACAGCTGCATCATATGGATTACTTCTACAGTGAGTTGAACTCTTTTCATGACATTATTTCACAGTAAATTAGAAAGGCCTTCTGACCCAAGTGTTTTATAATACAACTAATCATGAATATAGCTCTACTGGCCTGGGGCCTAAAACTGGTCTCCAGCACTCATTCCCTCTTGTCCCTGGATACCTTCCTCCTTCACCACTGACTAGAGAAGAAGCCTAAGGAGACCACACATCCCTAAAATTAGTTTTTGCTAACAATTCCTCTCCTTTTTTCCTCCACGATAGACTTTGCTTGGAAAGGGTCTCAGTGTTACAGCCATTTAGTTTCAAGACCGAGTCAGTTATCACCTTATACGTACTGGAGTAGAGTGCAATACATCAGTCCCCCTCAACTCTCTCCAGTCTCATGGGATCTGCTCACCACAGACACTTAGTTTCCCTAGGCTTCATTAAGAGGAAAGTTACATTCCCCCACTCACTCCCACCCCTCTACCTCCAGAGACTACTGAACACACTTTGGGATCCACCTGGATTGAACACAACTTAAAAGGTAAATTCAGCAACACCTCACTGAGCTTCTAGCTGTAAGCCATGGAAATGCTTTCCTGTATTTATGCAAGAGCTGCACAAATTCAGCTTCAATAATATCAGAACCTGATTTAGAGGCTTCAAAGGACATTACTTGAAAGCTATTCCAGATGTGTGGGCGATACCTAGTTTTCCATTCTCACTCTTGGCTGCAATACTTCAATAACTACTCTATTATTAACTGAAGGCAGCAAGTCCGAAACAAGGACCACAGACTCTAAATTTCAGCAAGTAAAAAGAAAAAAAAAATAAAAATAGTGAAGATATAGTTTTTCTCTAGAACAGAAATTAAGAGAAAAGCTTGAAGTCACCACTATACCACTTTGGAATCAGCTGAACTATTTTGACATGAAAAACTAACCAGCTGAAGCAAAACACCAAGCTTCCCTCCCAAACCATTACAAGAGAGACTACACTGAAACACACTCAGAAGTTAATTTCCAAAACATCAACTAACCTCTAACAACAAAAGGCCCAAAAGAATAGGTTTTGCAAGGAAAGAGGAGGAGGAGGAACACTTTCAAGTGTTACCATCAAAAGAGAAACAAAACTGGCTTCAAGTTTGCTTTGCTTCAATCTTCTGCTTTCAGACAAGATGACAAGAAGCCACTCACAGCAAGAATGACCAGATACGGCTGGTCCCAAATATTGAAGATTTCGCGCACACACACACAAAAAAAGGAAGTCAAGTTCCACACTGAAACCAGAGGTTTGTTTATGTTTGAATGTTTGTAATCACCGCTAAAAGGAAGCTGTGGGTTTATTTTTAGGTATCTATTTTTAGAGAAAGCATTATCTCAATATTGTCATTTTATGTTATTAGAGGAAATAATGGTTTCCTCATACTAAACTTAGAGTCATCACGTTTCCTGCAAGTAAGCATCAGCTCAAAAAAAGCCCCACTGAAAAATGAGAAAATCTTTCAGGGTTCTTTTTTCTTCACTAGATGTTGAATCAACAGTTGCAAACAGGCTAATGGCGCTTCTTAGTCTCACAAATGTGACAAAAACTGGATAGTTGTTATCCTCAAAGAAAACAAGCTTTTTGCAGAGCATTGGATTTGGTTAAAAGCTATTTTCAAAAGATGCCACTGATGTTGGCATTATACTAAACTAATTTTTAGGTCATACTAGTACAGACACTCATTTTCAAGCCTCCAAGCGCTATTGGCATAAGAAACAAACCAACTACCGCATGGTCACCCTCTCAGCAACCAGCATGTGCCTGACCTCCAATCTGTCCCTAATGCACACAAACATGGTAGCCCAGAATCACAATGGTACATTCAAATGCATGGACTAAGACTACAAAGTTATAAGAAAACGTCAGAAACTCGTAACTACAACACAAATAGCGTTAAATAAAAATCCCTGCAATGATGAACTCTGCAAAGATGCTACAGCTCATTACAGTATCTAGAAACGCATACAGAACAGGTCAATCGGCTAGCAAGCAAGCAAGCCGAGGCAAATACAGTGTAGGGCTAATCTAACCATGAGACTAGTGGCTTCAAGCCTTCTTTACAGGCTGAAGGCTGTATTTTGTATTAAAAAACTCTGCAAAGTCTGTGTACCACACTGAAGTCGGAATCTGCACTTTAATCTTTCTCCTGGTTGACCACGCCTGATGTAAGAAAGTCAGATGTTAGCACCTGACAGTATCTGAAAAAAAGATGAAGCTATAAGGACAAGTGGACATGTCTTATTACCCATCACTTTAATTAATGAGCAGAATCTTCTGTGCTGAAGGAAAAGGCAGTCCCACAGTTGATTATCTTTCAGTAGCTCAAAGGTAGGTGAAGCAAAGCTGAAAAGCAGGTACATCTCTAGCAGTAATGCTCAATCATCGCTCACTGCATTTCCTCAGCACTGTTCCTGTAAAACACTTGCACAAGCTCATCACCTTGGTTTCCTATTTTGAATAGATTTGCAGAACTGCAATCAAGTTCAGTAATTAATTTTTAAATTCTGCAGTTTATTTCTATAAATATGGTCTGAAACACCAAGCTTGTGTGCAGTTGGAACTCAGACCTTTTTTCCTCAGCACAACTAAAAATCATATTAGTAGAGTCACTGATCAGCTTCATCCCCTTCACACTGTTCAGACTCACACTTCACAACGTAGTCCCTGAACAAAATTGTCAAAATTGTACTGAAAAATAGCTAGAAGACTGAAGCAGTTGGTCAGAACCAGGGAACCTTAGAGAGACAAAGCTAAAAAGTTAATTTTGCACTGCTGCTTCAGGTAGGTCTCTACACAAGTTGCAGAAAGATGGAGACTACTACTGTAGAAGCTCCTGCATTACTTACTTCTATAGTATAAGCTAAGTTCAAATCTGTTGTCATTTTCTGCTAGTTTCACAGTACAAATAAAAGTACAAAGAGAGCATTCGGCACTGACATGAAAGGAATAAGACCAATATGGCAGCACGCCCTTCTCCCTTGAATTTGCTATTCTTGCTATTTTTAGCACTTTTTAAACATAATGTACACTGACATCATAATTTAGCCTCTCCTTTTTCACAGCAGGCTAGAGTCATCTGGAACACCACACACATTTCCACTGCAGACTTGAAAACAAAGGTGACTGAAACAGGGAAGGGAAAATACAAAGGCACAAAGGACAAAACTCTTCAGTTTGATAGTTTTTAAATCAAGGGTCTGTTTTTGGATATTCCTCATATTTTAAACAGGAGCGTTCTTCTGTATATAGGTGCAAATCCACCCTGGCACTTAAGCCCCACACAGCTTATTACCCACTAACACACTGTCACTGCAGCCACAGCTGTGCAACTAAGCCTGGGAAGCAGACGATGGTGCGCACACGCATATGGCTGTGTGCCTGTACATCTCTACCTGTCTACATGTATAGCGCAGCCATACACAGGCAGCTTACGTGAGGCAGGCATGCATTATTTATAGCCCTTGCCTCTCATCGCCTCTCTTCCTCTACCTGCCCAGCTGAACCGAGTACTAAAGCAGGAAATAATTGTCGCATGAAGCTGTCGACACACTTCCTGCTCTTCTAAAGTCGAGAGGGGAGAAGTTCTGAGGGGTCAGATAACCTGTCTCAGCACACCCAGTGATGCATGCTATTTCCAAGAAGATAAAATTCTGTAATGCGTTCCTGCTTAAGCTCTGCAATACTGAGTTTCTGAGGCAGATGTTGACATCCTATTTTAACTGTATGCCTTGGAACACAGAAGACTGATAAGCCTTTTTACTCCAGCCAAACCACCCATGTCATGAGTTTTGTAGTAGTCAACACACAGCAGTTTCACGTGTTGAAAAGCATTAAACTAAGTTTAGCTGTTAGAAGTGTCAAACAGCAGGAGCTCACTACCACACCCCAAATACCAGCCTCACGACAGCAAGTTCCACCACTCAGTAACACTTCATACATAAAACTTCTCTCTATTCTGCTATTAAGGCTGTAGCTTTTTAGGTTTTGGAAATGGCAAACAAGGAAAGCCCTCATCATGCCATCTTCTCTGTTAACTGCACATTTTTCACCCATCCTTCTGCATTTGACATTCAAGTAGTAAACAGTGGCAGAGCAGAATCACTCTCCAAATAATTGTGTGGGTTCCAGAACCATCATGCCAACTTTATGCAGACAAAATTCTTTAAAGCCACGAAGATGTCCCTTTCTTCCTCCTCTGCTCCCCCTCCCAGTCGCATAAGCTTATTTTTCAACATTTGGCAACAGAACGAACATATTAGATCACAAAAGACCAAATTTTTTGTTGTTGTTTTTCTTTTGAGTTTTCTTAATTAGGACTCCAGTATTTGGAAAGTAAAATAAATGCACTGTGGTACAGAACTATCAATATTAACGAACAAGCCACATTTCCAGCTTTTAAAAATATTCTGTTTGAGGCTAAATCAGCATATCTAAAAGTGACCTATTTGGAGTAAGTATGTCACCAAGTTCGATATTTAGGTCAACATTTGTGCAATAATTCCAGTCCGTCCTGAAATCAGGAGTTCGGTTCTCCTCAGGACACACACATAGAGGAAAACCAATTCTAACACCTATTCACAAATCCCTTCCAAAAATTTACTGGGGCAGAGCACGAGAGCTGTCTTGGCTAATATAGATTTCACTCTTAGAAATGATCAGATTACACAGGAGCAATACTCATTTTCAATTAAAATTGAGTCCAAGTCCCTTCAAACATGAATTCAAAACTTCCCTAGCATACATATATTTATTGCAGAAGTGATGCATTAGGATTTGTGTCATTCTGGAACATCACTAAAAAGTCAACATTGCCAATATTCTGCGGGGAGATAGACTGCAGAGCAAGCATTCTTTGCAAAGTCTCCTTTCAAGATTAAGCTTGTTCTTTAAAAGTTAAAGTAACATCATCTTCCAGCTCTTTTTAAGTATACAGAAGACAGACATGAAAATTTTGTTCATAGTTAAAAACTGAACTGAGCAATTTTAATGAAATATTTTACCAGGGATCTCCTTCTGCATTAAAATTTATAATTAAAGTTTTTTTACACTTGTATCAGAAGCCTCAGTTTTCAGCAGGAACATGAATGGCTGCAGAAAAACTACTACTAAACGTAAGTTAATACAAATGTCAGTTTCAAAACAAATGCCATTAAAAACATCTGTATTTAAAAGACAGTCTTAAATATTATTCATAATAATTCAAAAAAGTGCAAGTCCTATAAACACCACCACAATTAAAGAAGAATCTGTAAGCATCGTATGACCAAGCCCATAACAAGCAACTAGAAGCTCCAAGTCAGAGTGCCGTAACATCTTCCTTTCCTGAATTTGCTTGCCTTTAAACATACGATGCTTTATAAGGTATTTTCTTGGTTAGCAAAATTATTTCAACTTCTTTGAACCTGAGTAGCTTCCATACACCTGAGGCAGAGTACCTTATATAAATGTTGGGGTTTTTTTTCCTGCATGCAAACTCTAGCTTGCCTAAACTACAGAGCTGAAGAGGCAACTTTCATTTATTTGTACAACAGGATCAATGCACCTTACAATTAAGCACCTGGACACGAACAGCATCAGCTGGAGGAAATTTGAGTTACTTTTGCAGCATTACTAGTTTCTCTGTTTCTGTTCTTCAGAAACAGCATTACTGCACAGTACTTCCCACACAACTGCCTTGCATACAATCGTGAAGGATAAAAAACCCAAACATTAAAAAAGCAACTTGAAGTCGCAAAGTACTGTTTCAAAATCCACGAATTCAGAATGCTGAGTCTCAGGTTTTGGGGCTGGGGGTTGGAGAGTTGGGGAAAAAGAAACATAATTTTTTCCTCAAAGCATGTTTTGCCAACAAAAAGAATAGCATAGTGAGTTTCTTCAGTTCTGACAGTCTGAAAAGACACTTCAAACTATGTATTTTCTTTCTACTCTTACATAAGAAAAATGGGAGGATATCATGACCGCATGGGGATACGTTCTCATGCTGGCTATCATCCCAATGCTGTTAGTCATTTGGGTGAACCAGAGAGAAAGAGAGAAGCACAGCATGGCACAGAACAAGTTTACGCTGCCAGTAATTCAGAGGGGCTTTCTAGCCATTTATCTCTACTTCTGAAGTTCATTGTTTTCCAATGTTTTTCTCACTCATTAGATTTGCCTTTCATTTATCTGATGTCAAAGCCTCTGGAGATGAAAGGGCACTACTCTCCCAGAGAGAGCCACAAAGCAGCAAGAATTCAAAAACCTGACAGACCATGCCTCACCGTCTCATAAAACACGTCTTGGGGATTTTTACCTTGAGGCTTAACAGACCTGAGCAGGGATGCCAGAACAGCGTTTTAAAGAGAATTTTAAAACTTACTCGAAAAAAACCTAAAGGTCATTTTAAATGATGCATGTGTTGGGAGGTGCAATAGTTACTGCTCAAAGAAAGTTTGACACGATAATCATACCTCTTAAAAAAAAACCCACAGCCCAGGCTGTACCACTGGCGATAGGCTGGATAATACGTTATGGCAATCTAAAAAGACAGAACATACCTAGTGTGCTATAAATATCTCTAAGTAGTACTACATAAAACCAAGTTGCTTTAACATAATAAAGAGCATGAACAGACAGCCCTATCAAGTATAAAACTAACAGGCAGTTTAGGCCCAAATAGAAAACCAAAGAGAGAGTGCTGACAGCACTTGTGTGTTAAAAATGAAAAAATCAGTGGTTCAAGATACATAAATTACTTCAGAGAGGATTTATCAAAAAAGTGGCAGGGATTAAGAGATAAAATAGGTAATTGCAAAAACAACCTTTCAACAACACAAAGAACTGAAGAGTAAAACGAAATAATGCAGGACCTAAATTCCCATAACAAATTATACTCCAAGCACAGTACAAAATGTGGTTTACGACGGCTTTAGTTAGCAATTTTTTTTTCTGACATAAAATGATTGCTTATTAAAAAAACCAAAAATCAAACAGCTATAACACTAAAGAGAAATTCAGCAACATTTCCAAGCAAGAAAAAAATTTTCTTAATTCTAGCAATTCAATCTTGAGGCTCTGTGTAAGGAACAAATTAAAAAAAATACAACACTTTTAGGTTTTATTAACACTGAAACAAAGCATTTTAAACTGAAATTCTGACAGTTATATTTGTCATCCTTTTTGTTCTAATGATCTCCCTCCATCCATCCAGCTGGATCAAGATGAGAAAAGGGAGAAAGTCCAGCACAGCACTTTGCTTACACAACCATGGTAGAAAAAAGTCTCAGTATCAATGCAGAAAAATTCACAGAATCACAGAATTATCAGAGTTGGAAGGGACTCTAGAGATCATCTAGTCCAACTCCCCTGCTAAAGCAGGATTGCCCAGAGCACATTACTCAGGACTGCATCCAGGCGGGTCTTGAAAATCTCCAGAGAAGGGCACTCCACAACCTCCCTGGGCAGTCTGTGCCAGTGCTCTCTCACCCTCACCGTAAAGAAGTGTTTCCGTGTATTTGAACGGAACTTCCTGTGTTCTAACTTGTGCCCATTGCCCCTCGTCCTGTCACTGGGAACCACTGAAAAGAGCCTGGCTCCATCCTCCTTCAACCCACCCTTTAGATACTTGTACGCCATAATAAGGTCTCCCCTCAGCCTTCTCTTCTCCAGGCTAAAGAGTCCCAGCTCTCTCAGCCTTTCCTCATAAGGGAGATGTTCCAAGCCCCTAATCACCTTGGTTGCCCTTCGCTGGACTCGCTCCAGCAGTTCCCTGTCCCTCTTGAACTGGGGAGCCCAAATCTGGACACAGTATTCCAGTTGTGGCCTCACCAGTGCAGAGTAGAGGGGGAGAATGACCTCCCTCGACCTACTTGCCACACTCTTCCCTATGCAGCCCAGGATTCCATTGGCCTTTTTGGCAACAAGGGCACATTGCTGGGCCATGGATAATTTACTGTCTACCACAATCCCCAGATCCTTCTCCTCCGAGCTACTTCCCAGCAGGTCCGCCCCTAACCTGTACTGGTGCCAGATACAATTCACCTCCCTACTGCCTGTTACTAAGAGCTCTCAAAGTTTTGTGCAACACTGACAGCAGCAGTTCATGCCAATGAACCCAGAAGAGGGACTATATCACTGCATGGAGAAGACAGAACTGGGGGAAATGCTATGAACATCCCATTCAGGTAGTAATTAGCACTATTCTCACCTTTGATGCTTGTCGAAGCCATCGCAAATATTCAGTGAAGTTATCAAAACAAATGTAGTACGTCTGGCTTTGAGGTCCAGAGGAGCTAAATGCTAAACAGTGCTGGTGCTTTTTCACTTCTTCCACCTACAGTAGAGACACAAAACTATTAGTGAACAAGAATCAAAAGCCTCTTTGCAGAACTCCCCAGGGTAAAGTTAAAATGTGCCCAAGAGGAGCTCTTCAAGTAGAGCTGGACTAACCCTCTGAAGCACTCAAGCTGGATCTTGTCTGATTTGTAAAATATCCACAAGAAAGGAATGTGAACAGAAGGACGAAGGAACCAAAGGAGAAAACCACCAAGAACGTCAACACTTTAAGAGAGACTGAGCACCATAAAAGATTTCCCAGTTAAACACATTTAAGGCTGTCTTTGTACAACCTAAAGTACAATTTATACTCCAGGTTATTAAAAACAGGCTTAACAAAATGCTTCTCTTTCATCCCAATTAAATTCTTTGGCATTTCTCAACTTGTTAAAAAACACCCAGAATACATCATTCTGCTACCATACACGAGAAGTCCCACACAACTTATGGTCTCAATGTCTCAGCACTGCATTCTGGAAAGCCTCTGCAAACCAGGAAGTGCAGAGTATTTATGGGGTTGAGGAAGAATATTTTTGAGCAATAATTTAAAAAACACTTAATTCTGTGCCAAACATCCACCTCCCAAGCTTTGTCAGCAGAAGCCCTCAGTACATTTTTCTCAGCTTGGTTCTCCTTTTCTTTTAAAATGTGTTGTCAACTTACTGCTTAGCACAGTCTGCATGTTTTACATTACACGATTCATTTCTGTGCAAAAACAACTTAGAAATTCCATGTTAAGCAATTAGAAGGAGGGTATACAATCTCTTCCCTTTTTTGAATTAAAAAAAAAAATAGATATTTTTCATCTCAAAGAGAAGGCTGATGGGGTCCTGAATCCTGTCCTCTCCAGTGTGCTACAGTCACAGATACAATTCGCTGTCAGAGTTCACCCACTGCTGCTAAAACAGGAAAACGTCTCTATTTCAGTACCTCCAGGGAAGAGTTGAAGAATCATGTGAAGAATCATGAAAAGAGATAGGAAAAACAGCTCCTAGAAAAAAGGACTACATTCCACATTGCTAGTATAGAATATTAATGAACCAACTTTAGTCTGCATATATAACATTGTGAAACTTGTTTCTCTCCCAATGACTCTTAAGAATCAAACTTATCAGTATGCAAGGTGAAAGAGCATTATTTCAGGTGTAAATCATGCTCCAGCTAATGATTCTCTTCCCATTATCTTGGCTAATCAAGCCAAGAATACTGTTCTGAAACACTATTTTGGCTGAAATAGCAATGTTGTAATCTTACTGTCTTTGCTGAAGTTTCACAGAATCACAGAATAGTTCAGGTGGGAAGGGACCTCTGGAAGTCATCTGGTCCGACCTCCCTACTCAAGCAGGGCCATCTACAGCTGTTTGATCAGGACTGCGCCCAAAATGCTTTTGAATATCTCCAAGGAGGAAGACTCTACAACCTCTCTGGGCAACCGGTGCCAGTGCCCAGCCACCTTCACAGTGAAAAAGAAATTTCCTTGGGTTCAGACTGGACCTCCTGTGTTTCAGATGTAATCAATCAGAAAAAAGTCCAGTTTCAGCTTTTCACAATAATGTTTGTTGCTGTTACGTCAGACCACTCTTGTACAAGACTGAACACTCAAAAAACCCAATGTTGAAAATAAGCCCATGCCCTTATTGGTTACTTTTCAGATCTTAGAGTAACCCAGCATGGATAAAAACTGGATGAAGAGGCATGATACAGATCATACACAATGCACTTATCCTTTGGCTCTGTACTATTGCACGTGTAAAACATTTAACACTGCACACAAAAAAAGGAAACTGAATGTGTCTCACTTGCTTTTCTTTAGCGTTTTAATCTAAACATTGCAAATTGTTAAATATTAATCTGACCATAATCAAAAGTCATTTATATTCTTTGATAACCCCATTTACCAAAACAAGCTTACGGGGGGCTAGAAATCATCATAATTGAATGCAGTCTTCTCTGGGTAAAGATATAGGTGTTAAACAGGCAAGTACATAAATTTTATTTTAATATCTTACTTTTCCACCAATTAAAGGGAGGACATGCATCTTTCCAGTCTGGCTTTCTTTTACTGATGAGACAATTAGGCATGTTCCACAAAGGATAGCTTGGCGTCTTGTCCATCTGTTGACTGGCAAATGTATTTTCCCTTTTCGAACATTGTACATTCCTGAGAGCTGAATCCGTTCGGAGCTGCCAATGCTGTGGGGCTTTCCTGAAATAGAAACAAAAGCATCCACTTAATCATAGAAAATCTTTGCTTCTCTCACTCGAGTCATCCTGAGACTTTATCAGCAAGTTTTCAAGCTACAGACTGCAGCACGACAAATGAAACAGCTTCAAAACCATGCAAGCAGGTAATTTAGTATCAGCTTCAGTACAGGCTTCTTTCATAGTCAGAAGTACATAACAGGTTGGTATTGTGGAGAGCAGACCACAGTCTTGGAGTACGTTAAATAACCTGCAATAGTCACAGAAGTACCAATTAATGGTACCAGGCTTCTTTATGACACCTGGAAACCAAATGTTTCACATTGACTCTTTGGTAACTGCAAAAGGGGGTGAAGTACTGCATGCTGACCCACACCTTTGCACCTCCATGTCTCTTCTGGGCATCCTTAAGGTCATGGTTTGAATAGCTTTAATAGCTTCCCAAAGAATATCGTTCCTACTCTCACCATCCCACACTGTTCAGTCCAAACCCCACAGCAGAGGTAGTACACTCAGCCACAGTGTAAACAGATGCAACCTAGATGAAATGCCTCAAAGATTCTGCTTCAGTCTGAGTAGAGCTTTGGAAAGAGTGGAGTTCTTCTGTCTGCATTGCAATGAATTTGCTATTTATAATAATACAGATTATTAGCAAGACTACCAATTGACCAGATCTGTTAAATAACTTTAAATGGCTCAGATTCTACTAATCTAATCTATTAATAAGATTCTACTCTATAGAAACCATCACTAACAATGGCAACACGAAGACAAGCATCTCTTGTCTATGCTCTTACAGGACCATGTTTTTTAAGAGATAAATGGGAAGCAGCACAATTTGCACATTCTAATCTGAAGCATTTATCCACATCAAGTTACCCTATAAACCTTAAACATCCCAGCCCAGATCTGAGTCATCCAAATATACTAACTCTTCTGCAAACAGAGACAAGAGGTAATCATGTTCAAGTTGAAATTTCTGGTATACCAGTGCTGGTGAAACTTTGGAAGGGAGCTCCCCTGGATAAACAACCCAAAGACCATGTTAATTCCTAGTCGCTTCCACATCATGATAAAGGATAATTCACTCATTTTCCTACACTAACTTTTACCAAAATTCTTAAGAATCAAGGAATTAACAACTAGTTAGGACTCCAGAAAAGCAAGGACTTGATCCTATCTTCTAACCCCAGTATTTCTAGACCAGTGCCAATTAAACTGCAGCAGTGACAACTGCTGCCTGCTATTACTCCAACTTGCTATTACTACTTCTTGTATGACAGCTCATTTGTCTCAATGAGTCTGCTCTTGCCTTCAACTTATCTATGGGAAGATAAAAGACACCTACCACATGCCCTACACACTGCCATTTTCTCACCCCCGCCTACCCTGTGCCAATTCTTGCCCTTATCTTTAAAAACAGCCTTCTTGAATCTTCCTGTAATGTAATGGGTGTAATGAGCCCAGACTTGGCACAGTTACCCTCAAGCCTTGCTCTGCTCTAATAAACACTAGCATTTAGGCTACCGATGTCTGCCAGTTTGGATCTGCAGGAACATCACTGTTGCTTGAAGCTAAAAGACTGAAACTTTAATGCCCACAGGGTATCGGCATCTAATACAAAAATAGGTGCCTCAAGAAAGCAGTAATTTCACTGCCAAGCAAATTCAAATCCAACAACAGAAGCTATGGATAAACACTTTGCCCAAGAGAATAAAAGGGAACAGGGGACATCCATTCTACACAAAGCTACAGAAAGACAGATAGGTAATACCAGTAAGTAAAATAGAGCAACTCAGCCTTAAAGAAACACAAAAGCCGAATCAAACTTCACATTTGGAATATGAAAAATGTCGTTGCTAAAGTAACTGATAATTTACCTAGCTTGTGCAGAATGACAGACTCCATGCTGCAAAGCATTGATTAAAGTATTAACCACACAGAGAAACAAAATCTCTGTAATGGAGAAAAAAGTGCCTGCTAAGTATTAACAGTACGGTTGTATAAGGAATAATTGTCAGGGGTATGGGCAGTTGCACCTCAAAAATGATGTTTTACAGTCATCTTCCAGGGCCTGTTTCTGGCTGTATGCTAACTTCACTGGAAAAGCACAACCCACTGCTGATTGAACCCCTTAAAATTGCAAAGCACAAGCTCAATCCCTTGGGAAGCCCAGTTAATTTAGCAACATGCATTTTAATATAGCTGAATGCAACCTTCCTCATTCAAGAACAAAGGACATAATTCACACCTAATATGGGCAGACTTGTGTCCTGGAAAACATCAAACCTCAGAAGTTCTTTGGGATTATGGTGGATAACAAAGAGGATGAGCTCCTGCTACAGCGCTGCAGCCAAGATGCTTAGCAGGAAACATGACAGCATTCAGGAGCTATAGAAAAGTAACATTACCGTGCCTCGGCTACTGGGAAGATGATTACCACACTGGGTGCCCACACTTCACAAAGGGTGCTGAAAAATTAGTCTTCAGAAAAGTTACATGAGAAAAAAAAAAATAATCAGAAGCCTGAGAAACCCACTTCCGAGGACCAGACTCTCTTGGACTAGCTATATGAAGTTAGGCACAGCTGGACCTGTAAAACTACCCAGAAGTCTCTAAAAGGCAGTTCTTCAAATTTCATATAAATTCACATAGGTTGTAAGTCACAAGTCACTGTACCAATTAGTATTACCAGTAAATGTTTACTAGAAAAGCCAGAACAGAACTATCACTAGAAGTATTCATGCCAGGTATGATCTGTACTTTCTCTCAAATGGGAAAAATTACCAGGGTAAGAAACTTCAGTTATTCCTACGAATAAAAAAAAAAAATAATTAAAAACCAGCCCTTTCAAACTCTAAGGATTTAAGGTGCTTTTTTCCAGCAAATACTACCCCTTCCTATGTGAAAGCTAGAAGGTTCCTGATGAGAACATACAGAAATAAAATCCTGGGCCTATTTCATTAAAGCAAATGGTTTCTCTCTTCCTATTCTTGTCTACTTCACTACACAACCAGCCATCTGGTTGGACCAGCTGATCTTTCGAGGTCCCTTCCAACCTGGGCTCTTCCATGATTCTATGATTCTATAACTTGCAAAACCCCATATTTAATATCAGATCACATGTTGTTGCCTGAGACACAATCTGCTCACATATAATTCTGTTTTCTTCCTGCTAAAGGGTTGTAATCATTGAGATTTGATAGTATCACAGTGTTCTATTATCATGCAAGCAGAAAAAAAAAAAAGTCAAAAGCCGCTGGCTTATTTTGATTTTAAGCAGAGGTTATTCAAGGACATAGCAACTAGTCATGGAACTAGATCCCTAAATCCACAGAAGTTTTGTAGGTAACTGGGAGCAAAAGCCATTTGACAAGAAGCAGCCTTGCCTACTGAAAGATAAGCTTAGACAGACCGCAGATTTGAAGAGCTCAGTCATTTGCTGCCAGGAGAGCATATAAAAGCAGGAAAAGTTTAAATGACAGCGAGCTCTGCTACAACAGAAGAAGGCTGGAACTTGGCAACAGTGCGAAGCGATCCTAACACTGGCTGCTCTTCACTTCAGGGAGGACAGCAGCAGGCAGCAGAGTCTCACACCCTGACACGCTGGGGAGCGGAAGACAAGGAGAGGGCTCAGAAGTGTATATGCCTTTTCTGTGGCCCGGAAAATAATCAAATGAGAAGGTAAATGACCTTTTTCTTCCAAGTTTACAGAAGGGATGAGGCAATTTGGACTTCACCAGAATGCCTTTAGGCTAAGGATCAAAGACCACAAATTATGGCATAACCCTAGCATCACCACCAAAAATCGGTCATTTTTGAGGTAACCTACCAGTGCCAGTGAAAGCAGTGTTTTCACTAAAAGCATCAGCAGTTCTGAAATTACCTTCCTCCATCTGTCTTGGAGACCTCCCGTTTGAGATTCAGAAGCCAGCACAAGATTCATATTCAGATTTTTCTTCAGTTTTAACTGTACCCAAAAGGAACAGATGAGTTTTCACAAGGGCCTGTGATATACTGAAGCTGACAGTCGTGCAGATAAAATGACCCTTTGTGACTTGAAACACAAATTTGAATCCTGCCAAAAACTTATAAGATAATTATTGTTGCCTCAATCAGAGTGGATGCAAATATGCCAGAACATCTAGAAGAATCACATACCAGAAAGTGTTTTTCAAATGCGAAGCCCAACCAGAGCAGTTTGAGTGTTTTAGCAAGGAACCATAAAAAGATTATTTTTCATTCCTGTCAGGACTCCAAGACTACAGCAACTCGTAAGCACCCCCACAACAGGACTTTTGTTCTGTGCGAGGCATTAGAGGAGATGCCTCAAGGAATTATGAGCAGACCACTCATTTGGCTATTTTGACATTCATGGTTGATTTCCTCTCAGTTTTAGCTTGTCCCAAGTCCTGGAGAAAAACTAGTGGTATTTAGAACAAGGACAGAGAAAAGCAGGGAATTTGACTGAAACGGCAGAACTGTTGTTGGAACCACGAACCCTATCCTGCTTCACGGGAAGCTTGGCTGGGACACCAGTGATCTTTCCATGATATTAAATAACTAAGACCTCACCATGAGCAACGCGAGGAAGCTCTGGGTATGCAACATACTGACATCCCGCCTAGTGCAAAGACTTCAAACCTTATTAAATAAATACCCACAGCCACTTGTTTTGGATTCTGGAATAAAGCTGTTTATCCTAGCAATGGAAGGCATATGGAATACATTACCATCAGAAGTTATAAAATACCAGCTCATTATGGGACATAAAAGTACTTGAGAAAAAAAAAAAAAAAATCTCTCTGCAGCTATATGGCTGATTAAGTTGCAAGTACTTACTATTCCCCCCTGTTTGAAAAGTACAGCCAATAAAGTCTGCCTCTAAAGAACGATTTAAGACATTACCAAAATCAGAGCAGAGTGTTGACATAAGAAACACATTCACTTCTGTGCAGCGGGTCTTATTTTTATTACTAATATTGGTCTGATGGAATGAAAACTAAAAATTCTCCGAGATCTGCATGGCGCAGCCAGCCCGGCCAGCTGGAAAGACTGCCCGCCCTGAGCCATCTTGGATATTCACCAGCGGTAAGAGCAGCTTAGTTATTCAGTAGGAATAATGTGTAAGTTTGAAGGTTTTCAGAAGTGACGGAATGACTCTGAGTGCCTAATTTAGGGATGTCCTTTTCCTGCTATGGCTGGGCCAGCTACAGAGGTCATCATCCTCATCTGCACACTGTTGGGCCCCAGGCCAGCACTGCATCAACCCTACTGCATCAGCTGCTTGCTGTAAGCTGTCCCTAAGCTCTTTCAGACAAAACAGGCTGCTTTAATTTCTTGCGTCTCTTTTTGACTGGGAGACCTTAGGGACAGCTCACAGTGAGTAGTTCAGCATGGAGAGCAAAGGAATGGCACGTAGGAGCCAGAGCTGTAACACAATGGCTGCTGCTGGAGAGGATATGTAATTAAACCCACCCACAGCTTTCACAAACCATTTCAGAAGTAAGATATTTCACACACTAACACTCTGTGAACATCAACTCTTGTATGCATTGGAGACAAAAAAAACCCGAAAACCACCAATCAGTTGCAAAGACTTTGGTCTGAATCCACTAAGGAAAGCCAGACTATTTCCTAGTTGACCGGGTGAAATCAGCGGGGTGGGTGGCAGCTTCTCAGCTCCCACCTGGAACACCATCCCCACCATCTCTCTGAATTGAAATCAGGAACACCTCACACCTGCCTTGCCGGCAAACCTGCAAATCAAGGCTCAACACTGGTCTTGCCTAAACTTAAGTTCAAAGAGGTATCAATTACCTCAGAACACTGAAAGCCCTTGAGTGTCTTTGCCCATCGTTTGGGAAACTGTGCCACAATAGCTGTTGCTGAACCCTTACTGCCAGATCATTCTGCACATTTCTACTTTTGTCTAAACCCTTTCATCAAATACAGATAAAGCTACTGCCTGCAATGTTTTTGAAGCTTCTCAGTCATTTAAGGCTGCTTCCCCTTGCATTCCTGTCAAACTCAGGATAGTGGTAATGACTTCAGGCAAGGCCCAGCGCAATGAGATGTATAAAAATAAAGCAGGAAGTTGGATTAAAAAAAAAAAAAAAAAAAAGAAGAGGATGGCAATGGAAGCAGAAAAGCACAAGTAAAAACTCTGAAACTATTGTACTGCTCTAATTTTTATTTTAAACTTATGAAGCAAGCCTACTTACAGTTACATGCTTATTAGAAGTCTTTTTCCTTGTGAAGGTCCACACTGTGATAATTTAAGAACAAAGGCACAGAATTAGCAGATTTTATATTTAACTAAGACCAAGGATTCACCTGGTAGTCTACCAGCAACCAAGGATGCTTTTGCAAAGGTAACAAACCAAGTACATATACTGCAAAATTTCACCTGGCAAACCATTTCAAAACCAACAGTTGAATTTTTAGACTCATAAAAATTCCTGTAAGATTTAACACAAGGCTGCCGATCGATTCTGTACTGCTCTGTGGAAGAGGGACTTAGTCACCATTATGCTGTTCTTATGGCATGTAACTATTAGCATAGACTTCACTCATTATACTCCTCATGTTGCTGCACTCTATTAATATGGGGGCTGGGGGGAAGCTCTGAAGTGCTTAAGTTTCTTTTAGGAATTAGCAGTTCAAGCTCTACTATTGAAAGCTGCTACCTTTCCCCTGAGAAACAAAAGCAGACCACAAATGTTGGATTTTACAGAACTGCGTTACTCGTCTTTTTCTTTAAAGAAACCTTCATGAGACAAAACTGGCAGAGTAGAAGGCAGACAAGCCTTTAGTCTTTGTGAAACATATTCTTACTTTACAGGAAGATCATCCTTAAAGACAAGCATTATTGTTATATGATGTGATATAATAAAACATAGTTACTAGGTTTTATAGCAATAATCCTGCCTTCCACTTACATTAAATCCTCACTGGAGGAAAGGGTTGTATGAATTTCATAACCCAGAAAACATCCTTCTCTTTTGCCGCCACTGACACAGAATTCCATGTTTGTTCATTTGATCATTCCCTGTATCCTGTTCTCACAAATTCACCACCTCCACGCTGGAGCCCTAAAGCCAGGGTATCAATGCTTAAAAAGATACTGTAGGCAAAATTTAACAACATCTTTTTTTTTTTTTCAAAAGCATTTCTATCAAGTATTATATATTTATCAGTGGAAAATGGCTGCAATAGCTTTACTGTCAAAAGCTAAATATCAACCTGCATAAGCCAAAAGCTTCTGAAAAAAAAAAAAACTAACAGCAGTTCAGGGGAATTCATTTAAGTATCATTGTTAACCAGCATGACTTCTACACTAGGACAACATAATAAAGGCAACAGGCTAAAGTAGGATATGTAGTGGCAATGAAGATGCTACTTGCAATTAAAAGCAAGCAAGCACAGTGGAAGTTCATCTGGATTACTACATGAGCCAGCAAACCCAAAGCCTTGGAATCCAATTGTTCTGACTCTAACAAATGAATTCCAGATCTAGCTGCTGCAATGTATTTTCACAGGTTATACAGTTGAGTACAGCATGTATAAGCAAAACCCCCAAAACTCAACACATCCCCACCCCCAACAAATTGAAAACCCACCTGTTGTTAAATTCTTCATCCCGTCTATCCCTACAGACTACTCCTGCAGATGAAACACAGGTCCTTCCCATTCAAACTCTCAGCCCTAAACGTTCCCATCCACCTCACTTGCGTGCAGGAAATTCAAGCAAGTTACAAGCAAGCAGGTTTATTTATTTCAGCAAAACAATGAGGGTCTCAATGCACTCTTGATATCCTGACTTCTGCTTGCATTAGAAACACAATGAGGGGCAGGTTGAATTCTGTTGTTGCATCCAAATACTTCATTTTGAAGAAAGCTCATAAAGGGGAGGCAGTTGCCTGCTCTTCAGTAGCAAAACTCAGTATCAACTCCTTTGGGAAAGCACCATATGCCACCTCTGCAAGGAAAAATAACTGAAATATCCTGAGAAGGAACCATCAAGAAAAAATGTCATCTTCCTCCTGTACTTTATTAAAGTTGTAAAAAGCTGCAATATTGGTCTAGAGGCTTCCAGGAAGTACTATCTAAAACAACTTTCTCATCTTGAACTTAGGATTCATTTAAGGAATCTACTGAAGAAGTTAATCAGTGATATCTTCTACCAAGTATTTTTGCTCAAAGTAAATTTAAAACAGAATTAGTCTTATACTGAGAAGATTTATACCAGTATCTGATCACATCCCTTACATATATTTCTTAAAAAGAATACTTCAGCAATACATTTCAAATTACCCCTTATTAAGATGGCATCAGGAAACTCGACTTTGTGAACAGTTTTACAATTGTACGCACTGATATTAAAGAGGTGAAAATTGAACAGATGGGGCCAAAAAGCTAAGCCTTACAAACTTGCCATAGTACCACAACTTTCATAAGAGCATATAAGCTTCTGTAGGAGGGACCCAACGACTGCTCAACTGATCTTTGCCCTTTCTCCCCAACTCAGTCCCCATAAAGCACAGCTGAACAGAATGCTGGAAATGCACATTTGTTTTTGTGAAGTCATGCAAAATTGAATTCTACGTGTCATACTCGCAACGCACAATAAAGCCACAAGCACAGTAAAACCCCTGGCATCCCAAAGGATACTTACCCTGTCTAAAGCAATTGCTGTATTGGCAAAAGCTCTGAGCTAACCAACTGTTTTAGGCAAAGCTGGAGTCTTGATGGAATTCAAGAGCAAAACTACATTGATGACTCCACTGAAGTTAACAGCGGCTTTCAGGTCTTATCAGTGTTAAGATGCTCAACATGAAGCACAGCAACGTAAGCTCAAAATAACTACTTGAACGCACACTCCTCTGAGAAGGAACAATGACAGCCCCTGGCAGAAGTTCATCTGAATGTCTTAGTACTACGACAGTAAGACAGAAACCCATGCTCCTTACCAGCAAAAGTTGAGCAAACCCCCACACACCCCTGGCACCAACCTGCCTTGCCCTGAGGATGGAAGCTATGGCTAGTCAAACATTTTAAAAAAAGCTACAGGGGAACAAATATGCACACTAGGTAAAGGACTGTTTCATATAAACTTCATATATAACACAAACACCATCTTTCAATGTATTCTAGACTAAAATTCCACCAACTACGAGATGACTAAACTGTTTTGTGCATTAAATGAATTCAAGTTCCAAGTACAATGATTTTCTCATTGCTCTTTCGTCAGAAGAAACAAGTAAGGTATTCTACGACATGTCTAAAAGCCTGTGGTAATGTAAATCCTAGTAAAAGTAAAGTATTTAAAGTATGACACTTCCTACAATAGACTACTGTACCAGCATTATTGTAAAATAATGTCAAAACCTAAACTCAAGTTTTATCATAGGATGCAACTGATAAACAGCTTATGTCAAAACAATTCTGTACACTATTGCAAGGCTATTACTAGCACATCTCAATTCAGTCTAGTTTAAAAAATCCCAAATAATTGTGGCATAGAACAATACTTAAAGATGTATATGCTGCCTGGTGAAGACCCTCCAAAGGTTAGCACTAAAAAGAAGGCCAGAATGCTGGATTTGGAACTGTCAACACTTACAATCGAAAGCCACATAACCTAATAAATAATAAAAAAAAGGAACTAGTGGTAAAAATTGAGTGACTGCTTTAAGTTGCACAGACAGAAAAATACAAAACCCGGAAGAAACAGCATGAGCACATTAGTCAGAGAGAATTATCTGTCAGTCATAAATACTAAACATTTCAAATTCACCTTCATTAACATGAGATTTCCATGCTATGACTAGAAGGAATTCTGGCTGGGCAATGTCCCTGTAAGCTATTCTTACTCCATTGTATCAGTCAGTCAGTCTGCCCATACCTTGCTAGGTAAGCTTAGTTCATACATTTTGTATCTATACCTTGGCTGCTTTCCCCACATAGCTAGTATTTGTGCGTGCATGTGATTTTGTCATATGTTTACACAAACCTTTTTTTCAAATAGCTCGTCAAAGCAAGAGCCTTTTTGGATTGCAGCTTTGAGTTCAGTAAGTGGCATAGAGTACAACTTCAGCTGAAAGTGAAAGCTGCAATAAGCCAGCAGGACTTTCTTTGGTTGCCTCTTTCCCCCTCTCTCCTACAACTCCGTAGCTAGAGACTGTTCCTAACAACACCCCTAACAGCTTTTCTTTTTCACTTCTCTCTTATCAGCAAGCAGCTTCAAAGAATCACACAGAAGCCTGGATGATGCAAAAGAAGAGAAAGGACCAGCTGCTACCCTGGGAAAGCTTCACTACCCCGATCTCTGCCTGCTTATAGCCAACAACCTTGTTTTGTTGCCAAAGAACATGTACCCTTTGATTTGCTGTAAATCAACTTCTGTCATTCAAGTGTTTGCTTTTTTAAAATTTACATGACAAAGGTTGGATTATGCTGACATACATTAAACTTGTATGTCAACGCATGAAAATATGCAGCAGTAAAAGGCAACTTGTATCAGAACTCTGTACTTGACACCGCATTCCAGAGAAAAAACAAAGACAAGGGAAGGAAAGCCGATTTTATAAAGTGAGAAGAAGGAAACAGTGGGGAGTGAGAGATATGTATCATGAAGAAACATGAAAGGGAACATTTTCCCAATGCCTTTCTACCCTTGGAAACAGAGGCTGGAAAGATTTATCGCATGGCCACAGATATCAGGTTTGACACTGTTTCTTCTCTTTTCTACCACAGAGACTAGAAGTAACTGGATAGCATATGGGAATTGTCTAGGGCACGTCATACGGTTTTATTACAAAGGAGAGGAAAAAAAACTGAAGAGATTGGCTTTTTCCATTCCCTTTTTAAATTAAATCAACTATCACACATCTGAGTCATCCCCAAACTCATCAGTTTTCTGTCCAAAGCACTCAAACGGTCTGTGAAAGGACAATCAAAAGTGCTAGCTCATAAGGCCGACTACAGTCTAAGGTTTCTTGTTTCATGCTACACATCCCTATAAGAAAAATGTTGAAAATTTCCACACCCATAGCAAGAGAAGAAAAAGCCTGTACAAAGGTCCAGTTTTACAACTATGCAGTCTGATTTACAGCTCCTGAAGCCTCTTAAGTCAGGAAGTTATCTAGGAGAAACCAAAACATGTTCGTGAATTCAGCTTTGACAGGAAAGTGAGTGTGCTAAAAACAACCCCAGGAACTTGAAAATTCATCAGAGCACCGCTTTAACTCTGGTTCATGATAATTTTAGAAAGGGAACCATAAATACACAGCACGAGTGCCTTGTACAACACTGGTAGGATCAACTTGAAGTTGGGCCTACTTATCAAAGCTTTCTGCTTTCCGTGAAAACACCCGGAAGAGTCTGAAGTGCCTACACATACCTGAGGACCCCCATCTTGAAAGTCAAGCACCTTCATTACTGGCATTTGAATCCAATACCTCTCAATACCAAGAGAGAAGAGCAGTCCAGCTGGACAGTGTTCAGTACAATGCACAGTACAAGAAAGTCTAAGTATATTGATTGTGGTCAGACCATAATAGTATTTCATTTGCCTGCCATAGAAATGAATGCTTTCTCTATCATCGGAAAAAATATTGTGGCTATAGAGACACTACATTTAAACTGTTTACTTCAAAAAAAAGCAAAGCAACTCAAACTGTTCCACCCTCCATCCATGTCCAATACTAGCATCTAAAAACAAACAAACAAAAAAAACCAAAACCAACACTACTCCCCTCCAATGCACATCATTTTAAAGTTCAGCACATCTTAATATTATTAAAATCGTATTGAACCCTCCACCCTGTAATCAGGGGAAAGACCTAAAGTATGCAAGACCTTATTTAAGCAGGCTCTCTATTTTTATCCACCCACTCTAACTGACCAATTGTCTTAAGTGCCTGTGTCCTTACAAAGGAACAGATCACATCACATTTGTTTTTCTGAAAGCTGTTTCACAAGTCACCTCCACGCAGAGGAACGCAAATTGCCTGGACTGTATGACCACGTACCCTCATGGCAGAAATCCTCTCCTGTGCTCTCTCACTGACCACTTTACTATACTGAATAGAGAAGAGGAACAAGACTTTACTATACTGAACAACACTTTACTATACTGAATAGAGAGGAGGAACAAGAGAAGGTGGGTCAGAATCCCTTCCTTTGCCTCCTCCTTCCAGAGACCTACTGCATGACTGGACACAGCAATATGTCCACAACACAAAGGCATTCTTTAGAAAGATCAGCTCTAGCAGTGACCTCTAAAACATGTATGAAGCTTCCTTGTCACAAAACCAGGAAAAGTTTGTGATGCTCTCTCATTCACAAATATTTGCAGGATTAAGTTTTAAAAGCACTTGGATAGATTTTTAAAAGAATCCTTCCCAAAATACTATCTTTTTGATTCCTCTGCCCACTCACCCTCCTTTGAGGGAGAACTGAGACTCCTGAAGATTATTATTTTTTTGACACTTTCTATTTGTGTTTCAACTATCTTCACCTCCACCCCAGCAAGATAGGGAAGGAAGAGGTCAAGGATATATTATACTTGCAAGCTATTTTTTAATCCTCTGTGAATTGTCAGCACTTTAATTTCATTTATAATATAGCAGAAACAAAAATTTTAGTGAAATTTATTGTTAGGAGCAAAACAATAATTAATTTTAATTAAAACTGAACCACTTACTTTGCACAAGAGAAGCGTGTTGGGTACAAAATGCCAAACATTGTTAACCTCCAAACTGATATAATTATATTATACTTCAGATCAGCAGTATTCATATTGATTTTTTTTTTTTTAAATGGAGGTTTCATATACCGTATTGCCAAGTTAACTGATTGAATAGATATTCTAATTGCTAGGCATTTTAAATAGTAAAAGATTTCTAGATAGCTAGACAGCTTACATTCGGCTATGTAAAGGACAATGAAACTTAAGCTGAAACACCATGAAATTATTCAAAGGAATATTTTTACCAAAAATATTAAAAGATGAAGAAAACAACCAGATTCATTTTCTCCCATATTTCCTTCATATTCTGGACATGTACAAACCTAAAAATAAAGGATATGGGCTTGAAAAGAGCTTCCCTTAAATCTTAAGCAGAAACAAGCAGGATGAGAAGAAAACACTTGAGATCATACGTTGGCTAGCATATTAAGTGTGAACACATACACGAGGAGATGGCACTCTAAGAAAGGACACTGCAAGAACAGGAATTGGACATAATTATTTTATCGGCAGCACTTTAAATTAAGCCTGTTCAACAGCTGATGAAACTCATGGCACTCTGCAGGATACCAGGGACTCTCATAAGTCCCCAGAGAGGGTCCATTACTCTGCCCACACAAGAAACAAGTCTCAATTGGTGTTGGTAAACACATCTCAGGGCATCAGACAACAGGCCAAGTTTGCCGAATCTCCCCCCCAGTGCCAGTTCCCCAGAGAAAATGGGGAACAGCGGCTCACTCAGCTATTGCTGCCCAAATAACTGAATCTGTGCTCTGTTATAACTGAGCTGGGAACTGCTACTGTCATCGTCATATGGGGCTGCGTGCCTGTCTGCGCATGTGTGCATGTGCACTTGTGCACAGGGAGAAGGATGAGACCCTAAAAGCAGGCTTTCTCTGGCTAGGGCACTGAGCAGGGCACTCATGCTGCTACCACCAGCAGAAGCTCCTCTCCAAGAACTTGGGGAACTAACTGCTCGGTGACACAGGAAAAAGGCAACCATGGTCATCAACAACTGCCTTCAGCTTCAGGGGACACTGGCATCAGCACTGCGGTTTCGCTATCAAACCCAGTTAATGAGACAAATGTTTATGAACAGTCATACATCAGGGGAACGTCTGCAAAGGTTTAACGGGAAGTAGGGATGAGAGGGAGAACTGCCCCTCCAAGGCAGGAAAGTGAAACACTTCCCCTGATTGCCCCGGTTTGTCTTGCTCCAAGTCCTACTCATTAATCTGAGTTTTTGTAGTGGCCTCCTGCTGGTTTTTGAAGCAAAGTAAGCCGGTGACCTGGAATGTAATTAAGGGAAAGGAACTGTGTAGTTTACCTCATCCAATTTGCATTTTGCATACTAACTTGTAGTATAAAAAGCTGTTTAGACATACTTTCTCTTGCTGCTCCACTGAACTATTTATCATTAGTTGTTAACATAATGCCAGGACTCATGAGGTGAGTTTAAAAACATTTTGGTTCATATTTACTTTAATTATTTGTCTTTTTCCTACAAAAGCGTACAGTTGTCTTGCCTGTTCATAAACAGAGAGGCTTTGAGCAAGCGTAGTAGCTGCACTCAAACATTTATACAACTAGCATTTCAACAAAAATCATTCCCGCAAGTTTCTTGGTCTCTGTTCTTGGGAAGAATGAAATCTTTTTCCTGCATTCACTGTTAGTTAATACTTTTTTCCTTGATCCTTGAAATACTTTTGCTATTCCTTTGCCTCAGGTTTTGTTACTTCCAGGGCAGAACTCACCACTGTCTCTACAAAGTTGACTTCAGCAGTGGTTCATGTGTTTTCCAAGGATGAAATGAACAGACCAAAGTCCTGTTAGGAAGGCTTATCGTGTAAACCAAGATCACAGTTACTTAACACGGTAGAGATCGTTTTCCTTAAGCTACTTTAATGATACAAATGCACAAAGCATAATATTAAATCAATGCTCAACCAAGAACCAGAAGTGCCATATCATCAGTCACAGGGGCTTGACAGATTTCTAAATTTGAAATAATCAATTGAAGGCTTGTCATCACAAGCTTTGGAAAAAAAAGGTGTTCAGATTTGTAAAACACCTCTGAGGAAAGCCAGCTAGCATAGTCCAATACTCTGAAATACCCACAGCAAGCCAACCAGAATTTGCTATGAGTTAAAACCAACCACCCCTCCCTAAAAAATGGGCTTTGTCTGAATTTTTGAATTGGAGATTTTAGCTCCAAGGAGGTGATGAGTTAGCAGCTGTCACTGAAGTTTTGTTTTACTGAATCATGAAGTAAAGTCCAAGACCTTAATGTAGTTTCAAAATCCTTTTACTATCCTTGGAAAATAAACTCAGTCCACCAGAACCTGATCATTAGAGAAAACATAACTTTTTTTGGATGAACCTATTCACTTTTTAATTGAGAAACTTTCTTCTTCGAAGTCTAAGCTGAAAGAGATATTGGTCTCATCAGCTCAATTTGAAAAAGCCAAATCTACATAACTTAGTTATTTTAAAATGAGAACGTAGACCACCTCTGAAAAAAATTGTTGAGATTAATTTATTTTTTTCTAAAAGCAATTACTTAGTAACAAACATGAAGGTGCTCTTTTCCAAGACTTTTTAAAACTAATGCAAAAAGACATTCTGAATCCACATGTGGTATTAAGTTTTCACCACATAGGATTCAATGCATGGAAAGGAATTCTCGTGTTTCCTCAGTGAAGTTTGCTTGTGGAGAACATGGAAGTGATCTGACAGCACTGTGCCAGGCCTCAGGACGCTGGGTTGAAATGCAAACTTCTATCCCCAGCTTTTCTTGCCCTCTAAATTTTTATGCCTTTTTTACCATTTCAGAACTAAAAAAAAAAAAAGTAAAGAAAAAAGCAAAGCACACAGACAAAATGACTTTTAAAGCTTTCCATGGAAGCTGCAAGCAGAGCAGCTGTGTTCATTCAACTCTCATTACAAGAAAAATCTGTTTGGGAGCAAAGTAAATACAATTCAATACACCAAGTCAGACTTTCTTCAAGATCTATTTGCTAACTTCACAGTCCTAACTAGGTAGTGTCACAATGATAACCTCAGTACAGTAGCTCAGGACTACTCTTACATTTCTTGGAAACGGTTGCAACAGATAGTTTCCTTGTGACTAAATATAATCTTCCCAGAGATGCATCAGACAGGCTCATAACTCTTCTGTAAAGGAAGTCTGCTGAAAGGTAAAAATGTGACAGCAGCAGTTTTAGAGAGAGATCTGGCCAAAAGTTGACAATGATGAAAAACGTGCATTCAGGAAATCTGTCTTTCAAAGCACAGGACTCCTTATCAAGTCACCTTCTGTTTTATCTACACAACTCTTAAGGAAATAATAAGATTCCTGTTGAATAAGGCCATTATTTGATGTATTCTTCTAACTTCCTCCTTAGGCTAAAGGACAGTAATGCTCCAAAGCATTACTAAATTTATTATTTAAAGAAAACAAAAGAGGAACAAAATACATTTGAGACATTTCTCTGAGGTATATTACTAAAAGATAAAAGATGCTATCACATACAAGACTTATCCAGCATGGCATAGATAGCTTTTTCCTGCAGATATACCCTTGACAAAAACAAAAGCCATACTGGAAAAACAGGGAATGCTGCAGTCTCTGATGCTGCTGCACACTTCCCACCTAACCAGGATGCCTGCCTCAGGTATACTGTCTTGTTATGAGGTTTGAAAAACCTACCCAGCTTCAATAGAAGAAGCATAAAGCAACAGTACCACTCTTATTGACAAAAGGAAGCTTCAATTTATTAAAATTATATAGATATAACCAATTCCCATACTGTATATAACAAATTTTATTTATTGTTTCCTCTCCTTTAGGAGGATAGCACATCTGAAGTAACATTTTAAAGCAGACAAGCCAAGAGCATTACACCAATCTGTGAAGAAAAAAGTACATTCAGTCTAAGTATCACTAGAGATTCACTATTCCATGTTATGTGCTGTGCTAGAAGAATAGTACCAGAAGTACGTGCTCAGAAAGCTAAAAGGAGCCTATGAATCTACCAAACACAAAAATACTCAGCTGCTGGACCACCTCAACCTGGAACTAATGCAGATTTGTCTAGAGTCTGTGAAAACCCAAGTACACTGAAACTTAGGGCTTTTTTTGTTTATTAATTCCTTAGTTTATGTGTAAATTATGAAATACCTAAATTTTTTTTCAAGTCAAAGGTGCAAACTTTCTATAGGCAGCCATAAGCAGTTTTATCTGTTCTCCATCATGTGTCCTGCATCAATATGCATCCCCAGTCCCATTTTCCTCTGTCTTCTTGTATCCGCTGATGATGATCCAAATAACATTTTCCAGCCTGCAATTATATGAAGTTTGTTTGATTTTTTCTTTTTTTTTTATTAATGCATTGCCCCAAGATTTGTCATACCACTGCTCTGAAACAAAAATAGTAAAACTTCTGAAGAGAGCCTAGCCACTTGTTCACATGAAAAGATTATCATGCCAGTACAAAGGTTGTTGTTTCTAACCGAGTTACTCAAGCATCCTGCAATAAGCCATTCAGAAGTTCATCGTTACTTGTCCAAATGGATTAGTCATATTAGAGCTGAAGCAGTGGCATTATGTAAAAGGCTGCTTCTTTCTGATCTGCTTCATTAGCTCCAAATCATATTTACAAAATGCAACATGCTACTTCAGCATGTCTGCAGCAATCAGCAGTTAAAACAATTTCTTTTATCATCATCCATGATATGTGAACACATGGGTGGCCAAAGTATAGCCCACGGGTGCTAGGCTCACACAACTACCTACTCGCTTAGAGCACAAAACGTAGGGCCCATGGAGAGCAAGAGCTGTAGTTCTCATCACTTCATCTCTGTTTTAGTGGGTTTGTGCAGAGGGGTAGCCCACAGACAGACAAAGGCAGCAACAATGTGCTGCTCCATTTTCTAGCAATTGTGGGTCATTTGTATCTGCTGATGAAACCGAGCCATTCTCCAGTGGACAGAATTTAGATATTTATTCAACCTGACAGAATCAAGCTATTTAACAATGGGAGGAGAGCAGAGATGAAATAATGGGACTAGGATGTTATGAAGTGGAGAAGAGGTAGAATAAATACTGACATATCCCATTGTAAGTCTCGAGCTGACATTATTGAGTCGGCCTTTGGAAACTAGGACAAGTGATCTGAATCATGACAAAAAGGCTTTCAAATATACACTGTCTGCTCTTTGTTTGGATTTGAAGAAAGCAAGCAGCTTCCCTGAGCTGGTGAGTACATTCTCTAAGCTCTTCTGTTGAGAATAATTTTCAATTTATCTATTTAAGATGGAAAGTTTTCCACTGAAAACAAGCAACAAGTTAGCCTCTGGACATGTTTGCTGTTAGAAACCAGACAGGTTATGGATGTGCAGTTAGCAAGGTGCAGTATGTACACCAGGCAGAATTTAAAGACGGGGGGAAAAAATGCATTATTGTTTATAGGGTGATAGTATCATATCTGGGATCCTAAATCTGGTTCCCATAGCTCACTACATATATATCACAATAACTAAATGGCAAAGTGGCTTTGTGGTTGTTTCACTACCTGATACTGTGAAGGGAAAAATACGTTCCTGCAACCAGTTAAGAAAATGTATGGCTCTGGGCCAGACTACACTGACAAATTTAACCAAGTCATTCCCACCCTTGCTCATCTGCGAAGCCAGCAGGATTTTCAAGGTCACAGATAATTCCGATTCAGAATACCAGCATGAGCCGCATGACAGCAGTGGAGCGCCGATGCCTGTCCCTGCTGCTCTGCACTCCCCACACACCGGCTCACTCGCACTCTTCCACAATGAGACTCTCAAAGATGACTGGGGCCTCAAACCTGGCCTAAGCCTATTTACCTGCTTATAGGCCTTCTTAAACATGATTTATTATTTTAAGAGTTTCCCGCATACATATTTGTGCACATTTAAGTTCAAAGAAGGGGTTGGCAGAACCACACAGAAGTTACCACATCAGTTTGTTATTTGAGCAGGAATACGTGCTACTTACCAGAGAAACTCCCTCAAGTCTACTGCCTTAGTTGCACAGGAATTATCCCTACCAAGCCCCTATATCGAGACCACGATGCTTTTTTGGGTAGTTGCAGTAACACACAGACAGGTGTCTGCACTAACAGTAAAGACATACGTTCCTCAAAGAATCCCTGCCGGCAGTGGAGGAGTTATTTCCTCTCTTGTTCCAGTACTCAAGAAAGTAATTCCTCCCACTTCGGTTTTTATTGGAGAAAGAAAATGCTGTTCAAGAGACAAGGCTAGTGAATAGCCAAAGGTAAATCACATCTTGTAACAAAGCAATGCTTTCTAAGGGGGTGCCCATCCCTTGAAGCACTAAGTGCTGCTCCCACCATACACAAAATAGGGTTAGAGATGCCTAAATGCATGAGTCACTGGACCTCTGGAAGTAAGTTTCTACCCCCAGTTCTGTGTCTCCATTTAGCATCCCTGGGCTTCTTTTTTTTAAGAACCAAATCCATAAAAGGCAACACGCAGTTTGAGGAATTCCTACCTGCGATATTAAAATTAGAAATGGTACTCCATACTTAGTGATTGCTCTTTTCATTTAGGATTAAGAACTTGGGGACAGAAGGGGTAGCATCAGATTTTGCTGGACAGTAATTCAGGACTAAAAGGGGAGTACTATTTTATTTCACAACTTGCATAAATTTTCCATCCTTCCATTAAAGTGTAAGATAACCCAGCTTAAATACACCCATATACAGACCCTGTCAATTCAGTAACTTCAGCCAGGTTGCTGTACACAGCAAGAAAATAAAACACAAACTCAAAAAAAACCCCACTCCAATCCCCAAAACAAACAAAACCCCAAAACACCCCACACCTTTTTTTTTTTTTTTTTTTTATTAATAAAAGGGACAGACATACACCAGACAGGCATCTTAAGCACCAGTTCTCTGACCAGCCTGGCTATTTCTAGATCACTCCTTTTGGTATGTTCTATTCTCGCAGCCGCATGAAACTATTTTCCAAATGCCACAGGACAGAGCCTAGCACCTGGAATACAAATGCTATGCCAGGTCACATGACAGCAGGACACCAAAACTAACCCCAGTGCCATAGACCCTTCCTCGGCATGGTCACCCTCTGTTTCCTTTTTTTCATTTTCCTAGCACTGTCATGGATTTCCAAGGACTGTCACCTCAGTGTAAAGTACCATACAGCTGTCAGGGCTTTAAGATGTTAAAAGTAGAACTATTTGAGGGATATTGCTTCAGATTTGAAAGTGTTTGTCAAGTTTCTGTAGGTATGGTTTACATGAGGCTGGTTTTTTTTCCTGTCCAAGATTATGCTGCCACTGTCCTGCAGAGATCACCAGGAGGGCACAAAGCTCTTTCTTAGGAGCGAAGGAGACAGCAATCCTCCACCGTGCACAATGAGAGATGCATGCCACGATGAGAGAAGTGGCACTCAGACAACAGGCAATGACACCCACATGATTTCAGCTGTTGGAAAAGCATACAGATGAAGAAAGACCTATTTGCAGACTCTGTTCTTTGTGGCATACTAATGTGTTACATCACTCTGTATACAGAGTAGGTATTAAACTCTTACAGGCAGGTTAGAAAATGAGAAGTCACCTGCTTCAGGAGAAAGTTCTCCTCGAGACCAATTGCCTAAATATCTTGCAAAGCCTACATAAAGAGACAGAATTATGCAAAGTTAGACAGCTTACAGTCAGTTTGCCCATGTTCGTTTCTCGGCCAGAAAATGCAAGGAAACAGCACCTACATCTCACTTGCACACTTAACTTTTCTACTTGGCTCTAGAAATGGCAGTGAAAGACATTTCAGAAAGCATTTAAAAAAAATGGCTCCATGCTCAGATGAAAGATGTCTTTACTTCAGACAACACGGATGAGACTCCACAGCACATCTTGTGGTTTTGAGGAACAGAAAGCAAATCTGTCACTTGGGAGGCAGATAAGCCCGTCTTCTTCAGAAGGGCCTTGATGCTGACAAACTTCTGCAGCTAAAAATCCAGCAGAGATAATGTTACCTCAAAATTTAGCATGAAGTATGCTTGCAACAGTACTTCAAAGTAGCTGTATAAAAAATAAAAATAAATCATAATTCCTCAGCAAATAACAGCCTACATGCAATGCTTATGATGAAAAGGGGAGATGGCCCAGCTCACCCCCAAGTCTAAGGATTATGTAAGAGCAGTCTCAAAGTTTGGAGCACAGTATTTTATAAGGACTAGATAAATAATCTATTTTAGTTCCAACAGAAAACTAAACTTACTCAGTAAAGCACAATAAAAAGGAACCACCTGCAAATTTAAAGTGTTGCAAATAAAAATCTTTGTCTACGGTTTCCTGGAGACAATATTCTTTTGTAACATTCACAAACCATCATTTTGTCCCCAAATCCCTGTACGTTCTTAAGCCAGAAAAATAGTAATGAGTCATAGCTGTAACTTAAAACAAAATTCCTGAAACTATGCTGGCAACTTTAAAATGGTGATCAACTTCACCACCTTAAAGGGGGAAAAAAAAAAAACACCCAAAAGCTGAAGGCTGCTGTTCAGTATTTTCAGAGCCACCTTAGAAGTGGCATCAGTAAACATTGCCCACGCTGAAATAGCTGATACACTCAGCAGCAGAAGCAGCAGAGCTCTCAGCTGAGCAGGCATGACAATATTAAACTAACTTATTATTAAATTAACACCTATTGTAGCCAGAGACTACATGAGTTTGAATACATACAGTCCCTGTTTATGTCCCAACTGAATGCTAGACATTGGGAAATAGGCTAGTCTGAAGCAAATAAAACTAAAAATTTTTGGGGGTTTGGGTTGCTACTGCCCACTTATCTTTTCTTTGGCATCATTTCTCAACAACTCAGGTATTTCACACCAACTTCAGCTTAACTTTAATATTGGGTCTGATTACAAAGAAAACATAGCTTTCATGGACTGAAAAGACTAACATGCTGTTTTTAAAAATGACATGAAATCCCACCCAAGTCCCATAGCCTGTTTCCTTGTTACAGTCTAAATCCAACAGTGAAAATCCATGGTCAGAGGACAGCTGGAAGATATTTAACCTCTTAGATTTCTCAGGCTGTTATTAAAGCAACAAAAGGACTACTGCATGCAAGGACACCACGTAAGGGCCACAGGACAGCAGGACCAACTTACCAGTGAAGACAAAACCCCCTCAGCTGCATCTCTGCTGCAATTCACTATTTTGTCTAAAATGAAAGTGGGGTTTAAAACACAAGTCTGCTCTCCTTCTCTCCCTCAGCCTTTCTACCAAAGATCTGGTAAGTTAAAGATTATAGATGTCTTCACTTTTCTTCCACAACTACCATTGAGGAAAGCAGACAGAAGTAACTACAGAAGCGACACCAACATTCATGAAATCCGTGGTATTACATGAAGGCAAGGATCAGAAAAAACAGAACAAGTGAGATGCACTTCAGGGAAAAGCTGGGAAAGTCAGGTAAGTGTTGTGAACAAGTATCAAGGTCTCAGGAGGTTTAGCAAGGGTCAGCCAAATTATATGGGAAGAGGAAAAAACTCTTTCTGAACTTTATTTCATCAGTGGTTTCAGAACAATGGAAAAAGAACTGCAATACTGCATTCCTTGTTTAAAGGAAAAAGTTTATTCTGCCTTGTCATATAAATTGCAAACTTACAGACAATACAGTAAGTGGCTACAGGATTAAGTAGTCAAGTATAAGGTGTAAATTAGGTATTTATTATTCCAACTGCCAAAACCCAAAAAAGTGTGCTCAACAGCTAGTGTTAAACAGTTGTCCTCCTTTGGTACTTAAAACTGCTAAACTTTTTAAGTCTCTAAAAAAAAAAAATATATATATATATATACATACACACACACAAGTTTCCTGCTTTTTGCACTCTGCAAATTGAGTTTGCCCATTTAATTCCCAAGGGCTGTCAACTTTCCCAAGTCTTATATTTTCTAATTAAAACAGCAACAGATCACACATACTTAGGATTACACCAGCACTTCTCCACATCCATCCAACAGCTTGCAGCATGAACCACAAGACCATCTCCCTTGAACTGAAAGGTCACTTACACTAAGGGGGGTGGGAGGGAAGAAAGAATTAAAAATCTGTGTGATAATGAATTATCAATGTAGTGGCCTAAGAAATTTTTACAGTACAGTCAATCTAATTCATCTTCCCGTGTAAGGAAAGAAGTTATTTTAGAACTGACATGCTCTGAACACTTTTAAAGACAACTTTTGAATCAGGCAACTAATATTTTAAGTAGTTTCACATTAATGCAATATACAGGGAAGACACTCCTAGCAGAGATAAGCATTTGATATGTTCAACATCAGCTATACCAGACAGAACAGAAAGCATGCTCGTTACTCAGTACGACATACTTTTCATATTCTAGGAAGAAACAGTGTATGTTTATGCTGTTCCATGCATTAGGCAGTCTAGGTTGCTCTGGCACTGCTATGGGGCTGTTTTGTCAACAACGATGAAGCATTATATTAATCTTTTAATAGTATTGCAACAGTGAAGCATGTAAGCTAGGTCTCAGTAGAGCAGCATCAACACTGTTAACATGAGTTTTGCAAACTGCTGCAGCCGCTTGTCTTATGTCCAGGCAAACAGAGTCACATGGGCTCTGCAAAATGGTGACATGTCTGGCTCACTCTTTTCAGTACAAGCTCTTTAAATTGTTTCACCACAGGGTTCCTATCTCCCAAACTCACCTCTGAAACACTTTCCGTCTCCCTCCCTCCTGTGGCAAAGGATTGCTAAGTGGTTGCTCCTTACTCATGTTAGATCCCTCCATGAAATGCACAGCCATCAGTTGCATGTCACTTACCAACAACTGAAAGTGTGAAGGGAATGATTAACTTTAGCAATACTGAAACAGAACAAGCACAAACAAACAAAGACACCCCCCCCCAAAAACACCCAAACAAAAAAAAAAACATTCTGTCAATTCACTCCCTATACAATTATCTTACATACTGCCTCTGCACTCTGAATACAAGAGAGCACGCATTCCTCCTCAGACCACAGTTTCATGACACCATGCGTTCAGTTCAGTAGCAGGATTGTCTTAAGGTATTCTCATCCTTTCTACCCCCATTTCTGCAGTTCATTTGCAGTGTTCCTTTCCTTTACCACCCACAGCCATGACAGTACACTTGTTTGTGGGAACATGCAGTTGGTCAGACCATGAAATTATCCAACTACAGAACAGCTTTCTGAGTTTTTCTAAGCTACTATTGCTCGTTAAATCCTTTTACAATCCAACACTTGGCCCGTCTCCTTCCCACCTTGTAATTTCCATGCCTGCTGTTTGCAGGTGACAACCTCCACATGTAAAAATTCAGATACATAACAATAGGTCAGGTGGCAGTTTCACGAACCAAATACTTTCAATCTAAGTCCCCTAACAACCCTAATCACTACAAAAAGTTTCATTCCATCCCTCCCACCACACAAAATTATAACACTGCAATCAGTCTGCAGAAGTGATAGTAAATGTGTGGTTTTAAATTACAACACTAGGAGAAGACAAAGGAGAAGCTTCCTTTAAACTGGGCACATAGCAGGGAAACACTTAGGCAGGAAGTTCTGTAGCTACATGTGATTAGTTATAAATTCATTTGTATGTCAGCATCCAAATCCCAGTCTTCTGCAGTTGAAGTAACCTTTTAGATCTGGGAACAAACTCAAAAAAGAAAAAGAGTAACAACCAGTTGCATATAGCATATCCAAACCATGTTGGCTAAATCTGAATCTTTCCCATGCCAAAACACCGCTTAGGGCATGTACAAAGTACACAGTGGTCTCCAAACTACTGCTAGGGAAACTCCCAAACACTTTCACAAAAGACAGTTTAGATTAAAATGACTTATCTATAAAAGAGGATCACAAAACCTACATAAGTTACTGTTTCAAAAAGGAAGAAATCAACCACAAGTCTTCATTATATTATAGGTGGTATTTATTTGGGAAAACTTGTTGAACAAGATGTTTGCCTATGAAACAAGGCATCAGTGAATATAGGAGCATTAAAGCTAGCACATTCCAGACCTCGATTCCAACACAAGTCTCTATCCCTTAGCAACAAAAGTCTCCATATTACTCTTTTCAAACAAACAACCCTCCCAGCTGATACACCGCACGATAGCTTGCCGATTTAAACATGTGTCAAATCATTCTCTGAAGTAAAAAGGCTGCTGAGCTGAGAGGCCACTCCGATGAAGTGAATAGCAATGCAGAAAGTTACATTACGTGAATGTGCTAAAAGGAGCTCATGCCCTGCTTTTTAAATGCTTTATGGGCTCTCTGCCCATAGGTTTGGTGCCCTGACAAATACTGTGACAGAAAAGCGTGCTATTGTATTAATTGACTAGGAGAAGAAACAACAGCTAGAAAAGTCACTGAAAAGTGAGGTCATGGAAGTTGAATATAACAGCTGAGCACCTCCATCAGATAGCTCACTGCAGCCTGACGCCATTTGGCCCTTTCGGTTAAGCATCAAATATTTAAACTTCAGTTTATATTGGATTAATAAACACACAGATTAGCAGATAAAGTTTGTATTGTCCACATAAGAACGATACAAAGTAAGAGGAGAGAGTCGCACAGATATTCCTGCCTAGGCAATGTGTGTCCTGGCAGGGTTATTTTTATGCTCCTGTAAACAGACACATTCCATTTCACCTGCAGGGTCAGCAGCAGCACCTCCGCACTCCCTGGTCCATTTGTGTCTCTTCTAAATTTGCTCCAAGTTGGCTTTTGTTTTAAATACCTTACAAAGAGTTTAGAGCTTACTGGTCTCGGCACAGAAACTGATGCGAGGAAAAAAGCAGCAGTCAGATTTCATTGTGTAGCACCCCCCACACCGACAGACATCTTGTGCTGTAGGTTTGGCTTTGGGGTTTTTTGTTTGGTTGCTTTTGTTGTGCTGTTTGGTTTTTAAAATGTATTTAGTAAATTTTAGTGAACTACACAGTCTGCAATTTAGTTTAGCAAACTAACATTGGTTTTAGCTCCAGGCTCAAGAGAAGGAAGAGTGGCAAGTTTGCTACATATGTTTGAGTCCACTTTTCACAATCTGGAGGCACATTATGCTAGGTGTGTATGATACCATGATCCTCTTACAGGGGAAAAAGAAAGGCTAACAAACAGCAGAAAATGAACACAAATATTAAATTCCTTATTTTTCCTGTAACCGCAAAATGGTTTCCTAATTGTCATCTGAGTGGCTAGGTGATAAGTGTTGTCATGGAAATTAAGTAGAGACAAAGCCTTGAAGACTTCCTCGGTTGGTATACTCACTTTCTGTTCACTATTCTGCATCAATCAATTTACAGAACCTTTTAAAAGATGCAAGTAAGTCGTCGAAGTTTTTGGAGCTTTGAATGTCATGCACAAATAAATGAATGCAAGTGTTATTCCAATTCATTGTGTTTACTGCCTCCCCCCCCCCCCCCCCTTTTAAATCTTGTAACATATGAAATAAATGCTCCCTTTCATACAGGCTGCAAAATCACAGTATCTGACAAGGTGTCCTTGAAAAGCCAAATGAAGGTTTGCTCTTTCACTTAATTCCTTTGTCAAATTGCTGGGATCACAGGAAAAATTCACTGAATTACAATAAAAATTTAAAACTGTCCCCCAACCCAATGACAAGGCACCACAAATTTTTAAATAAAAAGTTAAGAAACATTAAAACCACTACCCACAGAATGCCTCAAGCATGTAACTCCCTTACCCTACCACTCACAAAATTCTTAAAATATCACTTCTCGATTTGCAATTTATTGTTTGAGCCCTCGGGCTGCTCGCTCTCAAACTTCTTCTTTGAGATCTAGAATTAATTCGAAGAGTAAGATGGAACAGTCACAGCTCCCTAGTGGTATATCCCATTCTTGGTTGAGCTCACTTTTTAATATTTAGCCTAGTGCCAACAGCACAACACACCAGAGATTGCTCTACAGTTGCAGTTAATCTTGGGCCAATTTTACTCCTGTAACCTCTTCCGAGGAGCACAGACTCATCTACAGAAAACAGAGTGAAGAAAAGTAAAAATACTGTAGCAGGTTTAGCAGTTTTCCCTGCCAGACACCCGGGTATCCTTCACACACTGAAGGCCTATAGCATTGACCACAATGTCCGTTCTACCCTGCAGCAATCCTGCTTTAGTAGAGTCACAGCACAGTCATGCAGCAAGACGGAGGTCAACCCAGTTTTGTACTTCCCCAAAGACAGCATCCCTTCAAAAAACCCTCTCATCCAACCACGTATTGATTCACTGTTCATATTCTCTGCCCTCCCATCCTAAGGTACGAGCACAAGAAATAAAAGAAAACTGCAAAGCTACCAAGGCTCTGAGATTCACAGCTAAGACCTTGCTTTCCTTGGCCTTAAGCTGCTGCCTATAGCATTTGTAGTGTATTTTGGACAACTAGAAAGAGAGTGTTTGAAACAGCCTTCTTTCTTCCATCACTGATCAAGGTCAGACGGTGCAACTAAAACACAGAATACAAGATAGAGAAGTCACAGGACTGTGAGGTTACACATAGCAGCCTGCTCCATCCACTACGCAGTGGAAGAAAAGTTATTTCTCCCAGAAGCAATAAAACATGGACCAGGTACTTCTCAGTCATTTCAAAGCTGGAAATATTTAATTACCTCACTGTATCTACACAAAAATCATTACACCAGCTAGAAAGTTCCTCTTTAGAGACAAATTCATCACCTTTGCACTCCAACACCAGTGAAATATGTCCTGGAACTTCACCCATTCACACTAGTTTTGGAATGAGAGTAAGACTAGGATGTGGAAAAATTATGTCAAACCAAGAGGAGAGGCTAACAGAACTTACAAAAAGCTCCCTGTGTATTCTTTGTCTCATTTCTCAAGCATCAAATTCAAACAAGGAATGGCAGTCACATTCAAGGTAGCTTGCACAAACCAATTTCAAACATTGCTTTAAATGCAACCAGTAGAGTAACATCCATAATCTCCCATTTTGGGGGAGAAATAAGGGTCACAAGAATATGTGGTAAGAAGTCTGTCATCTTTCAGATATTGATAGGTGCTATTACTGGAGGCAGACCCTGAATTCATTAGTTGAGACATCCTCAATTTACAATCATCATCTTGCCCCCGAGAATTATCAAGGCTCCAACTTCACCTCCCATCAGAAGCATGTGCATACCATAAAGAGAGAGAAACATCATGTTTGACCTACAAACCTACAGAAAAACAAATGACACTAATTATTCTGGATACTCTGAACAGTTACCTTCTTAGTTAAAAGAAAATACACTTCAGCTGTTAGAGCCCAGTGCAGCTAGAGCAGGTAGGCTTTATTCCTCTGAAGTTCACAGCATCTGGACCTACAGCAAGTGATTCTGTAGAACTAGATACATTGTAAGTTACAGATGACAAATACTAGCATCACTTTTAGAATAAATAAGTTAAATAAGAAAATTACCTTAAGACATTTCAACAGGGTTTAGACAACATTTCAGTGACTCATTATAGTAAACCACAGGAGACTAGTGTTCCATCATTAGGAAGGCAATAATCATTCACAGCCACCACAAGACGGACAACTGTGATTCAGATGTAGACCCCTTAAAAGAAGGGAGGCTCCAGAGGAACCTCCATGTCCTACAGAGCACCGGTACTTCCAGGTTCACTGCTGGTAATGTGGGAGATAGATGGCGAGCCAGGAGGGAGGGAAAACTCAATATCTCATGCTTCCACACACCTTATTGATCACCCTCTCTAAGTTAAAGCAAGTTCTTCAGAAATATCCTTGCCACTAAGCAGCCATTTGTAAAATAGGCAGGGGAGAAGGTATTTACTTTTCACATATCAAAGAACGACAGAATAAGAAAGAGCTGAGGGAGAACCACACGAATAAACAATTGCTTTTCATCACACCAGGAAGTGCATAAGGACAACTTGTAAGTGGTATAATCACTGCCTCTGCTTCTCATAAAGGATTAGTTTTTCTAATTACTGCAAATATTTTTATTGCCACAGCTCGCACTGAAGAGTAAACAAAGCTGGGGAAATAGCTCTCAGTCCAAAGGACAGGAGTGTATCTGGTAGTGCAGTCATTTCAGATTGCAAGGAAGTCACAAGCTTCATGAGTTACCCTGACCCTCGCTCCCCTTCCTCCTCCAGCCTTCCCTCTAACAGACTGAGAGGCTATGGTTCTTAATGCCAGACATGATTTCTCCCCCACTCTTTCCAAATCGAGCTCCTCCATAACAGTCTGCACCACTACTCCTGCCCTTCCCTCCTGCTCCCCTGCAACTAGCCTTCACCTCTTTCCATTAAGTTAATCCACACTTAATCAAGACCAAAGAGCAAAGCAGCTGCCTAACAAACATGCCTGTCCCACTACATTCACCACTCTGCTTGTTTATGCTTGCTTGAACTACCTTGGTTTTGTCTTGCCTATACGCAGATCTCAAGGGCAGGAATTAATATTTTGTACAATGCCTAACATTGTGGGAACCCAATCCCAATTACTCACATGCATTTCCGTAGCTATGTTATTAAAAGTCAGCTTGCCTATGCACCAATTTTATTGCTATTAGCAGTTCAGCAGAAGCAACATTTCTGATTCCAGTTATTTATTTTTTTTTTTTAAGCTTCACAGTGGTAAGCTGACTTCTTCAATATCAGAGAGGAAAAAAAAAAAAAAAAAAAAAACCACAAAACCAAAACACCTCCCCCCAAACCACAAAACCACAACACCCCACCACCACCATACCAGAAAACCCACACACCTCCAAAAAATTAACTCTCTTGCTCTGAAGGTTCTTTTACCTCAGTCCCATCTTGCAGCTATTGCTTATTTCAATGCTACTGAATTAGAAGAAATTAAAGAAAAAAAAAAAAAAGATCAGTAAAGCTCTGCAGCACTGGAGGGAATCCATGCTTTTACCCAAGTGAACCAGGTATATAAGGCCTTCCTAGGTTGAAACAGTCTCCAAACATATTGTTTTAGAAGATGGCAAAATAAGCCCATTCATACCAAATCAACACATTTGAAACCAAAATAGATGTAAGCTCATCCCTCTAGAAACAATGATCTTTTGCAAGTATAGTTGAAAATGGTAATTCTGCTAAAGTAAAAAGCCTACTGGAAGTCTGATAGTTTCCTCATATCATGCAGTAAGACAGTATCAAATCAACTGGTTAGCAGGCCTTAAAAGATGCAGAAAACTCAAGGTGAACAAGTGTAGTGAGGGCCAGCAGGGATGGTTTCAGTGGCTAGAATAAGAGGAGAGAAGTCAGAGGGAGTAGCAAATAACTAAAAAGGACTGGTCATCAATACAGAGTCAACTGGATTAGCTGCAGGGGATGACACCATATGGCTGTCGATGAGTAAAACGTGAAGCCATAAATGATCATGCAGGTTCAGGTGACAAAACAGCTGACCCCTTTGACAGGCATCAGAGACCAGCGTATCAAGGACAACTGTAATGCATGCAGTTAACTTGCAGGTGATTGATTAACTTGCCAGCAACTACTACTGTTACCTTGGTTGGTGATTGTCAGTCTTGTGGGTGGTGTTTCTAGTGGAATATCACTATAAATCCACAAAGAGGCATAAGGAAACTGATCCTGTAAAGACCTGAAGAGAGTTCAACCAAAGCGACAGATTTCGTGCCAATGGAAGACCTCATCAGGTGGAGGCTATGAATGGAGGGGAAAAAAAAAAAAAAAAAAAAGTTTCTAGCAGGGTAAGTTTACAAGTAGCTGAAAAAGAAAATTCAGTAAAAGTAACAGGCCCTGGCTTCCAGAAAACTATTAACAGGCCTAGATGAAATTCGTATCTTTTGGGCTAAGGAAGGATAGCCAGCCATCAGCCAGTACATGAAATATTTTGAAGCTATTAAATTCAGAAAGACCTCAATTTATTTCCACACAGCTGGGGAAAAGAAACCCATGCAGAATGTACTTCCAGTAGCTAACCTGAGACACATGGTGGTCTTGACAACAGGTCAGACTTAACACCCCTGTATAACAATTTTAGGCATGTGAGTCTGGTCTGTTTTCCCACCTGAATCAAAAAAGCTCCACGCTGCTAGGTCAAAGGGGCTGACTTTATCCTTGAGAATATAAATAGACAATAGCAAATAGGATTAAAAATGTTGTATTACTGGTCCCACTGCTAGTGAAATACTATGGCCAGGTCTGAAATCCACAGCTCAAAGACTGAAATGAGATCTGATTCAAGGAAAAAAATGCAAATGTAAGGAGAGAGATTCAAGAACAGTTTGCTCTATTTAGCCTATTAAAAGGCAAAAGGGGCAGCTCAGTCTTCAAGCCTCCTCTACACTAGATGAAAAATTCAAGAACTATCTTCCATCTGGGAAATATGTAACAATATATAGTTATAGAAGTTTAAATTATGCATACTTAGACTACATGACAAAGCAAAATACGTGCTTTCTTAATGGTGAAATCACTTAAAATCCTCCTAAGAATCCTATGGAAGACAGAACTATATTTTACACACACACGCTGCAACTTTGATTGGGTATTAGGAGCTTTTCTAAAAGAAAAGGTCTTTCCAAACAAAACTTTATGTAAAGTAATAGCACAGCTTAAACAAAAGCTAGACTAGCTCATAGTAAGTTCTTTCTAACATGCAGATAGAATCATAGAATTAGTGAGGTTGGAAGGGACCTTTAAGATCATCAAGTCCAACCATTAACCTACCCTGATAAAAACACCACCACTCCTAAACCATGTCCCTAAGCACCTCATCTACCCTTTTCTTAAACACCTCCAGGGATGGTGAATCCACCACCTCTCTGGGCAGCTTATTCCAATGTTTAATAACCCTTTCAGTGAAATAATGCTTCCTAACATCTAATCTAAACCTGCCCTGACATAACTTGAACCCATTTCCTCTTGTCCTATCACTTGTCGCCAGGGAGAAGAGGTCAGCTCCCATCTCTCTAAAACCTCCTTTCAGGTAGTTGTAGAGGGTGATAAGGTCTCCCCTCAGCCTCCTCTTCTCCAGGCTAAACAACCCCAGATCCCTCAGTCGTTCCTCATAAGGTTTGTCCTCCAGACCCTTCACCAGCTTTGTAGCCCTTCTCTGGACACGCTCCAACACCTCAATGTCCTTCTTGTAGTGAGGGGCCCAAAACTGAACACAGTACTCGAGGTGAGGCCTCACCAGTGCCGAGTACAGGGGGATGATTACTTCCCTAGTCTGGCTCACCACACTATTCCTGATGCAGGCCAGGATGGTGTTGGCCTTCTTGGCTGCCTGGGCACACTGCTGGCTCATGCTCAGCCGGTTGTCCACCAACACAGATGATCATTTGTTCTTGAAGTCTCATCACAGAAAACTTGCTTATCAGCAGTGAGCTGAAAATATGTGAATTCTTGTTAAAGTAAATGCAGTGTTCAAGCCCAGGTGCTCTGCAGATCTTCAAAGTCTGGTGTCTCAAAAAAACCATCTCAACCTAAATGTCATTATCAACCAAAGCAACAGTTTAAGTTGCTACAATGATTTCTAATGCAGATGCTAAAAAGAGATGTATAGAGATGTGCTTTCTCCAAGGTGTGTAATGCCTTAACAAAGCACCCAGTTGTTCTTACAATTTTAGATGTACAAGAAACCAGATGTGCTTTGCTAATAAACACTTCCTTTCAGGAATCTACATCATTAGAAACTGCAATGACAATAGTAGCCAGATATCACTAAAAGCAACTGAAAGGAACCAATCTAGGAGGTCATTCTGAAATTTGGAAACAGTTTATGGTATCTGTCCTACCTGCATGGCCGATTCTGATTTCGCACTTCAAAATTTCCCCACACACACACACTCAGATTTGAACTTAATAGTCTGCCTAAATAAAATGCTGACACCAATTTTTAATGTTTTCCCGTTTCAGTTTTTCAAAAAATATAGAAATGAAAATCTTTATGGACCAGATAACACACACGGGTATGTTGTTAGAATTTGAAAGACTTAATCTCCTTATCAACCTTCTTATTTAAGCAGCATACAGTGCCCTTTCTGTTTCTTGCTCCAGCAAGCAAAAGATAGCAGTATCCTCTCTGCTTTCATACCAGACTCAACCGTTGCAAGGACAAACCCAGCCCCTTCCAGATATCAGCGAAGCAGTGTTTTCCTTTATTTTTTCAAGTGAAGGACATTGTGGGGGAGCAGGGTCCCATGCAGACTCCCTTTTATGTTTTGAGAATCCAAATTAGAATGGGAAAACCAGCCTTAGCAAGCAGAGAAAAACAGAAGAGCCAGGTAAGCCAATGTACAAGTCATGCTGAAGCTGCCATCAGCCATCACAGAATGTTTCGGGTAACAATTAATTCAAAATTAGTGTGTTGCCTTCCCTTACCATCACGGAACTTATGTTCAGTCTCCCCTCCTTATGTCAAGCCTGTTTTAAGTTAAGAACCTGTAAGAATGCCACGAACCTAAAAGAAACCCAAAACAGCTCAAGGGTAGGCTCACACTTTCAATTTGGTTTTGTGAAGCTAAGGAACAACACTCTTTGCTCCAGGGACTAAGCTCCATTGATTTTCTTTATATGGATAGGCCATTCTTGAAAACTGCTGTGATTGTGAAAGGAAGGTCAGCAGGGTTTAGAAGGATATACTTTCTACACACAGAATCCCAGAGAATTAAATGACATCAAATGAGTCATTGTAGACCAGCTCAGAACCCTACTGATCTCTTTAGAGAAGCAAAAGAGGGAAAAGCTACACACTAGCACGATATAAATTAAAGATATTTCACTACTCTAATCCACCACTCTCACCACATTGCTGATGCCTTCTCTGTTCCCAACAGTTCTCATATAAGCCATCTGCTTCAACTGTGTCTATATACTTATTTCACTTTGTAACACCTAGGAATCCTTGTCACAGCACAGGAATCCACTATGCTAGGTGACATCTAAATATGGGCAGCAAACTTACACCCACAAAGACAACAAATCCAAGGCACATGTGCACACACAAAACACAAGCCTGTCCCAAATAGCTTACTTCTACCAAGGCCACCTCCTCCCCAAATGCCTCACATTTGCCACAACTAACAAATTAATTGCCAGACAAAATGAATCTAGTTTGTAGTTAGTTTTTATACCCTCTGACCTCTGTCAAACCCCAAATGCAGTCTGAGAAATTCAGAGCTGAAGGAAAGCATGCATCCCATTTCATATTTTCCACTACATTACATTGTCCAGCTCTTCACATGTTCTTAGAAAACAAGACTTTTCCCCAACAACTAGAACTTTCTGAATTTGCTAAGGGGGAAATCTCAGAACAAATGAGTTGCCTTTTTTAGGATCTGGAAGTTGGATTCATATTAGGAATACATCATGAACCTGGTGTGGTCTACTGTCCGTCATCACTTATTTGTTTCCCTGAAAACAGTTTTGAAAACAATTTTAATTTCTGGTCATGTTGTCTTGTAGTTAGAATCTTCACCATTTTTCGATAGCATTAAAGTTAGTTAGGCCTGTTAACTATTGGCATTAGCTGAACTTCTGACGCAGGTTCTTGCGTCTGGCCATTTTGTTATGTACTTGGCCAGATGGTTGGCCTTGGGAATGTTTCTTCACAAGTATGTGGGCTAATTAGTAGAGGAGCTTTCTGAGACGTTCTCATGGATAACAAGGACTCTATCCTTGAGTTGTATGAGAAAGAACACCTAATCAAGGAAAGCAAGTCTTGTTTTTCTTTGAAGTAAAACATCCTGGAGCAGAGAAGCATATGAACCTTGAGGATGCTACTAATCTACCATGTTTTGAAAGGCCTAGCCAACTTGGCAGAAAAGTGAAAATTCTGGGTGTCCTAAACTGAACTCCCTTCATTATAATACAAAAATCATGCCCATAGGCCAAGAAGACCCTTGCCCACCCAGGTGGAGACCCTTCCCCTGCACAGGAGCAGTAACTTAGGAGAATGACATAGCAAACATCATAATCATATCTAAATTACTAACCAATCATTGTAACTGGGAGTGTGCTACCTTGTAATTTTCGTGTATAGCCATGACTAGGAAACTGGCATGGGGCGTGCATGACTTGTAGAAATACTCCACCCTGCAACCTGGCCAGAATAAAGCAGTGTCTCCTCTCTAAACACAGTCTCTGTGTTTCAGGAGAATCGGGACACAGACCTCTTTTTCAGGTAACAGTCAGAGCATTGTAACCAGAATGGCCGAAGCAGAAGCCACTCAAAAGATGTTCTAGACCAACTCTGTCAATGCTAAGAGCAACTGCAAGGGAAAAGCTTCCTACTACCTAGATGTCAGGAGGACTCAATATATTAAGAAATAGAAAGGCTCTTCTCACCATGATTTGCATGTGGCATACAGTTCCTTTCTTTCACAGGCATTATAGCTGTCATCTCCCATTATTCAACCATCTTACTGTGCTATGTGCTCAATGAGAGCTCACAAGCTCAAGCTTGCTCACAAGCTTTGCTAAGCATCAACAGAAGTCACTGGACTTGCAAATATTGCCATGAACTCTGAAATTGAGAGTCACATGCTATATTGAGTAGTAGTTAACATGTTGAGGCTGCATCATCATGCCTTCAAAGTTGTTAAAATTATCAGCTAAAACTTTACAAAATTACACAAGGGAGACATCAGAAAAGAAAATCTGCGTTGCAAGAGTCTTCATTCTGCAAAAGAGCATTCACATCTCTGAAAGAGGGTGTTTGCTTGTGTAAAGCACTAACCTCAGAAAAGGGGAATCTTGCTCCAGAAATTAGATAAAAATATTTTATCTTCTTCCAGTTAGTAACCTCTGCCTTATTTACTCCTCAGATGCGCTGAACACTTCATTTCTCCTATACCACATTAACTGTCTCACATGCTACCAATTACCACCATGAGAAAAGGATCATCTTCATCATTCTGCAGATGGTTAAGATGAGAGACAAGTCTTGCCTCAGGCCACAATGAGTCAGTGGCAGAAGCAGGATCTTCTCTCTCATTCCTCAGGCTCCTTCCTTCAGACAGTGAGGTTTTACTACTCCCAGTGTCTTAAAAATTGCTATCTTGACTTGCTAAAGTGCATCTAATTAAAAAGAAAGATCTAGAAAGCAAGAAACAAACAACTGCAAAAACCTGTGGTTTAAGTAACTCAGTAAGTGCCTTGATAGAAAATAAGGATATAAAAGAATTTGTTCCTATGAAGCTAACTGCAAAGCCACTCTTGCCTATAGTCCCAGCTTTAGCTCTTACTGTATCTCTAATTTCTATCACAAATAAAGCACCAACTCAACAAACTGTCCCCTTGACATTACAACCCTGATTTGTGCACAGAAAGTCTTCTACACTGCCTGCAAAAGGTGGACAATCACAACGCACACACCCCTCACAAAAAATTAGTATTAGCTTCCCTTTCAGTTTACCAAGTGCTGACTGCAACAGTATTATTTTTAGTATAACTTACGTAATAATTGGATGAAACTTGGGAATTTCAGGACTCTGTGGCAGCAATGGTTTCCTTCTGGTGACAATTTACATGCAAGTCTGTTTCTGCAGTTCTTGGACCTCTACAATTCAATTGCAGTGGAGAAGCAGGAGACTAAAAAACAAAGCAGCAAAGCCTAGCTCTAGACAGCACTACACATTTAAAATGAAGTTTTCTTTTTAAAAAAGGTAAAATATTGGTGAAAAAATGCTGTCAACTCTTCAAAGATGACACTCCAACAAACATTAAGATGGCAATTGCTTTGCATATGACTGGGTTGACAAGGCCTGCAATATTGATGTAGTACTAGAGCTTTTACCAACTGATTTACAGCTTTGATGTGGCTCATCAGAATTTATAAGCTACCCTGACACAGTGCAACATCTCTGCTGACAGAAAGAGCAAGAGTCCCTTCAGCTGCAGCCTTTGGCTGGTCCATTTTGAACTGCAGTCTCCATGGGAGGATTTCTTCATCAGCATCAGATTGTTCTGCTGGCAGCGATCGATGAAGTGCTTAAAGGGGATATCATACACAGTATTTAAATCAGTGGACACTGAACTACTTCCCTCTTGGAAGTGACAGAGTTGAAAATAAGTAACAATTGCTTTCACTGTCTCCAGAATATGAGAACAACTTTATCTATTTTCCTCAGCAAGCAAAATTGCAACTCATATGGGACAAATGACAAGCTAAATTAAAACAGTATTAATAAATATTGCCTTGAAATAGTAACAGTTGCTTTCATAATCTCTGTGGCTCCTCTGCTATAGGAATTGTGTACATTTAGTACAACTAAAGGAAAAGAAAAAACAAAACAAAAACAAACAAAAAAAAGAGGTGGCAACTCTCAGCAATTTGTATGCTTTGGCATATTTTCCCTTTCATCTTTCCTGTCTGTTTTGTTCCATACCCTTCCCTGCAGTTTTCCTGCTTTCTAGAGTCCCAGCTGCTATGAGAGAAACACCAGAAGTTACCCTAGTCTTCCAGCTACAACTGTCAACCTTTGTTTTCCCCATCTGCTATCAGTACAGCACCCTGTGCACTGAAGAACAATGATTTAACAGAACACTGACTTGAGACTCCTGCTACTTCTCTAACATAGAAGTTTGTTATTTGCAACAGATGAAGTCAAACTATACGTGTTTATAAGCAAGTAAGCTACACAAAGTCAGCTGCACTGCTTCAATGCTGATTTGCCTTTATATACAGTCTATTAAGTTCTTCCTTCATTAAAAGCTGCCCTACAAGACACAGCGGGCATACCAGCCACAATTTCCCGGAGGGCTGATGGCATTATTAAGAAGTTTGTTTCTTCCCCTCAGCTTTGCCCATGATGATACATCATCGACAAATCAAGAGTGCAAACACAAACACACACGAACAGAAACACGTCTTCTCGTATTTGCCAAAAAGCCAACTCAGCCCTGCACAGAAAGTCAGTGGTGCAATGGTAATTGGCCCGCTCCTCACTAAGAGGGATTTCTGTGGAAGTAATTGAAGTTTTGCTACTTCAGGATCCCATAAAAAAAACTCTTCATCAGCCCACACCCCTTTTTGAGCAGAAGACTCCCAGACTAGTAAATACCACTAGTAGTTAATTCATACTGTCCGCTTAAAAGCCTGGTGACCATTCCAAGTATGCCTGCCACATACAAGTGGCTAGTTTTATAATTATGAATATCTACATGCTATATTACTTTAAGAGTGAGTAGGTGACATTCAGACTGAAGCCTTTTAGAGAAGGCTGCAGAAGGTTTCCTACTAACTGATTTCACGACTTACATGAAAAAAATCTGTCACCCAATCAAGCAATCCAGATGGATTACTAGAGGACAGAAGCCTGTATTAAAAGTTAATATTAGAAATGTCAACTAGAGACCCACTATTGAATAATTCAAAGCAAGAAAAGGTCTCTCTCACCTCTTGTCACCTGCTTTGAGCAATCCTTTGGCAAGATGTAACAATCAGTTCCAGCAAATGATGGCTGGGCTGAATACAGAATGAGAGGCATATAGAAAATAAAAAAAAATCCACAAACAACCAAACATGAAAAAAAAGGAGAGAGAAGCTGAGCTACACAAAGGCTATGAACTCTATGGCTTGAATGAGTGGAAGCCGTCTTTAGTCACCTTGTCGCAAAAACTCCATGTACAACTGGAAGAGGACTAGCAAACAGCACAATCTTCCACCCTCACAGTGTTCCTCCACCTTACTAGAGGAGTTCAAAGTTTTAGTTTTGTTTTGGGTTTGGTTTTTTTTTGACAAAAGCAGAGTTTTGCTAGAACAAGCAATCAAGCTCTGGCATATTTTCATCATCCTTTCTGTCTGTAAGTGAAATATACTTGATATTCCTCTTTCGCTTTACAATTATAAGCATCTATTTAAGTCCCAATATTTTCAGGCCTGAAAAAAAGTTATTCTTTCAGCTTTCAAACGCTGGACAACTTGCTATAGCTTTTTCATTCTCAATACCAGCAGTCTCCCCAGTAAGTAACAGAAAACAAACCAAGAAGCAGCTTAAGAATGTGAACAATATTTGCTTAGTTATGTTGGCAAGTTCAGTAAAATCTGGTCTTCATATTGTGTCATAACAAAAACTGAAACAACTATTCGGTATGGAATGAAAATTGATCTTAAATCTAACAACAGGGAGCAAATTAGGAGGAGCTCTCACAGATTTTTTTCCACTCCGTGTTAAAGATTTGCTGAGATCCGTCCAAGTTTCTCTCATCCTCCTCATAAAACACAATCTTGAGGACTCTGCATAGCAGTGAAGACGTCATTGTTGGCAAAACTTCATCTTGTACAAGAGAAACCTCTATTCCAGCAGCTCGTGGTACTAACGAGTTCTTTAAGAACATTCAGACGTGGGTTTGCAATTAAATTTAAAAACCTGTCATCAGTCTTTGCAAGCCTAAATAGGAAAGGTACCAATTACTAGAACTCCCCATTATTCTGTATACTGCTAACTTAGCAAGAGCACGCACTAGTAAGAATTCCCAGGGACATGAAATACCATTCTCTTCTCACTGAAGAGCTGCAGAGAAGCTGAAAGAAGTGATTTTTCCCTGCATTCCTCCTCTTTTCCATGATTTCATGACTCAATTTCTCAAAGCAATCCTATTCCTTTTTTTAAATTACAGCAGCTACATCAGAAGAGAAGCCACACAACTATTCAACAAAAACAGAACTATATAATCTGCTGATTTTGCATGTCATAGAGAGCAGTTACTTTCTTAAGTGTAATCCACTGACTCTGTAGTTAAGACACTAGTATTTCTCCAGGTTTGTATACAAAGAAAATTACTTCTGGAAGTTCTGCTGAGTACTACACTATAAACAACCCAGAAAAACCACAGTATATATGTTCATCAGGCCCACCTGTCTATAAGACAGCTGGAATCAACAACTCTGTGCCTGAATTGTTAAATTTGTTTGAAAGATTTGAGACAGCAAAATAATTCCTCCTCTTCCCTCCAAATTTCAAGACAGTTTCACAGTCTAAAAATCTCTACAGGAGATCCTTTAGATGTTAATGAAGGGTCTCAATCTGAAGCCCCAGCAGCAATAAAAACCCAAGAATAGCCTAGCTGAAACACTCTAACTTCAGAAAAAGTCTTGTTAAACTTCATTCATCTGATGCTTGCAACTGACTTCCTTTTTTTGTGGTAAAGAAAACCAGACTTAAATTCCACTCTTTAATAATAAATACCAGGGGAGCCGCTCCCACAATAAACACATGCCAAGCTCACTCATATTGTAAGACTGCATTAAGTATTTGGCCAGAAATGACTTCAGGGACAACTCCTCCTGTTTTAGGATGAAACATCCGTTACTCTACGGAGCCCAAAAGCTATAGCATGAGAAAGAGTTTATCAGTGATGAACCATTTGAAGCCTGCATGAAGCACAAGTCATTTCCTAAACCTAAAATGTACATGGAAGTTAATGAGTTTCCAATATGGGCAAAAAAACCACAGCACTGAAGACATTTCATCCGAAGAAATTGGTTACACCTCAAAGCCTTTGCTGAACACTCAAGTAAAGATGAAAATACAGGGATAGGACATATACATTTTGGAAATGAAGATCTACAACCTGCCAAACAGTCCAGCAATCTAATACCAGCCACAAAAATATAATGTATGTCTAAAAAGCCTCTAATTTAGAGGCAATACCAAGATGGTTTCTCAAGCCCTTTTGCAAGCAAGTCAAACTTGGAAACCCTAATATTGCCTTTGAAAAGTTGTTGCTTTTAAAAAAAAGAAAAAAAAAAAGAAAAGGGAAGAGGATATCCTTGTTTTCACTTGCATCCTATACAAAAGCAGCACTTTTTGTATCCTGTATGCAGTCGGAGAAATCCTCTTAGCATCTTGGGGGGGGGGGGGGGGGGGGCAGCAGCTCCATGTTTCACACAGCTGCTATCTTCCAAGAACGCAGTTTCCAAACTACATTTCCTCCAAGTATGTGTACAGTAAGATTTACAGTTGCTTGAAAAGTGATACAGAAGTTTGAAGATTTTCACTGAAAGGGTAAAATACACAGTCTGGCAAATTCCTGTCTCCCCAGAATACAAAACTGCTAAAGCTGTTAACAGTCCTCCCCTCACCATACACACACACAGCCCTACCTCTTCCACAGGAACAAAATTTAATTGCCTTAATCTTTCTTGAAAGTAGTTTAAATGTTTTTCTTGAGGTTTTCTAAATGAATTCAGAATAAAGCAGACACTCTGTACAGAAAATATAAACCCAAACAGTTTGGCCATCTTACCAGCAACTGCACTGCTCTCTCTTACAGTGGAAAGCTGTCTGACAAACAAATGCTGAATCACTACCAGTTTTCACCATATTGTACAAGCCATAAAATGGAAAAGTTTTAGTCCTTTAATTGCTTCAAAGACCCCACTTTTTTTTCTTTGCTATCTTAGCTATTTGCCACAGAGGATGTAAAGCTAGCCATCGTGGTCTGTGTTTTATTAAAAAGCCTTCTCCATTTCTTTTTGTAAACTTACAGGATGAAATCAATCAAAACAGAAAAAAGTACTTATGAATCACACGCCCTAAAGAGAGGGTCAGCCTTTAACTACCTAAAATAAAAGCAGAAGCATCTTTAGAGACAGCAATTGCAGCTCATATACACCAATACCAGTATGGACATCTTGGCTGCCTCTAACACTGATCATGAAAAGCTGAGTAGCAGGATGTCTACAGGAGAGATCAGATCAGAACTGCCCTAACGTGACACCATTGATTCCTCTTGGAAGAGACTTCAAACAACTTGACAGTGCCAGCCCATGGGAAGGGAATAGACATTGTCCGGCACTGTTCCCCTATGCTCTCCGTCACAGCTCTTTCACAGTGCTCAGTGACAGGGAGAACAATCTACAGTGCTTGTTCTGTAAGCACCCTCATATGAGAGCAACAGTGCTTCCCTGCACATGGATGCCTGGAGAAAGTAGGGACCCATGCATGAAAAACAAGCCACTGTCCCTGTCAATCCTTGCATTTTCCCTGTTTAAGAAGGAAGGCAGAAGAAAATATTCTGAAGAACCAGTGGACCGGCTTGAGGTGGCTTGACCACCCACTGAAACAGTTTAGTTTTGTAAGCCTTCAAATCCCCTTTGGCCACAACTGGAATACTGTGTCCAGTTTTGGGCTCCCCAGTTCAAGAGGGACAGGGAACTGCTGGAGCGAGTCCAGCCAAGGGCAACTAAGATGATTAAGGGATTGGAGCATCTGCCTTATGAGGAAAGGCTGAGAGAGCTGGGACTCTTTAGCCTGGAGAAGAGAAGGCTGAGGGGAGACCTTATTATGGCATACGAGTATCTAAAGGGTGGGTTGAAGGAGGATGGAGCCAGGCTCTTTTCAATGGTTCCCAGTGACAGGACGAGGGGTAATGGGCACAAGTTAGAACACAGGAAGTTCCGTTCAAATACATGGAAACACTTCTTTACGGTGAGGGTGACAGAGCACTGGAACAGACTGCCCAGGGAGGTTGTGGAGTGCCCTTCTCTGGAGATTTTCAAGACCCGCCTGGATGCAGTCCTGAGTAATGTGCTCTAGGTAATCCTGCTCTGGCAGCGGAGTTGGACTAGATGATCTCTAGAGGTCCCTTCCAACTCTGAAGATTCTGTGATTCTGTGATCCCCTACTAGCGGAGACCAGAAATTTTCTTACCCCTTCTTTGCTAAAACTGCATCCATTCCTCAAGGAACAGGGTTTCCAACTTCAGTGCCTCTGTGATTAGACACCACCAACGAAACAAGCACGCAAACTAACAAACCAAAACCAAAAATCCCACCCAACACCCCACTACAACAGAACTGTTTTACCTCTAAGTTAGCTGCTAGGTTGCCAAAGCCTGCAAATAACTAACATCAAAAACCTAAGCAGCAAGGTTAGCTATCCCCAGCATCAAAGCATCATTGTAGAATCAGATCCACATTTTATCTTGACCGCCCCAGATTGGTGAGCAAGAGCTAGATAACTCCAGGTTGTCAGCTGCAGAGTCTGAAGCCCAAACCCTCTCTCCCTCAAAGACAGAAACACTTGGAAGCTGTGATATTCTCAGGAAGCTGAGATACTTGCTGTAAAAAAGCTGCTTAGTAGACTACACATTATCTTTGGGAGTCGTGATGAAATATTCATTCTGGTCTGTGTAAGGCATCCATCATGCCATCTGGATGCCCATTAGTTCTCACACAGAGTAACAGCTAAGGAAAAAAAACAGCACTGGAATGGAGAAAGCCAAATTCCTAGCTATTACATAGCTGTTGTGAATACTATCACAAACCATTATGCCTCCCACCCCCACCCACCCCAGCTATCTTTCAACTCAAAGCAGTGCACAAACGAATGCCCAAGATTTAAGGTAACAAAGGAATGTATGTAATGAACACCTTGACTGCTTCTGGGAAGACAGATCCATCATGCTGTTGTACAATTACTGAGGAAATAGTGACTAGTAACATTCATTGGAGCCCAAAGTCTTGATGCTCAACTGTCCCGATGCAGAACTCTTCCAGATGAAATCACAAATCGATAAGGAAGACAAAGACAGAATCATTCAGACAGGAATACGTACTCAGTCTCAGGCCACAAGTAGGAGTTAAAAGACAGCTTTCTTACTGGCATGTTACATACCACTTCCCCCCCTCCCCAAAACCAACAACAAAACACAAACTTGCATGAGGTCCAATTACATGAAGGTCTCTGCTACACAAACTGAGAAGACTGGAATAAACCTGTATCATACTCTTCTGCATGAAGTGACAACACAAGATCTCTTTACCACCTGGATGACTGTTATCCAGGAAAACAGTAGAAAATGGCTTACTTTAAGAACTCAAGTGTCCTCTTTTACCCCAGTAATTACAGAACACAGTAGACATTCATTCTGGAAGGCAGAGTACAATAGCTGCTTGTTAGCATCAGTGTTACAATCTAGCATTTATCTAAGCCTATCGCACCCAGAACAGACAGCGAAAAAATGCCCAAGACAGAACTCAAAGTACCATCCATAAGAAATTACAGGAAAAAAAAAAAAAAAGCATGCACCAGTACTGAGGCTCAGTCCACAACTCACAATTTAAGCACTCAGAAATCTATTTATTGAGCGTATATTTATCCAAGCTTCATCTAAGAAGCATTAGGCATAGCTGGTCAAAGAATAAGCAGCAGAAAATACTTAAATCGTTGTAACCTATTGTTAATAAGGAAAGTTGCATCTGACAGAAGAGGCACAGGTTTGGTGAAGAGGAAGAGTGCCCACACATGTTTGTCATTAGAAATAAGTTATCATTATGAACTCGGAACTCCATAACCAATAGAAACAGAGACATAAAAGTCTGCATTTACACAAGAATCTTTTTTTCTGCTCAGGTACCTCAAAAATTCCTCCACATTGAAACCTCAACTCAAATTTAAAAAAAGCACAAGGTGTTACCTTCCCACATCCTTCCCAGGTGAGAAGTTTGGATTCCTTTACTTCCCATACATGCTACAGCAGTGCCTATTTAGACTTTACTAAATCAGACTTTCACACACTCACAGAAATCCTGCCTCAACATCCACTTTATTTTTAAAACACCACCAGATTCACCTATACTAGAGTTCTATTTGAGAAAACTGTTACCCAGCATTGCCAGACAGGATTTTAGAAAGCACCAGACAATCTTCTAAAACAGCATGTAGCATTTTAAAAGCTACCTTGTTTACATGAAGGGCAAGATTAAAAAGTGCTAGTTAGACTGGTGTGAGCTGCTAGTCCCCTCATGACTTACATGCCTAAGCTTCTGCAAGGAGAGCTGTCCAATAACATTGAGATACTGCACGGAAAATAGCATCATCTACCCCATGGTAATTCCTGCCCCATCTTCAGAAGATAAAAAACAACAGGATTTCAGAAATATCTACTCTATTCATCCCTGGGTAACCTCTCACCCAGAGATAGTAATAAATTCAAATAACATCAATAAATACTTCACCCTTTCCTCTATTACAGAAACATGCATAACATTCACAAGCATTTTTTTCTAAACATATTCTGCTCTAAATGAGGAGACTAACTGTTCTACTTAATTTACTGTGGTAGGTATATTTAAGTCTCTAATTTTTATTTTTAAAGATTGCACATTGGCTGAATGAATGCAATCAGCTGAATACAAATACTTGTTTGGACACTTGCAGAACAGCAACACATACTTTTACAGAAGGGCACACTGGATAGAACATGTAATTACAAGCTCAACCATAAGAGCACAAATAGACTAAACAAGCACTGTTCAAGTTACTCATGCTCAGCTTTCAAAGTTTGACCCCTGAAGCCAGAAGTACATTCACAAAGGAGAATCAATTTTTCCAAACAGTCAGAAATATAAATGCACGTTTAAGCAAGTTTACAAATCCTGAATAATTAAAATCAGAGTACCTTTAGTCAAGGCTAATTTCTCCATCTCAAAAGTTTCAGCTCAGGCATAGCAAGAAAAAGAAAAAAAAAAAAAAAGCCATATTTCCCTTTCCAGTGCTCATACTTCTCAATAGACTACTATAACAACTGCACCATTAACACATAATTATTCCATTTTATCTGCATCACTAAAAATGTATTTTATTTTTAAGTAGAATTCAGGCTTCCTTAGTGAGTTCCCTTCCTGCAAAAGTCCCAAGATCTCATAATTCTGTTCTCTCACAACTTTCTGCCAGAGAATGTTCATAGCTTCAGGAGACAATTGTCTGTATTTTGGTTCTTCCTACAAAGAAATACACTTAGAGTCAAACCACCTGCAGCTACAGCTCTTACTAAAACCTTCTGCAAAACAGGTACAATTTCCATACTGTATTTTTCTCTAGGACAAACTAGCATTTGCAGCACTATACAAATATAAAAGATCTTTAATCAAGTCTATACGTTTTACCATAGGTTCAAAACAAACTACTTCTGTACTTAGCAATGATTCAGCTCCAGACATTTTATGAGAGAACTATGGCTCCATACTAAATCCAGGCAAGGTTTATCTCCCCAGTGAACCAAAATACCGTTGAAATTAGATGCTCAAGACAAGACTCCTGCTACTCTGGAGTCAGTTCTTAGAGAAAAAAACTAAGCCTGAAAAAAGGTGGCTGAGTAAGGCACTACACACATGAAACAATGTTCAGATCTGGAGGCTAGAAAGGCCAGTTCTTCAGAAGTTCTAGGTGCCAGCGGCATAAATCGCAATAGGCAATCCCAGGTTCACTGGCAATCCTGCTGGTTTAAGATCACAGACCTGTCGGTTGGAGCAGAGGTCTGGAGGTCATTAGCTCCACCGCCCTCTTGGGATGGCAAATATCATGCAATCTCAAGAAGAAAGATCTGGAGTCAGTCAGCACAACCCAAGTCACTGCAGAGCCAATCCTCCTGGAAGCCATTTCTGAGCACGTGAAGGACAAGGAGGTGGGAACAGCCAACACAGTTTTACTGAGGTTAGACTGCACCCACCCAACCTCATCGTATTCTAGGACAGGAGGGGGGTCTGTACAGACAAAGGGAGAGCAGTGGATGTTGTCTGCTGTGGTTTTAGCAAAGCCTTTCACTTGGTCTCCTGCAGCATCATCAGTTAGTTTAGATATAGATTGAATAAGTGGACAATACCACCAGGCTCAAGGCTTGCGATAGCAGCACAAACTCCAGCTGCAGGCTGCACCATTTCCATGGAGATAATTCTAAACTTCACTAGGCAAAACCTCGAACAATCCGATCCAACTGGACCCAACCTGGTCTGAGTAAGAAGTGGGACCAGCTGAGGCCCAGAGGTCCCTTCTGACCCAAGTTATTCCATATCTTCCTTTTTTGTTTGTTTTTAATAAGTGAAAACAAAAGGTCTGTTGCAGTCTGGGTTTGCTTTAGGTCACGCTTCTGCCACCCTGCTGGTTTCAGCAAATAAAATGGACTAAGAGCCACAACAGAAAAAGAAGTACTGTGGAAAAGGACAGTAACTGCTCTGCTTAAAAGATTCACAGGTCATTCTGACATGAGCCTCAATACTGTACTCTCAAGTCAAGAATTTCACAACTTGGTTCCCAGTAGGGATTAACAACAGCAACAAAAAAAAAGCGCCCAAACAAAACCCCCAAACACCTCATCCCCACACACCTGCAGCTCTGAAGTGCAGAAAGCAGAGATAGTACTAAGTTAATTACTAGACTTTTGCAACAAACCCATTTTGTTAAATATGTCAAATACATTTAGACTGTGAAGAGTAAAAAGAGTGCCAGGTTTGCAGACAAGACCCAAAGTGCCAAAACAGAGTTCACACATAAAAACAGTAACAAAACCCAAACAAACAAACAAAAAAAACCCACACAACAAAAAAACCCCACCCTTGGCTGTCTGCATACCCAACAGAGATAAGTAAGCATCCTGAAAGGGCACAGATAAAAACAAGTTTCCACGTTAGGTTTTTAAACTGACAGCAATGTCTTATCAAGGCAGCTAAAACTGAACAGATAACACTTCAGTTCCCCCTCCCCTCTGTTTGCATCAATTCCCGCAGAAGGACTCTAGTATAAGATTTTAAGCACCAGAAGTAAGAGAAGTCATGGCATCATTTGCTGGATGGAGGCCAGGATTTCATATATCCACTCAAGCTTGTATCTCTGGAGACACTCTTTGTTCCCACCATAATTGAGTTATGTTCTGCGCAATGAGAAGGTGAATCAATTATGTTCACCACTAAACAGACAAGCTTAAGTATTCTCTCAAGAGCTTAAAATTTGTGCAATGACACCCTCAAAATACTGTTTGTTCTTTTTTAAATAAAGAACACCACTTTTATTCAATCTCTTCTCTTCCTGGAAATTCCTGAGCTCACAAGCCAGTGAAGCTACTCAAATTTTAACCCATTAGGGCCAGGCAGCTGGGACTCCCTATTTTAAGTTTACGGTTTAGGTTAAAGGCAGCATCAGATAAAACTGACATCTAAGCCTTTGCTAAGGCATTAAGGAAATTCAAGCAGCAAACAATCATCATCTCAGACACTAGAGTCATGTTTAAAATGCAGATTTTAATCACATCTATAAAGACAAGTATTAATACTGTAAATTCAATGGATTTATAGTATTTTAGAGGTTAACCCTTCATGTTTGCTGCAATATCGTCTCATTACTTTGGAACATAGCTACAAATTGAACCAAATGACTGCAGCAGAACTTTAGGTGGCTTTCATTAGGTGTTACTCTTCAGTACTTCTTCGAATGGGATACACAAGTTACACTTACTCAGACAATAAACTAAAAAGCCAAATTAAAGATAGATTTCTGTACTTAGTCATATATCACAATTAAAAATTGATTTTTGTTTAGTTGCAGAAGTCAATGAGTACCAATATTAAGAGTGTTTCCTGACACAGTCCCACAGATGTGAAGTCAGTCATGTGCACCGCAAGACAACAGACACAGGCAGGCATATTTTTGGGCCAACTCTTTAGCTAGAGAAAGCAGACACACAAGCCCTTCGAGCTATGCATTTTCAAGTGTTGGGTTTTGGAGGTTTTTTTGTAAGTAAGGACTGAAATTCACTTGTATTTAGATTAAACATCATTACTATCAAAACTGTCAAAGTAAAGCCAGTGTTATTTCCATTGCAATGAATATCAGTTTACAAAATTGGGTGAAAACCCAACTGGTTTAGCTAAGACATAATTAACACAGTGCACTGAGGACAGCGTGCTTACTCATGCTGTCCAAGGTAAGCTAAATCCTAGACAGGCCCTTATAAAGATTAAATAACCCCTTATTAAGAACTGTGTAAACTGTTTTAAAGAGTATACGGAACATTTGTAAGTGAAAACAAAGGGTAACTACTTGGAAGGAAATACTATAATCTCAGTCCATACTGATTTAACCTCCATTTCTGACAAGGGTACTAGTCACAGAATTGAAAGTCATCAAAATAAATGGCAATTCCCTACTAATCTTATGTATTAAAAGGTATCTGAACAGGGTAATCTAGAGCAGTCATGTTGGATGCAGTGCTTTCTATGAGAATGCAGTCAAGTTATCGAGATTCTGCAGTTGAAGCTTCTGCTATTAAAACCTATCTCCTGTGTATATTTTTAAGTAGTAAAAACAGAGAACAAGGGCCCTACAGGAGATGCTGCTATGGATAAAGCCATGGTGAACTTCAGTATACAAATGACTCACTGCATACCTCTCAACTCCCTTGCTTCAATAAAACAGCTGAGGAACAGGAGAGGACCTACCAGAATCACATGCTGGAGAATGAGCCCTGCAGTTCAAATTATTGCTGCAAAAGCAGCAGAATGCTTTTGCAAGGTTTGCCAATGTTCCACAAAGTTATTTCAAGTCCCTTTGGGATACTTGTTCAACTCTGAAATAGTTAATTTCTTTTAAAGGCAGAACACCTTATTCTAAAAATATCAAGAAACGAATCCACTAACATAGAAAGTTTTGCTTAAAACAGCTTGAAAGAAATGTTGCGAACACATACGTACTAACTTGGATGAGAAAATGTATTTCCGTGCAGAAACACTAATGAATCTTAACTCCTAATTCACAAGAGACTTCCTTTCCAATTCAGCAATACAAACATTAGTAACCTGGAAGGAGAATTTTCTCTCTAACGTTCAGGTTTCACAATCTAAGTTAAGAGTTTTCTTTTTATTATTAGATAGTGCTTACATGCATAAACCATGGCAGAATCCCCACCACTGGACAGTACTTCTTAGAACTCTAAGAACACCTCAGAGCTGCATCTGTTTAATTCAGCATCCCGTTTTCCCCTCAGCTCCACACATAGAAATGTTATTCCTCTTGCTTTCTATTCTTGGAAGAGCCTCAAAGCAGTCTGCCCAATTCTGACTCCAATTCTTTCTGCACTATATTCAGCTACCTTCCATATACACACACAGCTTATTTGTGAGAAGCCTATTTCAAAACCCCAAGTATCACACCCATTTGCTTTTGCTGTGCAGGACCCCTTCTATATAACCTTTGATTAGAACAATTCACTTCCTTCCAACTCCTGAGCTTTTCATGCAGCCTCTACACAGTGAACTCCCCCCTTCAACTGGCCAAAATCATCACTCATCCACCAATTAGCTTCCTCCCTCTTAAAATCTTTTATGAAAGTAACAGAGATTTAGAATCCAGCTGGAAACATTTCTGAGTCCACACCTGAACAGATAGCCTCACAAATACATCTGCCCTGTCACACTGGTAACAAACGATAACATTTTAAGTACCAAATGAATCCAGAAGAAATAAGACAGTAAAATGTATTTCACTTCATTCCATATTTCAACAAAAATTCAAGAGCCTTGTTAGAGAGTGGTTTACTGCGAGATATCTGCTAGCTGTAACTATACCTGTAACTATCCAGAGATCCTTAGAAGCCTTTTAGATTATTCTCCCCTTCTAGGAGAGTACCCAGGCACCATTCCCACCCCACCACCACAATAACTCAGGGCAGATGCGAGAACTGAAACAGCCCTAGACATCTTTCCTGCAAGCAAGTTTTCAAGGCAACAGATGACCCTTGCTGAAAGATCACAAGTCCCAAGCCTGTCTGGCTTCCCCAGCTAAGCTACACAAAGTTCAGGCACTACGTTCATTGCACTCCAGAATTACACTGCATGAAGCCTTTCAGATCAGCCCAAAAAAAAAGAGCAAGAGGAGAGCCTGCTTACTCCTGCATACAAGTTTAATGCTAATAGTGATAAAGCACCTATGTAACCTCTGTTCAAAAACAACTAGAAAGGTACAGTTATCCCACAAAACAAAGCAGACCTGGCTCATGAGAACAAGGAAGATCCACTGCTATATAAAGATGTTTTTTGGTTTTCCACAGTCATGCCTTCTTGCAGCACACCATTTTCTACATTTACTAACAGCCTCTGCCAGGGTATATTCCTCCAAAAAGTGTCTGGAACATCCAGGTTAAAAAGAAATAAGCTTCCAGAAGAAGAACAGACTTCGTCCTTGACTGGCTTGAAAGGAAAAAGGCAGAGAACATTCTGCATGATGCTACATAAACCCTGATTCTGTTAAGTGCTTGACTCACCACAAAACACAGGACAGAAAAAAAGAGAGAGAGAGAAGGAAAAGTGAAACTGAGTCTAGAAGGCACTTCCAGCTTTGCTAAACCAGTTTGATGTCACACATTATCTGAAGATTCTGGCCTTGCATTGCTTCATTCCCTGAGTTAAGCCCATTCTCTTCTGCATTGGCCCAAGACAGCTGAACCTTTACCTTTGTTCATAAGAGAAATAACACTCTGTATCTGTAGACAAAATATTTGTGTATGTCACCAAACCTATTACCCTCTACAGAGAAACACCTAGATAAAAAAGTTAGAAGAAGCTAGATAAATCATGGTAAAAGCCAGAAATCACAAAGTATTATTAACACCTATAGAAGTATTTATGAAAATGAACTTTTGCCCCGTTTTCCTAAAGAAAGGGGCTCTGGGTACCTCTAAATGTCCAATGTATCCCAAGTTCCTCTTTATCTATACAATTTACTCCTCATAAAAGGCTGTATCGGCAGCAATATAAGAATTATGTGTTCTTGGGTACCTCAAAAAGGTCAAAGACCTAAGCATTAGTAAGGCAACCAAACTTACATGATTTTAACATCGTAGTTTTATACTTGTATTTGTTCCTCCATAGACACATATATACACAATTTTTATTTATTATTTTTAAATATAGTGGCATGGTGCTACACATTCCCCTCTCTATTACTAAATTTCAGGAAGTCACCCAATTCTTCCTCCCAGCATAGTTTTGGTATGCTTTAACAGCCTCAGACATCGTATAAGAAACCAAGATTATGCTACTGATACCAACACTGTAGACAGCATTGAGCTTTTTGCCCCCACAACACTCACCTGTTAAGAAATTTTGTATGCTGCCTTCCTCCTCCTCCAACCATTCCAAATGAAAAGGCCGAACAAAGCCTTGAAGCTAATAAAAATCAATGTGTTTAAAAAAAAAATCCAAACAGAAAAAAAACCAAAACACACAGACCAAAAAAACCACTGTTACAGAAGAGGCAAACTACACTGGGGGATAGGGGAGAGAGGAGTAAGCAAAACAAAATTAGTCACCAATTACTTCCTGTACATACGTCAAAAAGAAACAGAGCAGAAGGCAACTACTAAATGCACTTGGTAAATCTATGGCAGCAGCTAGAAGTTAAAAAGAAGTATTCTACAGAAAATCTGATATTGAAATGCTTTTAATGCTGTTTCTCCGAACAGGGAGATCGGAAACACCACAAAAGAACTCAGATATAAAACCTGACTTCCCAGGTTCAGTCACTTCAGGAAACGTTAAATAAACACATTGCTATAATTTACCCACTTGATCTGCCATTCACCAACAGGAGCTGACCAGGCTTACAGCAATCAACAGCAACTGCGGTTGTAGTGACCATAAAACACTGAAGTTCAAGATCCTGAAAGGAGTGAGGAAGGAGAGCAGCAGAGTACCCTGGACTTCATGAAAGCAGACTCTGGCTTATCCAAGAAGCCGGTAGGGGGAATCCCCTGGCAGGCAGCTCTGAAGGGCAGAGGAGCTCAGAAACGCTGTCAGAGCTTTAGCAGCAGCACCCTCCAAGCAGAAGCACAGTCCCATACTCAGGAGAACAAGCAGAAATTTAGAGAAAATAAAAAAAAAAAAAAAAAAAAAGGGGGTGGTATGGGGTGTGTTTAATCAAGGAAGTCCTAAACAAATCTCCAAAGGAGGAATTCAGAAACACTACCCAGGCTTGTAGGATGGTCTTAGGAAAGCCAAAGCTCAGTTGGAATTGAGGTTGCAAAGGACATCAAGGGCAATACAGTTCTAGTGCTATGTAACTCGCAAAAGACTGATCAAGGGAAACGTGTGCCCATGGCTGAACACAGCAGGTTATTCAGTGGGAGCACAAAGATAAGGCTAAGGTAGCCTGTACCCCAATGACTTTGCTTCAGCCTTCAATGTGAAGGTACCTGACTCCAATGCTTGGCAAAGATATGTCTTCCTCTGAAGAAAGCATTTTCTTTAAGAAGTCTGCTAATCCCTACCTGATAATCAAGCTACATTTAATGGAGTAAAACTCATCCCACTGACAGCAGAGTAACATCAGATTTATTTCTTCTCTAATCGAAAAAGCTTGAAAACCATGTTTTTAAATGGGAAAGATCTTAAATGCTAAGAAGTCGCACAACACTGAGAGAAGATGTTAGCATCTACTGGAGAGTATAACATGCTCAAACTAATGTCTACTTTTCTCCTGCACAGCTCATTTATCTCCAAGGCAGGCTAATGCTGAAAGTCTCATTACAAGAAATAGCTGAGAAACTTTGAGACACACATACTCCTAACAAATGTTCACTTACAACAGAGTCAAATCACGTTTATTTTGCTTACTTTTCAGTTCAGTTCACAGTTCAGAGATGGCTGAAACAACATTGTTAGATGGGATGAAAGCACTTTGAGTTTTGGATTGTATTCAACCCCAAGCATTTAGATTTAGATCAAATCCCCAACCTCCATTTTGCTAGCATCTAAAGCAAACCCCCACCAACTTTGTAAATGCCTTTCTCCGTTACCTGAAGAGTTCCTTTTCTACAATAATCACCCACATTCAAGGAGAAGGACCCAGAAATAGCATTATCTGCAGTACTTCTGAGAGGATCAATAGAACACATTTCTTTTCCCCTATCATACATAAACACCTTAACCAACACTGTTTTCTTCTAGTCTTTGCAATATAGCTTATCATGGAGATGAGCAAGGATAAAACGACAATGCAACACACACAACCCTTTTCCTTTTCTCCCCCAGAAGAGTCTTTATGCTTAAAGATTTTTCCTTCTTAGCATAAGAACCTTAGCGTAAGAATAAACAGGTAACAGCGACCAATTCATTTTGGCTACAGTCTGAAGGTGAGTTTCAGGGAGGGCAATGAAGTTGTGGAGCAATGCTTTAAACAAATCAACTCAGCTTCTTTCAAAATAGTGTCTGAATACACACAATCCTCCTGTTAAAACAGCTGCCGAAGCTACCCTGTTGCCCTGTTAACCAAGCGGGCTGTTCTCTATCTAACCACGCTTCTGGGAGAACACACAGCACAGAATACATGCAACAGTGCTTGTATAAGTACTCCAACGTATTTCCCACTACAATGCAGGCAGACAAAGAAGAAAAACCTTCTTAAATCTCTCAGAATACATCTGCATTGAATTTGAGCAAGCACATCTTATTAGTGTAATAACAACTCATTTTAAATTTGCGTTTTAAAACTCACATTTGACAAACAACACTTTCTACTCTGGAACTCAACTCTCTCCATGTGAGCATCTCATCTGCATGTCAACAACACTACTGCAAAAGGGGTTACGTAACTGTTTTATACAGCAACACCACTTAGTAACTGGTCAACTTACTCAAGCTGATGAATTTTAGATAAACCTCAGCAAGGTAAAACTGACCAAAATAAGGGTCTTTTAATCCTTTCCCAAAAAATACCTGTGCCACAAATACCACCCAGGTACCTAGCTGAAATATGGAACTCCAAAAGATTTAAGAAAGATGACCTCTTCCTGCACAACAATTTTCTATCTGGTGCTCTGCTTTCTTTTTCAGCAAGGCAGGCCTGAAGAACCTTCTTCTCAAATGGTCTCCCAGGAAAAACAAGCACACACCACAAAGCAAAAGGACTTCCTCCAAACATTTTGGCCATCTGCACAGTGGAGAAACTGAGTGAAAAAAACAAGTACCAGTAGCAGTACAAAATGCTTAGTTTGAATCAACCTCCTAATATCATACCAATTTCTCCTACCTTTGAGTCTTTTCTACTGACCTCTGGATCCAGAGGACACCAGTAGATATGTCTACGTGATACTACCACTACTGTGCAAGTTACCCTAAAGCAATTCTCTAATCTGCACCAAGTGCTACTTTGGAGAAGAGCAGGATGGATTGTTTTGTTTATGCCTGGAGCCTAAGTCTTTAAAAGTTATGCAAGTTAGGGCATCCAGGCTTAACCTTCAATTTTTGTGTTTAGAAGTACAGTTGTCTTTATTTCAAATTCCTCCACACCACTAGCTCATTTTTAATTGTCATTTAAGAATTCTGAAAATGTTTTCTTTAGCTGTAACACATCATGCAATACTCTATAGTAAGAAAGCCTTCTGCAGAGTTAAACATATTTGAAAACACTAATTACACAACTAGCAAACCTTCTGTGCAAGGTGACAACCCACCACCTGGATGGAGAAGGAAAGAGAAGATCAAATTTCTCCTTGATAAGTTTCTTAAAAATAGGAAGACAAGTTCGTTTTACCCATCGTACTGATGCAGTTCCTTTGTTCTTAAAAGGATGTTTTATAAGTGCAGCCGTTATACATACTTTATGATTCCTATACAAAAAAGCCTAGCAGACAGAAGGGTCTCAAACTTCAAGAAGCAAAGACACCATGAATTTTGTGTTCTAGCTTTCTCTCTTTGCACCCCTACAAGAGCTAATCACTGAACTGCACGGAACTTGTCTTTTTTCAGCACCCAGACACTAAAATTAACCAAGGCAAGGGAGCCTGGAGTTTAAAGTTTTTTATTTATTAGTGCTAAAATCACATTATGATACTTAATATAGAATAACTGCACAGGTTCAATACATTACTAACTATAGCCTGCAATATGTGGATTGGATGACATGCAGCAGGAGACATGGGAGGACACACTGAAAAAAGGTACTGTAAATATTTATACACTTACTTTTAAGAAGGCTTAAGTTAGAAGTCTGTAAGAATTCAACAGCTGCTAGAGATAGAGGCAAACTCCTCACTTAAGATAGTTCAAACCCAAGATTTTTAAAATGTTTTTAAAATGTCACATCAGTACCATCTGATTTTACAGTCCCCCTTATACAGAACCTTTTTAATAAAACGCACATGCACAAGAGGTCATTTGGACATGACTACTCCTTCTTCAAAAGATGTCCACAGGCACAGGTAATGCTATTGACATTCATTTATGTTATTTTAAAAATTGTCTATAGCCCCCAAGTACCAATACTGCAAAAAGGAGACAGTGAGAAGCACTGCCTGCTGAACACTACACATCTGATCCACCAAACTGTCCTTTTCAGATTCAGCATCTTACACACCTTAAGACGGAAGAACTTGCCTATGGGAGGCAACCCTACAAGTGGCATGCCCTAGTCAGCAGCATCAGGTCCACACAAAGATGTAAGATGAACTACATCAAGCACAACGACAGGCACCACTTCTAGCTGCCTCTAAAGCAAGGTCTTTCTACTGCAACTGAAGATAAGAAATAAAGAAAAGAAAAGGAGAAAAAAAATTCCTTGATACAAAATTCTGGTATCATCCATTATAAGGATTGGCCAATCTTGAAAAAAAAAAAAAAAAAAAAAAAAAAAAAATACTGCATACTAGTCCACAGCAGGGAGGAAAAGAGACTCTTAACAGAGCACAGAATCGTTACATACATCACCACAATAAAAACCAAGCCAGCACTGTCACATACACCCGCTCAGACAAAGCAAGATCCCTCTTTCAAAAGGCTTATCCCACTCCTGTTTATTTCTACCGATCAAAAGAAGTAATAAACAAAAACAAGATTCTTCAAGTCACAGATCACACACATTTTACTTAATCATGCCCAACAGTCTAGCAAGCACAAGATAGCGCGTTCTCCTTTACACAGATATCCAGAATTGAGCAAAAAGCTCCACCCAAATGCAGGCCTTAGGAAAGCAGCTGCTTCAAGAACTTTTCTAAGAGACATGTAACAGAGTGCTGTCTTCAGTACAGAAATCCCTTGAAAGGAAACAGATTTCATATTCATTCATCCCAGACCAGCCCGTTCGCACTCAAGGGTCAGATTCCCCTGAAGCTGTGCAGTGACAAACTCCCCAGAGCCTCCAAGAGCAGCGGCTCAGAACGGCACACAAGATCTCTTCAGAAACAAAAAATAAAACAGTCAAGAACTTTCCTTCGCTGTAAACCAAGCTGCGTTATTAAAAAAAAAAAAAAAAAAAAAAAAAGAGTATCTGTTCTTCTGTTTCATTAAAAATGAGTAACTTTTAACAGGCAATAGGGCAATTGAGACGGCCGAGCAGCCTGCACCACCCACCACGCCTGAAGCTCTGTATTTGCTCTCTACATCCCCCCTTATCCGCCCCCTAAAACCACTACAACGGCAATGCCCTTGCCTATGACTGCATTTTCTTCTGCAGTAGAAAGTACATAGAGCCAAAAAAAGCTGTCGTAAAACTACAACAATTACAAATATTTAATCTCAGTAATCTAGATAATTGCCTCTGAGCTTGAAAGCAATGCTCTGAAGTCTGATTAAGGTTTAAAGTGTATAAAAATTAGACTAACATACTCGATCAGTAGTGTTTACCTAGCCTGTTCTGAAGCTAGGCAAAAATAAAGCTCAAAAATACAGATGTTAAAAAAAAAGACTTATTTTCTTTCCATTTTATTAGGGACCTGAAGAAATTTCTGCCCTTCAACCCCCTCCCACTACCTCCATTTCTTCTTCTAAATTTTACATTTAGACTCTTTAAGTTCCCAAATCTAAGGTTTTTTTCAGGCAGAAGTGAAGTGAAAGAAAGAACTGAGTCCTTCAAGCAACAACTTGTTTCCTCAGCAAATTAAGACTCTGGAAAAGCACTCCAATAATTTCTTTCAACTAATTGCACAGTGGGCTAAAAGCTAACAGGAGGTTTTATTAAAACAAGAGATTTTATTAAAACAAGAGACTAAACCAAAGTTTTAGATGAATTAGCCTAAGAACTTGTTAATGCAAACTATTTTAAGTTCCAACATCAGGGCCACAAACATCTGTGTTAATACTCACAACCCAAATGCAGCTCTGGACAGAGTTCGTTTAAAATGGAAAAATGCTTGACTGCTTTAGACAGCCGTGTGGCAGCACTGCATAGTGCCCAGCCCAGTTATTGGAAGGTTTCCGTGGAAGACAGGTGAATGCTGTTGTTTGGAGCACTGCCCACCCGCACACTGCAGAAGCCAAAAGGCTGCTGCCCTTGTGACTTTCTGTCATTTCAGAGTCATACCACAGTGAGAAGGGAAGAAAAGAAAGAAAACAAAAATCTCCACCACGGAAGAGTTTGCTCCCCCAAATTCCAAGACAGAACCAACAGAAGGACATGAGCCCAGGGTTTCGGAATGGGCTATAGAAAAGCCCAGCCAAGGGGTAGGAGCCTGGGGAGTGCTCGGGGGCAGCAGGAGAGGTGATGCAACAGGCCTTGCACTAAACACGATGCAAGGACAGCCCCCCCATGCAAATACTGTTTACAAAGGGCAAGTCAGCTGAGGACTAACATGCTTTTACTACATGATTTCCTTCTTATGTACAGCTGGAAAGTTAGCTTTCCCTTAGTATTCCTGTGACTTGCAGGAATCCTTGTACTAGATGCAGAAAGACACATCATAGATACGTTGGGTGAAAAGCTTTAGTACAGAATGAACTTTGCACTCGAGCACTCTTGGGACAAAGGATTTCAGTGTTTACTTTTACAGCAAAGTTGAACAGCATGTATAGCCTAGAGAGACTATTCTCTCATTGCACTCATGCTTTACCAGTGCCATCTGGAATCTACCTTGCTTGTGACTGCCACTGCTCTGTCAAACCATCATGTTTCCTCTTTTATAGGCAGCCATCAAAAAACACTACCTCGTCACCTCATTTTTTTCTGCTACTCAATTGCTGAAGAAGGTAGCATTACCTCTTTTTTATTTTGAGGAATGCTTACTGCTACAGATGAAATAAAAAATGAAAGGGAAGAAGAGAGAAAAAGCAATTCACCATTTTTCCCCTCCCATAGATTTAAGATCAGAGCTATGGAAGAAATGTGTCTGGTAAAACAACGCTGCTCACAATTTTCAGCAATATGGAGGGGAAAGGACCAGGTGCCACAAATTCTGCCATCTAGTCCAAAGCTTTCCTACATAATTTATCGTCTCAAGATACTTAAGCAAAAGTTAAACATAATTAAATACATATATAAAAAAGCAGACAACATGGTGCATCCACTAAAGTTGCCTACACGTTTTTTTCCCCACAGAAATATGTAAACCAAAAGAAGAAAACAGCACTGTTCTATCAGTAAGATTATACAGTTAAGTTTTATCCTGTATGGACACAAGAATCCTAGAATTTAAGAGTCCCAGCTAAATAACTATTATACTCATTGTAGTGCAAACACTGAAAACCAGTGAACGACTATATGCCTGTAATACTGTATGTTCCAACTTTCAAGGTTTGACGTAGAAATGTTAAAACATCTTCAAGAAAGGTGCTACACAACAACCACAACAGTTTTAAAACTTGCAAGGAAACTGAAGAAATTACAGAAACTTGCCAGATGACAGAACATAACAGGGTAACCTCCATCTGACTGTCCTGATTTGCACCAACTGCTACCGCTTTGCACATTACGCTCTTGCAAAGGACAGTGCAACATTGACATTAAAAGTAAAACAATGACAGATAACCATTATCACCATAATAAAAGTGTGTCTAAGAGTTAACTAAGTTAAACATGACCAGAGGGAAATTCCAAAGCCTAATTTTATCCTCTTAAGTATCTAGATATATAGACATGTTTGCAGAAATATTTTCCATTCACATGATGGCTACAACATTAATTACTATCTTACAACATTCTGCTAAACACACGCACACTGACAATTTTAATCTTACAAAGGCATACGTTTCAACACAGCAAATCCTACACCACTGATGGCAGGAAAAGGAAACAAGTAAGAAGTGGATTTCATTAAAAAAAAAAAATCAAGACATTTTTATGTATAAAGCTCATCCACACGGTAAGACTTTCACTGCTAGTTTACCTGTGTGATAGGTCCCTAATATCAGATTAGAAAGGCAGAGGGAACACCACAATCTTATGGAGACTGGTACTTACAGGTGGTAGTATCTTGCATGAAGCATCTTGTGGCAAATGCTCAACTCGCTTATATAAGCCAGAAGCTAAACAAAAACACTTGGTATTACAGGAGAAAGGATGACTCTCAAGCATTCATCTACTCACAACTCACAGCTAGGAGGAGCAATAGTATAATTACAAGTGTTTGAACACCCCGTTTTGTAACCATAAAATCATAGAATGCTTAGAGTTGGAAAGGACCTTGAAGATCATCTTGTTCCAACCTCCCTGCCATGGGCAGGGACACCTCCCACTAGACCAGGTTGCTGAAAGCCCCATCTAACCTGGCCTTGAACACTTCCAGGGATGGGACATCCACAACTTCTCTGGGCGACCTGTTCCAGTGTCTCACCACCCTCACAGTAAAGAATTTCTTCTTAACAGCAGTCATTAACTCACAACATGCTACAATAATAAAAAAGGGAAGGGGATTACACTTCCCATGTAGCCCCCCAGCTCTCTTCTTACTCATAATACAGTTAGACTTTTAAAGATAGCAATCTTCTCTTTAATATTTTGTATTCTGGAAGCAGAAATAAGCTAATAAAATGAGTCAAGTTTCTCTTCATTTTCTCTATTGTCCACTTTGCTTCAACATCAACCCACAATTTGCTCTGATTTCCAAGTGATGCCAACTCACTTCTTGGGCTGCCTGGCAACAGGAGTTTTAACTTGTAAACCTTCCCTCAACTGACATACTCCACTCCTCCACTACTCAAGAACGTCTGGAATAGTTGACACTATTTACCTTCATTTTTGCCAAAGACTTTCAGAAACTGTTAAAAAAAAAAAAAAAAAACACCAGAAAACCAACCTTAAAGCAAATGTGTGCTTCCATACACTTTTTAGTCTTGTTATGAAATTGGGTTCACAAAATAATTTTTAAATAATGACATTCTAAACTCTGAAGAGATTAAAAACTTACATAAAATATATAATTTTATACATATAGGCAAGCGGAAGTTTTTTTAATATAAACCTGTAAAAAGCAAAGCTGTCCTAGTACTTTTATAGCTTAAAATGGTAAGCTGTTTTAAAAGGAAAAAGCTGCCATAGATATTCAGCACTATTACTTGTAATACAAAACAGAAATCAAAATTCGTAATTCTAAAGTAAAGAAAAAAAATGAGCAATACGAAGGGGCTACCCAATGGCAGTAATTTTACACTCTTTCTTTCCTTATTTTTGCTAGAACAATCCAGACACTTGGCATTACTTTCACACAGTTGCACATGTGGTAACATGTGCCATAATCCATATGTAAATGTTCTTAACAGACCACGATTCCAGAAAACTACTTCATTCACAACACTTTTGATCTCAAGAGGAGGAATTCAGGCTGATCTCTAAAACTTGCAAGCTAGAGGATGGAAAGAGGAAAGAGCAAAAAGAACCCAAATACTCCCTGTCAGAGTATAAGAGCAATGCTTTTCCTGATAGAAATTACAAAGGGAAGGAACTTAACTCAAAACCCCATTTCAGTTTTCAGAACAGGAAGTTGTAGGACAACATCACAGTTGCAAATTAAGTCTCATAGCAGGGTAGTCATTAAGTCCTGTGTACACCAGGATCCCAATAAAGGTAGAATCCTATAAAAGTGATTACTTAGGCTTAAAGTAATCTAAGCTCAAAACATTATTTGTAAGGGTACATCAACTTGCAGCTTTTATAACCCAGCATAAAAATGTGTACTGCAGCGCATCCTACAAGCCAGAGACAAACTCTGAATTCCCCATCTCCAATTCAGTTTCCAGGTGGAACTTGTTAGATACAGCTCACCCTGTCTACATAAAAAAACACCAAACCAAAAAAAAAAAACAAAAAAAAAACAAAAAAAACCCAACCCAAAACCACCAAAACCACACCCCACAACCCCAAAAAAAAAAAAAAAAAACCCAACACCAAACCACCCCAACATTCAGCTATGGACTTTCCTGTTCATTCGCAGTTACCAAATGTTGTACACCCACTGTTCTGTCAAGCACTTCTCTTTCCCCTTTGCAACAGAGGATACAGACACAAAAGTTTACAAGTAAATACCAATTCCGCAGGGGACTCTGTACTACCCCAATTCTGTTCATTTTGGTAAAAATGCATCTTGTCAAATATCTGCTATACCCACTCTAGCTAGCTGCGTACTTCGCACAAGTCACTTCTATCAGCAGAAAACCCTCACTGAGAAGTCACTTTCCTTTTTCCTGAGCACTTTACACGTCAGTTACGTCAATCACTGTGGTATCTAGTTATAAAGATTAGATACCACAGATTAGAGATGTGGGACAGCTCCTGGGAAGTGAAACGAATGCTTAAGTTTGCAAATCATTTTGTACTTCCTGTCTACTCGCTTTGATTTAGTCATTGCTTTCTCAGTTTTGTTTCACCTTCTCATCCTCTCCACCTCTACCTTTCCCTTGAACCAAAGGAAAGCCACTGTTACCAGCTTCCCCCTTCACCAGGCAGCAAATACACTTCTTCATCCTCTCCTTGAGCATTAGGTAACAGTCTGTAAAAGACGACAAACGTATTGGCTAGAGTATTAAAACTCGAGAAGAGAAAGAATTATTTAGCTTGAGAAGTATAAGCAGCCAGCTACCACATACCACAGTAAGGTTCTCCTCAAACTCAGTACTTCAGAATATATGAGATTACATGCGCTAACAAAAAAGTACTGGTCTATCCCTGTTCAGACAAATCCTAACATACCAAAGTATTCAGCTATCTTGGGGCTGTGGACTGTGAACTTCTCATGATTCTTTGCTCTTTCTCAAGAGCTGCCAAGTGTATAAACTGTTCCCATTATTTACTCACAGATTAACAGTTGGTAAATTGGTCCCAGGGAATCACTGAAGAATTTTCCTTATAACCATTTCCCTTGCTTTAAAAAAAAAAAAAAAAAGCCAACCACATAACGCTTTCCACCCCCACCCCCCCACAACCCTCAATGAATGTGAGAACTTCCTGCACTCAGAACAGCATGAATAGACCTGGCAAGTAGTCAGGGAGATAGTACAGGCCCATGAATGCTCTGAATTCAGCTTCTGTGCTGCCGCTAAATTAAAGGAATTCAGGAGCCTCACAAAGGCTTGGTTATTTAATTATATTATAAAATAAAAGGCTGAATCTATTAGACAGCATACGAAAGAAAACCTTTCCCGAGTGCCTGTGCAGAACAAGCAGCCCCAGAGACTGCGGAGCCTTCTCCCTCTCCTCCGGGTGATGTCACCACCATGCTTCAGCCAGCATCCAGCAGAGCCGGCGATGATGGTAGAGCACTGCTCTACCTGCAAGTCTTCACCAGCTAGTCTGCAGATAAGCCATGCTTCTTTATGACCTCTGTTTTTTTTTTACCTTTGCTCTTCATTCACCAGGAAACTCATGACACTTGCAAGCAAGCTACAACTGTATTTACCTCCGTACCTTCAACCCCTGACTAAATGCACTCACATATTAGCATTCAAATCTGCATTTCCCTTCAACTGCCTTCAGTAAAAATTAAAGCACACACATTAATAAGAGTAAGTATAGCTAGCAAAGAGTGACATGACCAAACCTCTATTTTTTTTCCAGTCATGTGCTATCTTCCCCTCTATAAGAGGCAAGGAGCGAATGCACTCAGCATTTGCCTTACAGGTCATTAAGAAACAAAAATCAAAGCAGCTTCCTCTTACTGAGCTCTGCTGCTCACCAAATCTCTCAACAGTCTCACATACATACAAGAAGATGGATAGGGTGAGAATAGAACATAATGGGAAAGATTAAAGTAACCCACAGCACAGTGTACTCATTTTTACAGTTCAGCTAGCCCTGCTTACTGTTTGGGAACTAAGCCTGTTACATGCGACACCTCTACCAATATCAGCACCTCATCCTTGTGCCTTGCCAGAAAGGCGACCGCCCTCCATCAATTCAAATCACAGTGAAAAGCTCAGATTAATGGCCATGCCAACACAGCTTAATGAGACTTCTAACTGCCCACTGCCATGCTTTTCACTAACAAGAAGGGAAGCAAACAAATATTCACATTCAAAGTGAAGAAGCCAGGCACGCCTGCCTGCAGACAGTCCCACAGGGGTATACTCTCCTAAGCATGAGTTGCCAAAAAGACAACAGTAACTCCAGTGCAGAGAAGCAAAAGCTCAAGAGAATCCAAAGAGACAAAATGGGATGTTTATGTATAAATGATAAGACAAGGTTTGCCTAATCTTTCATTAGGACAATAAGGATATTGTGCTACTATGGTTGAAGACACCGCTATATCCAGACATTTCTACTATGAAAAGGTTAGAGGGTATTAACTTCATGCCACAGCATTTGTTTTGGTATGGACAGCATCTACATTAGGTATGAAGGTTAGACATCAGTCTCTGACCATCTTTGAACAACTACACAAAGTTTGCTGCCAAGCAGTATAGCCATGTCTATGGAGAAAGGCTCAAAGGATTTTCAATTGAGTACATGCCCTACATGTTTAGAAAACTTAGTGGATATAAGCAATAAAGAGCTGAGCAAAAGTGAAACGTGAATGTGAGTCAGGGCCACCAAAAACCCAAAGAGTGCCAAGTCACAATGGCCAAAGGACCTATAGAAAAGAACATCAAATAACATCTGATTGCCAATATGCACAGCATCAGAACAAACTTGAAGTTTGCCTGGAAAGGCAATTCACCAATTCTTTAAATGCAATATGGTAAAGAACTTCACAGAATGAAGACAACATATTGCCACAAGAACAGTGGGTTCCTATCAAAATTACAGCTGTTCTTGCATTTACCAGTGACAAGTACACATAGGCAATCCACTCCTGGGCAGAAATCAATATCCCAGAACCTGCTTACTGAGAATCCATCCTCTTTCAGGACTACAAGAGAAGACTAGACTTGCCCTGTAACGTATTTCTTAGCAGTGCCTTCCTTCACAATTCAGAAAGGGCTATGATTGCTTAACTGCGTTTTTGTTGGGTTTGGTTTTTTTTTTTTTTTTTTTTTTTTTTTTTTTTTTAACTTGTGAGAGCAAGCAAGAGAACAGTGCCAAATGCTGAATCTCCTCCATGCTTGCTGTACACATTCCTAAAAAGCATAAGCCTTACAAATGTGCCGCATGTAATACCACTGTTTACAAGTCAGTCTGATGTTAAAGATTCAGTACATCCAATTTTAGGTTCAAAAGCTATAACAACGTGAACTCTTCTATTGTCAGCCATAATTCTTACTATGCAAGATTAGCCTTTTTTCTTTCTTTCATAACCAGTTTTCAAATTCTTCTTATAGACAAGCACTTTGAAAACATAATGCAGGCCACAACCTTTGCCTCTTAAAATCCTACATTTGCAAGAGATGCACTGCTGTGCAAAGAACATACATGTAACGTGGGATTTTTTATTTAAACAAAAAATAAACCAAAAACTTTTCACATGTATGTTTCTGTAATATAAAGGTACAGTACACCTTAAATCCCTTTCAGGCTCCACACTTTTTATCTCTTTTGATAACATTGTTGCCTGACCCTACATACACAGACACAGCAATTTGTTGCATCTGTAGTGTGACTTACGGGGGGGGGGGGGGGGGGGGGGGGGGGGGGGGCGAAGAGGGGAATGGAAAAAGGAGAAAAAAAAAAGGGGGGGGGGGGGGGAGTTTAGCTGCATATTCTAGGCAAAAATGATCTACAGGTGATCTATGCTTTGCAGTCTCCTGACAGTCTCAAGACAGTGCTGTTCACAACTAAGGTGACAAATCTGCATTCCCCCATTTCCACAGTGTAAGTAGTATCAGTTATTTGCCATGAACTAAAAATACATCTCCTATTAACGTAAAACTGAAGCAGCAAGAGGTGCTAAAACTGCTCACACTCCAGTGGAGCACTATACAAAGGATCACACCCCACCCAGTGCTGCAAATTAAATATAAGATATACCCCTGGCTTTAGTAGACCATTTTTGCCAGAGAAACACTTATTCTGACACTAAAAGACGGAATATGACTTAGTCCACTGCAGGCTACAAAGTATCTCAATCTTTACACTATGATATCAAGTGATATTGACCAACACAATTTTGTTCTTGGTTTCCATTAGGAAGGAAAAAGCTGGAAGCTGCAAAATAAACTACGATCTTTTATCACACGGATTCAGAAAAGAAATTTTCCAAAGCATTGTTCTTGCAAGAGGCACTTCCAGGATGGAATCTGTAAAGCAAAATAAAATAATTGAATGTACTCTCCTCGTATTAGCAGGAATTAAAGTTGTCATTTGATTAAGAAGATTAAAGAGGCACACCAAGCAGTTCTCAGTGCTATAGTCTAATCTTAAGAGGAATGAATATACTTATACTGATGATACTATTGTCCTGGAAGTTATGAAATGTAAACACTTTCTGTATTTAATAGTCAAAAATGTATCACATTAATCTTTGGTTTATTCATAGGGAAGGTACAGACTACAGATTCTATTTTGGTTAATACAGACAAGGGACATAATTTTCATGCCACAAAAAAAAAAAAAAAAAAGAGAGATAAGACATGTCCACAGCCACTTCACAAAGCTTGAACAATTTTCAGCCAGTCCTTTCTTTTATTAGCTAGGATACCCAACACCCAAGACAAAAAAAGTTAACTGCTTGCTTTGAAAGGATATAAACTCAGGTCTACTTCTAACCACTGAAATTTTAATCCACATAACCACACTATGAGCTCCACACTTTTACCAAGACAGTACATTAAAAACCCTTTCATATAATTAAATATTACACGGCTTTCAACAAGCTCCTGTTGGTATTTCTGAAACGTTAAATTGCATCTCCCACACATATGTGATTAACTTCACTTTGAGAAACATCCCATTTGCGACCTGCAAACTATCTTGTCTTTGTGTTTGTAGCCATGTAACACAGGTACCAAAAGAAACCAAGAGCTCCCAGCCTGTTTACTTTTCAGTTCATTATACATGCTAGCCTTCTTCCAGGTGTTCTGCCACTTTATTCATAACAGTTCTTGTCATTAACTTTTTTATTCCAACAAGCAAGCTTTACAGCATGAAAGCAAATATACATAGATGCAGAAAGCCAATAGTGACATACAATATTAGGTTGTCTCAGACATAATTAAGTTTCATAAATAAAATGACTGCTAACGGAGACTGTTGTCCCCTAGAGGTCTGTCTGTCCCACTAAGTAACACACAGTAGAAGAAAAAATACATTCCTCCATCACTTACAATTTGAGTCAATAATCATAAAATAACTGGTGATGAGAAGTCACTGGTAGATCCGACCAATCATCTTATGAGCAAGCAGACTGCATGTATAGTTAGCTTTGCTGCTGGCAGGACTCTTATCACAAACCCAGTGCTACTACTTATTATCTGCTTTAAAGATAAGTTAGAGAGGATCAGATAGGGGGGGAAAAAAAAGAAAAAAGGCAAGCGTTTGATTGAGAACAACAAAATGTCATTATATGCAAGTCTGACCTGAAAACTCACTGTCAACTTCGAAACTTACTAGTTTCAAGGTAGCTTTATAACTGACAAGAGCTGCTTAGAAAAAGACCATCTATGTCTTACATAAAAGCAAAATCGTTGCTAGTAAGAACCTTAAGCTTTTCCGTACCATTTATTTTAAAGCAAATAATAGGTTGAACAAGGCATAGTTATCTTTTAAAGAAGCATGCAGCTTCTCAAAGGAAAGGAGTTGGTATTATTATTCTCACCAACTGAAGGTGCCTGAATCACAGGTTTTGTTCTACCCTCAATGCTGCATCTAAAATTCTCTCCTCACCAGAGCACACATTCAGAAAAGGAGTGGCCTTCTACTTATCTTAATTACATGTCTTACTATCTCTTTCTCTTTGGACACAAAGATTCATAAATCGAACAAACAGGAAGAGAAACTGCATTCAGATTACATAATGAGGTTTATGTAAATGGCACCTACAGCCTAGGGTCCTGAACTTCAAAGGCATTCCAGTTCCTCGTTACCCCTTGGACCAAGGCCCATTGTTTTGTCTTTATTTAAATAAGTTGGCAAAGCACTTGGAGCGCTTGCAGATGAGAGAAACCGGTTCATGCAGCTATTATGGGGTTTTGAGAATTATTAATACAATTCAGGGACTAGTGAAGTTGGTTTGAAGATTCCCATTGCCATTGGACAAGAACACGAACGATTAACACCCTGTGAAGGGCCAAATTTACCTCTGGCCCACAAAAAACATTGAGTTAAACTTTAAAATTTTTTTCCACTTACACAATTCATTTTCCTTCTAGACTGAGAACTAAGCTAGATAAAATTGGAGAGAAAAATCCCCTGAAACTTAGTATTTTACATCAATATGTAAATAGTTATTCTTAGCTGTCAAATCAAAGAACACACAGTTAGTTGGGCAATGAGTATTTTCAGCATCCCTCCAAATAAGTCAAAGCCAGCTGGAAGAAATTTTACTTCCCCATCAACAGAAAAAGCTTCAAATAATAGTAGCTATGTTGAGAAATTAAATGACGCTTCACTCCAGGAGGTCTTTCTTCTTGATTTACCAGTTGTCATTTTTAAATGCAATGTTCTTCAAAGAACAATTTTTGCCCCCTAAATAATTGGGGGGGAGGCACAAAAACCCCCAAGAGATTCTGCAACATTCACATTCTTCCACGTATTGTAAACACAACCACAGGCGCAGAAAGTCTCAGCCATCAGACCCAAAGGGTCCAGACTAGCTAGTTAGCTAAACAGGGAAGCAAGACAAATCCTGATTGTGGTGACTGGTGTAACTTACATAACTAAATGATTTTATGTGACAGTGTCAGAGGGTATCGACAGGGTGACCACAGCCGTGGTATCTTAAAGAGAAAATTTCAAGTTATTATTACTGCTAGTGTTTTGATTTTTTTTTTTTTTTTTTTTTTTTTTTTTAAGAAAAGCAAACACCAAAATGGGTGTGCCAGCATAGACACCACAGAAAACTGGTTTTACCAATAATTTTGCCTACCTGAAATCCTGAACAGAATCTCAGCAGGACACAATATTGTTATTCATTTACAACCCACAAATATCCCTCTGTGCTGTTAGGACAGCTGCTGCATTCCAACAGGCAAGTGATGTCAATTTGTTGATATAGCACACATGATAAAAAGTAAATTAAGAGTCAATTAAAAATACATGGTAAATAAAAGGACTTAATTTTTAAATTCTCCAATACCTAAGATGGCTTCAGTATTTAACAACAATTGGTGGAAAAACATTCAATTAGAATTTGCCACTAGTTATATTTGGAAAATGGTTATCTAGCGTATCAAGATAGCATACTGGATAAATGCCAGCCTAATTGGAAAAAATATTCTACAACAAATACAAGTTATTTTATAGTGAAAAGTGTAAAAATTATTCTAAAACGGTAATGCATTCTGCAGCTAACTCAATTGTCCAGAAAAGCTATTTGAAGGACAACAGTTACACAAAGAATAAAACGAGGTACTTTTGCTGTGAAAATTCTAGATTTTCAGCTTCATGCTTCATGCAGCTTTCTGGCACAAAATTTGTAGAGCTTTACTACCTCAAATCTGTACAGCAATTCTGTCAGTTGGAATTTTAACCTAGGTTTCCAGTTTCACAGGTGATTATCATAAGCAAGACATTATTGATTTTTTTAAAAATGAGGACATTGTCTTCCTGGGAAGTTTCTCAAACATCTTGTGAAGAGCTTAGTGTTTCAGAATTCCTGTCTCAGAGCCAAATTTAGAAAAGGTTAAGATACATTCATTTTTCAGTGAATTTAAAACTTTTCAGTTGTTTACAACTAAATGCATTTCTCTTAAACATCTTTGAGAAGGAAAAAAGCAAGCTGGAATCGTACGGCCAAGATGGTGATGCTTTCAAAACAGAATAGACTTTAGTACACTCCACCCCATCCCTTTTACTTGAGTTAGTTTCCCCACACAAACTGCAACTGACTCCAAGCATCAAAGTCTATTCCATTTGAATCCACACCAAAAAAGAGAGACCTCACCAAAAAAACCCCAAAGGTAAACGCCACATTCAGTTCTCTGGGTCAAAGAATGAAGTTATTACAGGGCTATCTCAGACATACATCTTCCCAAAGTGCAAATCCTCATTTGAGCAAGAGTTCTAAAACAGAGCAACAAAATTGAGTTGAGTGAAGCTGAAAACAAGTACACATGCAGATTTATCTGATTTAACATGCCAGTGTGCCCCACTCCACAAGCAGTGAAGTAATGAAACACTGAAGACTAAGTAAAAGTGTCTTTGCTTCTACGGTCCAAAGCAAACAGAAAGTCAGTCTTTGGTTTCCTTTTCTTTTTTTGCTTTTCCCCCCTAAATCAAGATACTAGTAACTTAAACAGTTAATTCAAAATGACCAACCCCTTAAATGCAGAGGGAAATACAGCTGTAAGCATGCAAGGTACAGGTTCCCTCCAAATTAAAAAGTTGAGTGTAACAAGTAGCACTTTTCACGATTTCTATCTCTAAGCTTCTATTCTATAGAATTCTGTATGCATATACTTTTCAAACTGACCTTCTCAGACATGGTGTTTTATACTTGCTTCTTTTCCAGAGGATCACTTGGATAACAAAGAAATCTCTCTTTATATTGTTTTATAAAATCACAAAGTAGTTTTCAGTGGTTAAGAAGCACATACCAGTTGCTAACACTGTTTCAAATGTTTCTTTCTTTGTAGTATTAAGTAGTATCTTCCCAAGAACCATGTGGTGCTTTAGATGCATAGCAGTCTGTCAGTGTCCTAACAGAACAGATGGATGTTTTAATTGCACAAGGGCTTTTAGGTATATCAGCAGTTCCATCACCAAGAGGATGTTTATGCACAGTTTAAAATAAAATAAAAATTTTAAGGAAATAGCTGGTGAGATATGGAAAGAGGGATAGTATCAAAATACATAAAGGGACAGGGGACAGGCAGGCAAAGAGACAATGCTGGATTCCATGCTGCAGCAGTGAGGAAATTCAGCTCCTGGATATACCAATTTAGGCACTACATATTTAGTATATATAGTAACTCATGTACATCACAGTGAAATCTCCCATGCTGGTACTTCACACGTACTTAAATTATGGATGCTAGCCAGGAGTACAACAGAATTTAAAAGTTGCAAAAACCATTGTACTTAACAGCTGTCACATACCAAAGCTCAGCTGCGGTTTCACCAGCATTCCAGCACTATCTGCAGGGCTCCTCCTGCACAGGAGAGGCCGTTGCGCCCTCCGAGCCCCGAGCCTTGCACAGCCTCAGAAAGACCCCATTCCAACGGCAAGGAGATAACCAAGCGGCTATGCACATGGACAGGTGGAGCAAGCCCACAGCACTGCAGCCATTTTAAACTTTCCTGCAGAACAGGACTAGAAATTTTACTACTTCAGTCTCACCAAGGACCAAGCTTTAATTTAAACACACTATATAATTGAAATGAGATAGTCTCCCAAAGCGGCAAGTTTTAGGTATTACTTGTATCTTCACAGGAGATGCCAACACATAAATGATTACAAGGTAAAAGAATGTACATCCAAGTCACATTAGGAAGAAAAAGAATCAATAGCATGGCAGCCCTAGGCAGAGGTTATCTTTCCTTTCGGTTTCAGACAAGTTCACACAGGCCTCCCCTTTTCAATTACATCTGTAAAAAAACATCCATTCACATTATTGCAAATTAACTTCTTTCATGTTAAATAAGACACTGGATTTCAGAACTAAGTCAGTGCTCCAACAGCAGCAGCTTTTTACGGCACAGCTGCTCTGCTGCCCTCAGTTAAGAAGCAGGTCTGTCTTTGGCACGTTTTCCCCCCTTAAATGGTATTTAGCCATCTTAAATGGAGTTTACCAATGTATTAAATAGCTGAACTGAGTTATTCACCAAATAGCACAAAAAGGCGCTAGTGATTCAATACCTGTCACATTCCACAAAGCTCAGCATTGCCAGGCCTACGGTGTTTTCATGTAAGAGTAAGCATCTAGAACCATGTTTCCATCCATACAGCAGGAAGTCTTACTGTGACCCCAACTACCAAGGGTACTTTTTTTTAAACAAGCAATTGCTTAGATCTATTGCCACAATTGCAAGTAAACCTGACACTAGATCCTCCCACCTTTATCTTCACACTGGACAGACAGAATTTTCTTGTCACGAACTTTAAGACTAAACTGGATTCATTTCTCCTCACAGCTTTCTAAAAGGTCACATGAGCAAAAAGCATCTCTTCCCAAATAAATCTGACAGCCAGTTGCAAAATTAACACC